>NC_090189.1:27103388-27423388 GCF_024679245.1 Pseudorasbora parva
AAATTAATGGACAGTTTCTCGCATGTAATCACCAATAGTTGGTTCCAACTGAAAATAATGAATACATTTATACAAAATGAATATATAAACTAACATTCTGGGATTTGATTATACTAATTATTCTCAGTTAATTAACTAATTGATTAATTGACTAGCTGCTTCAAGCTGCCAAATTTAACATTTCTAAATAACAGTCCTCCAACTAAAACTCCAGAAAGAAACATCTGAGCTCATTTTAACAAGCAGATGGCTGTATGACTTTGAGCTGGTGCACACTTCACTATAGACGAGAGACACATAATCACAGAAAAGACATGCACTGAAATAAGCCAGTAAAACCAGTTCAAAATGGACGACCAGCTGATGTTTAAGTGACTGTATAGTTTTATACAATTATTCCATATAAAGAATTCCATATTCAAATGTGCCCCCCCCCCATCTTCCAGGCATCCTACTGTATTTTTGCACATCATAAAATTACTACACTATTCACATCTTAGCATGTAAATTATTCGCCCTTTAACACTTCATTGGCGTCTGGTGTGAAAGCACCATGAGAAGAAAAGGTTCTATATATAACCTTAAAGGGTTCATCAAACTTTTTAATAGGTTCCCATCATGGGATCATTTTATGGATTTAATTAATGATTGTTTTAATTCATGTTTGCAACAGCTTGTAAACATACTTTATAACTAGACAAAGAATCGAAATAACCTGCACTGTAAAAAAAAACAAAAAAACATTGTTTTTTGTTGGTTTAACTTAAAAAAGTAAGTAACCTGGTTGCCTTAAAAAATTAAGTGAATTGAAATTTAAAAAATTGAGTTGATACAATGAAGGAAATTTGTTTAATAAATAGAAACTCAAAATATTATTGTATCTGATTCTGAACCACATAATAAAATTGATAAATCATGAAAATAGCACTATTTGGCATGTTTCACTGCGTCATCAGAAATAAAACACACACGGTTACCCAATATGCTTACAAAATCTTTTAATAATATTTTAATAAAGGTTGTCGAATCTCAAAAAAAATGTTCATTGTATTAACTCAAAATTTTAATTTCAATGAACTCAAAATTTTAAAGGGGGGGTGAAATGCTGTTTCATGCATACTGATCTTTTTACACTGTTAAAGACATGGAATCCCATACTAAACATGGACAAAGTTTCAAAAGTTAAGGTGGACGTTTGATGGGAGTATTTCTTTGTCAAAAATACTACTTCCGGTTAGTCATAAGTTTCGGCAAGTTTTTTGCGATCATGCGTCCTCATTGACGTTAGTGGGGGCGGAATTTCCTTGTATGGGCCTTACGGACAATTCTACCGGAAGCGTGTGAGAGAGAGAGAGGGAGAGAGAGAGAGGGAGAGAGCGAAAGCAACAGGCTATGCCCATCAAAGCGCTCGTAGGCTGCGCTGCACAGGTAATGTGCACAATTAACAATGACATCAAAAAGTGCGTTTTTGGTTGCCAGACCAAGACAGTCCTGCACAGATTCCCCCAAAACCCCGCGGTAAGGCAACAGTGGATGTAATTTGCTTTTCCGGATCAGCAACTGAGTTGCGCGAATGTTTATATCTGTTCGCTGCATTTCGGTGCCGACTGTTTCACAAGGCCCAGCTCGACACAGGATTTTCCAATAGCCTAATGCTGAAGGATGGAGCAGTCCCAACGTTAGAACCGCGGGCGGTGAGTTAGACTGCTTCAAATGTCTGTGTCTATGCTCATCAAGTAGCCCAAACATGATCACGTATAGTTACTATATATATTACTATATATAGAAATTGATCAATAGAGCATGCGATGTGTAGTGCGTGTACATTTGTTTAGCTGGCCACTATATGTGTAACTTTATGTTTGTGTATTGTAAAAGCACTCAACAATACACAAAGAGGGGGGAAATATGTTGAACTAAATAAGCACGCTTCTTCATTCAAATGCGCTACTATTCCGTGTCTTTCTATGTAAACACTAACTTAACCTGTCTACACAAACCACGCGTAAACACACAAACACACGTGCACAACTGCACTTCCCACATGTACACCTTCAAAGACAAAAATACGACGATATAATTCAAGTATAAATATGTAAATAACACAAGCCGCTAAGCATATTATATAGTTAGTGTATATCGTACCACATAGAGACGTCCTGCTCTAGTCGTTTTTGCTGCTGCTCCTGTTCAACTGCAGCCTCTGGGTCTGATTCCGGATCATAGATGTATGGCTGTATCTGATTAAAAGCCATATTTTTATTTTGAATAAAGTTTTTTCCCCGCTGTTAGGGATGACAGCTTTACGACGCACTCGACGCACTCAACACAATAGCAGCGCGCTGCTGCACACGTCATTATTTAGCTCCGCTCACACGACACGCCCCCACCCGCTCGGCTTTTTTCGGAAAGACTCGGAACAGCGCATCTTTCTTATATAATTATAAAAAAAATAAAGACTTTTCGGAGATATGCAGGATGCAATGCTACTCTATAGGTACTCAAGATTGACATGACACTGACTGAAACTGAGTGTTTCACCCCCCCTTTAAGGCAACCAGGTTACTTTTTTTCTAAATAATTTTTTACAATGTGTTAAACATGACCTGGTAAACAAGAATTATGCAATCATGTTCTTTAAAATTGAGTCAAGAACCCTAGGGTTTTATACAGAACCCCTCTGAACCTCTACTTCCAAGACTGTATCTGTATGAAAATGAATGAGTAAATAAATAAACAAACGACAACAAAAATCACACAGAATGAATTAAGTAACTGAAACTGTTGCTAGTTTTATTTCATTTTATTTATTTCATAATTTTATTTATTAGCAAAATTCTATTAGGAAATATGAAGCCCTTTTTTTGCAGCTGCTCTTCATGTTACAACCCTCAACCCATGACTTTAAAATATAAAACAGATTTAAAATGGATGTATATGACAACTATCTATACCAAGGAAATAATGTTTAAACCATAAACATTTAAAAAACTAACCAAATCATGATTTTGTCCCAGCAAGGTTGTAAAAGAAAAAAGAAAAGTTACATTGAGGGTTTCAAATCTCATTTCAGCACAGGATCATATAAAATTAACTGAAATCATTCATAAAAAAAAATAAAAAACATAAAATGCATGTCTAATAACACAATGATTGTTCCCACAATGAGTGCTTCACAGTCAAAGTAAACTCAAACAGTACAGTAAATCTTCCAGTGGAACCCAGTTATATATATGTATATATTTTTTCTTTCTCTAAAGCGATTGAATGCTGTATGTCACTTCATGTGATTAACACTTGTTTGCTCCATCTGAAATAGTTGTAGTACAGATAAATGTGTGCAGTGTTATAACAATAATTACATATTGCGTGTTGTAGTATTAAAAAGGAGAATTCATTTAAAAACAAATTCATACTTGGCTTAAACATTCATGCACATCTACATATTACTTCCTTCCCCAATCAGCATAACTAAAATATTTGGTTCCTGCGATTGGTGGCACTTCTTAAGCACACAGATTAATTGTGCAGATTAAAGTATTGCACTTTGGTTCGTCAGAGGCAGGGGTGGTTCTAGGCCCTTTTTAGGAGGGCTACAAAACAGGAAACAGCTAAGAAAATATGGATGTGTCAATATAAGGTGAGATCATTAGGCAAGCGTGACTGCAGAATCATATACATTGCGTTTCAATAATGTTAATCAAACAACAAAAGAAAAAAGACAATCACTCACTGCCCTTAATTTGTTGATTCGGTCTCGTTTTATTGCTGAGTGTTTACTTGTCTTTAATGTTTGAACTTCATATTAATTACACTGTAAACCCTAAAGCTCAAAATACTTCAATGGTTTGATTAGGACCAACTTAAATTAAACAAATGAGTTAAATTAACTTTTATGAGTAGTTTTAACTTTCTTTTGCTTTTGAGTACACAGATATATTTCAAGTAGACTAAACTGTTTTTATTCTTTTGAGTTGTATGAACTCATTTCCTTTCATTTAGACTAACTTAAGTCTAACTGAAATTGGTTTGGGATTTTCTATTTCCCAGCATGCTTTGCCCATGGCATTTAAAAGAGAAAGTAAATGCTTAAATTAAGTTATATATATGTTTTTTTTATTTTGTGCAAGAGTAATCATAAGGTAGATAATTTAGTGATTAATGTTTTGTTATGGTAATTTAGAAGAATTTCGATTAATGTGGGTTTTTAGAGAGTTGCCATTATGTGAAAAGTGGTGCATGCGGCTTGGTTTGAGAGCAAACAATTCAGTACGCTGTACTCATTTAGTAAGTGATATACCATGTTATTGTTAACATGTTAGCAAATTGACATTTTCTGAAATAGTTTGTTATAGCTAGCAAAACATTTACATTAAGATAACCTGATAATTTTAAGTTAAATATATAAATTAGTGTACTCAAATATTTAAAGTTAAGAACAATAAAAAGGTACAAAAAAATCTTATCTAAACTTCTGGGTTTTGACAACGTAGGGTTTACAGTGAGGTAAATAACTATCAAAATGTATGAGCTAGCTAACTCAGTATTACAAGTTAAGGTTAATTAACATGCATGAGTACTCCAAACTTGATAGTTCTGCTTACTTAAAATTGGGAACATAACTCCAAAAATTTAATGTAACTGATTATGTAAAAATGCTTGAGTTAGCCCAACTTATTCGAGTTTACAGTGTAGGCTACTATTTGTTTTTGCTGTGATCAAAAATTGGATTTGAAAATTGTGAAATTTCACTGGTATCTATGTTGGTGTTGTTAGTAAATGTTGATGTTGTATGTTTACGTAGGTCAAAATCAACGAAAGCAATAAATGTATTTATTTAGACAAGGCCAGTGAATATTTTGGTAAGGCAAATAAATATCTAATGTAAAAAAAATCCTTAGTGCCCTGAGCCAATAGTTTATGTTAATAATAATGATGTGATGACAATTTTCTGTTAGTCAAAGTGTCCAGATTTGAACTGTACTGCAGAAAGACTGGAATCATTATATCATGTAAAACATTTTGTATTGACTTAGTACCAATTTAAGAATCAGTAGGCTACTTCTTACTGTATAGTAATATAATATAATAATAATAATTTAATTTAATATGGAAATGGTCTCTTGCTACAGATTCTCAGTGAGGGCTAAGCCCCCCTGACGATGAAATCCTAGAACCGCCCCTGGTCAGAGGTAAACATTAGACAGTTGTAATCCTTCAGGCTCAGCTAAGAGCTAAGAGAAAAGGGTATAAGGCACAGTTTAGGGGTTCCCTTCATTTGCACTTGGATGCTGAGGCACTTATGGAGCAGTTATTACGTCTCACGTGAATAAAATACCACCTTTCCCCCCACTAGATCCATTCAGGGTTTTTGGCCTTTAGGGATTTGATCACAATTCATAAATACCCACACTTCCACATTCACACATTTGCAAACACACATAAACACACACAATGGTAATTGCACTTTGGTGGTCAGTATTCTCCTCTTCTACCTCGATTAGTTCACATTTCCTGTGAGAAGCTACTCCACGGTCACAGATTTGGCCAGGTTCCTTGGGCAGTCCACCTGATGGGAACGAAACAAACAATACCAGGTGATAAAAATACACAAAAATTATGATGCATTTATCCATTTGCCTTCAATAGTTTATAGTGTAAATAGTACTGCAAAGTACAAAACTTTTTGGAATACTTTAATAAATTATAATAAAATATAATAATTATAAAATAAATACAATATTCAATTTTAAATCAATTAAATATTAACCATCTTATATTCCGCAAAATGAGGTGTGTTTAAATAAAAACTGACAAAAACTATACAAGTTTTAGGTCTGGACAACATGATGATATATAACATTGATTTACTGTAAGTGATCACCCGGATTTAGACCTACTTATACAGCAATAATAAATAATGAAATAAAGTACAGCATTTAAATGTGTATTGAATTGTGTAAAAATGAAAATATTAAAAATGTAATATGTTGATAACTGGAAATGCATCATGACAGTCCATAAAAAGGGTCCATTGTTATCGGCACAGAGATATCTAAGTTTATTTGTTTAACGTCACCCAGTGGTCTTTTGACAGCTCCAGCTGTTTGTGAATACAGGTTATACTTCCTCATTTTTTGTAGCCATTTTTCTCTGTTTACTTTAGTTATGTTGCACCGATTTAAAAATAAAAGAACCTATCTACTGCCTAGACATCCATGTTTTATTAAAAGGCCATCTTGCCAAGCAATGAATTAGCCCTTTAATAATTCACATTTAGCATACGCTTTTAACCAAAGCGACCTACAACCGAGGAAATCAGTAAGCATGATACCCTTTCCAAAATCGAGTTTTTACGAGACAGTAAGTGGGATGCGACTTAAGCGTTTTTGTTGTTGTTGTTGATAAAACTTTTAATGAATGAATAATGGATATGTAAACGTACATCATATCCTCTGAGAACAGCCAGATGGAAAGACATGAGCTGCAGTGGGATGACACTGAGGATGCCCTGCAGACAGTCCACCGTTTGAGGAAGTTCAATCGTCTTATATGCCATTTTACTGATCTCTGGGTCGTCCTGGCAGCATATGATGATGGGGCGGCCCTGAAAGATGATCAAAGGATATTAGTCATCGCTAAGTGTTGGATGATTGGTGGTATCTCAGAATCTGTAATTGTACACTTCTGTTCTAAAGATATATTTTTTAATGAATACTTTTATACAGCAATCTATAGTGACAGCAAAGACATTTGTATTGTTACAAAAGTTTGCAAATAAATGCTATTTTCTTTCTGTTGATCAAATAACACTGAAAAAAAGATATCACGTATTCTACAGAAATAAGCAAAATATTAAAAATATCAACATTGATAATATTAAAAAAGCACCAAATCAGCATATTATAATGATTTCTGAAGGATCAAATGACCCTGAAGACTAAAAATTCAGCTATGAATCACATTTTCAGACATAATCAAAGACAAAAAGTTATTTTATTTGTAGATATATTTCACAATATTACCGTTTTATTGTATTTTTTGATCAAATAAATGCAGTCTTGATGAGCATAAAAGACTTCTTTATAAAAAATAAATATCGACCCGAACATTTAACCAGTAGCATATATTACTGGTGGACTTTAATCACATCTCTATATGTATACCATATCTCTCATATCTCTATATGTATATACCCTTATCTCACATTATCTATAGTCTGATGATTGTTACCTGTCTAGCCGTGACCTGCTGCAAGGCATTGTGACACTTTTGGTAGCAGGCATCTTTCATAATGATCATGATGACTGGCATGTGCTTGTCGATCAACGCCAAAGGTCCGTGCTTCAACTCTCCAGCCATAATGCCCTCTGAGTGCATGTACGTGATCTCTTTGATTTTCTACAGTGCACAAAGACCAAGAAAGTGTGCTTTACTACACCATGTTTTTGATTATATACTCGCCTATATGCTCTTCTCCGGCTACAGATTGCATGGTACTCACCAGCGCCCCCTCTAGGCAGGTGGCATAGTTGTAGCCTCGACCCATGACCAAAAGAGACTTCTGATGGTGGAGCTCATCTGCAAGGCTTTTGATAATGTCATCCTGAGCCAGAACTTCCTTGATCAACTCTGAATGGAAGACAATGTCAAAGTTAATATGATCTCAAAGCACTAATGAACTACCGCAAAAAATACATCTACTGGCCATTATGAGAATGATGTAATGCACACACACACACCTGGCAGTTTTTTGAGGCCGTTGATGATCTCCAGTCTTCTCTTCTGCATTGAGAGCCTGTCTTCACTCATCATCAGGCCAAACATGATCAGAGACACAAACTGACTGGTGTAAGCCTGCAGATGATCAAAACACGCACTCAATACATAAGCAATGTACACAAAAAACAAAACAAAAAAGACACGGGACAGGTAAGAGAAAAAATATCTTGCCTGCCAATACAATTCACACACTTTTTGCTAACTGGCAAGCAGCATTAGCAGCTAATCTTCTGCTTGATCTACTAACTTCCTCTTTGTCACATCAATTGTATGCTCGGCATACTTTTGTGCTTAAGCGCCACCAACTTCAGCAGCTCCGGGCACGTGAACAAAAGCGCCAATCTCATTGGTCGGCCAGTTTTTAACGCAGCACGGCAACACGTAAAAATGACCCGAAGCCGCTTTCTTTTTATGATGCTTTTATGCCTGATGTTTTGCGCGTCGGTTTGCACACTCACATTGGCACCATTTGTTTAGTCACGAGGGGTTAAATGTCGGCAATAAATGCAAGCAAAAATCGTGTAATTAATGTAAAAATTCAGCTTTGTGTCACAGGAAGAAATTACATTTTAAAACATATTAAAATAAGAAAAACATTTTAAATTACAATAATAGTTCATAATATTACTGATTCACTGTATTTTTGATCAAATAAATGCAGTATTGGTGCATTAGGGAACATTAGGGAATGTTTTAAATATAAGATAACAATTAGTACTGTCGATTAAAAAAATAATGAGTTAAATCGCACTGTAATTAATCACAATTAATCGCACCTAACATTAAATAGAATTATTATAATATAAAAATATTAGGGCCGGGACTTTAACGCGTTAATTAAGATTAATTAATTACGTGACTTTAACGCGTTAATTAATTACGCAAAAAAAAAAAAAAAAATTAACCGCATTTATTTTTGCACCGCGGAACGTTTTTCAATAAATCAGTTTCGACGGACCGATTATACTGGAACACCAACTAGCGCTCCGGAGTCACGACAACAACATGGGTGCGTCTCAATCAGCTCCCTAGTTCAGTAGTCAGGCCACTGATCAGGGAGTCAGCCCATTGACTTATGTCCTGATCAGTGCCCTGACTAGGGAACTAGGGAGCTGATTGAGACGCAGGGCATGAGCGAACATGAACGAAGAAGCTGATGAGACCGCTTTGCTTGGCCCCGTGGATGGGAAATTTTGTTTTAAAAAACGAAAGAATGGAAGCGTCGTCAAGAGCAGGGTTGTGTGCAAGCTATACAACAAGGAATCTGCGTATCACCGCAGCACATCGAGCCTCAAATATCACAAATATGCTTTTGCTAAACTTAATGGCAAACATTGCGCTGGTCTGCTGGACTGAAATAAATAAACTATATTTTGTTGATTAAGCTTATGTATTCAGTCATTATTCAATGGTATACTAAAAATACATGTGAAAAATTACTTCTCATTGTTCTCAGGTCAAATAAATAAACTATATTTTGTTGATTAAGCTTATGTATTCAGTCATTATTCAATGGTATACTAAAAATACATGTGAAAAATTACTTCTCATTGTTCTCAGGTCAAATAAATAAACAATATTTTGTTGATTAAGCTTATGTATTCAGTCATTATTCAATGGTATACTAATAATACATGTGAAAAATTACTTCTCATTGTTCTCAGGTCAAATATTTATATGCGATTAAAATGCGATTAATTTCGATTAATTAATTACAAAGCCTCTAATTAATTAGATTAATTTTTTTAATCGAGTCCCGGCCCTAAAAAATATATTAAAAACTTTAATCTCCAAATGAATGTAGAAACAACATAAATACAGCATATTTCAAATATTTAATCTAACAGGTAGGAAATACTGTGAAACATCCTATAGTAGTCCATATGTTACATCAGTTGGTTAGTTAGACTCTTTTGAAGTGTCGACAATACATTTTGGTCCAAAAATAACCAAAAATACGACATTATTCAGCATTGTCTTCTCTTCCGCGTTTGTTTTCAAACCTTAAATAAAGAATTAAACGGTCGCGAATCAGCAGATTGATTCGTGATTCGTATCGCCAATTAAAGCCCTGCATTTATGCCCGAGCCCGATGGGCCCCGACTTTTTTACGCCCCTAGGGCCGGGCTTCGGGCCAATTTTCACGTCATACCTAAAACGCGGGCCAGGCTTCGGGCCTTTTTGAGGCTTCTCCTTCTTTTTATATTTATTTTATTAATTAAAAGGAACAATGAGATGTTCTGCGCTGGTGAACACGAGACCATAATAGCTAACGCGACTGTCAAGATGGCTCGCACAGTGTTCAGAGCATAGGTTCAGAGTCCGCACCAGCAGCAACAGCGCGCGTTTCTTCAGCGCAGCTGCTAGAGTTAAGGCCGGAGACACACTGCAAGCGTGGTGTGAGCGTGGCGTTTCTGTTGCGTGTCATCCGCGGGGCGTCTACTGCTATTAATGAACAGGGCTATCAATGTAGTCCGATCACTAAACAAACCAATTCAGAAGGATGAAAGCATTTCAGACGAAACTGGACAAATGTAAATGTAGCCTATCTGGTTGTTTAAACCACATGTATACATTTTACTCCTGGCAAACGGTTAAAAAATAAACGTGTGAGAGGGTTATGGGCTATATGTTGTAGTCTGATAGATATGATGGCGCTGCAAAACGCATCGCCGCAAATGACTACTGTAAGCCAACGCAAATGGCCGTAAATGAAACTTAAAATAAGTCTTAGATGCTCAAAAACACAATCATCTTCAATAAAAATGAATGAGACTTATGATCTTACCAGTGCGCGCTTTCTTATGTGGTCTTTGAATTTGAAATAAGCTGCTGAATAAAATGCATCTTGAATCTTTTGCTTCGGTTGCTATAAACTCCGTTAAATGAGCATATACCCCGGGAATTGAAGATCGGATTTATATTCATTTTGGTAAGGTGTAAGGTAGGCTATAAGACAACCTGCATGTTCTTTTTTTTATTATTTGTTTTTAGATTGTTTAGCTCCGTTTGCGAGAGCCGCGAGCAGAATCAGCCTGCCTCAGCTCGTCAAAAATGCCTTTTAGGCTACTGTGGTGGTAATAGTTGGCGAAATTAACTAACATTGTGATGCTTGAAGTGTTTTATATTTATGGATTTTATTATAGGCAAGACAAGTCAAGAGTTGATTTGAGAGACTTAATAGATTTAATAAGCGGTTAACTCAATGTCGGCCGCTGGCCGCTTGGTCGTCACTTAAAAAAAATTAAAACTATAATTTAACAAACAAAAAAATGGTCTAAACATTTTTCTAAATTAACTCAATAAAGAAACGAAACGAAATATAACTACTTTGACATTAAAAACAAAACAGAACTATTTTAATGGCTGGAGAAGGAGAAAAAAAAAAAAAAAAAAAAAAAAAAACACAGGCTCCAGTCGGACTCGGGCCGAGAATTTTGATAAGCTGTCGGACACGGGCCGGGCTAGGGCCTCAGCGTCTCGGGTCAGGGCCGGGCTAGGGCCTAGATTTGTGGCCCGTGCAGGGCTCTATCGCCAATGTCATGTGATTTCAGCAGTTTGCCAGTTTGGCACGTGATCCGAATCTTGAATCATGACCGTTTGATTCTTTATTTGAGGAACACGGAAAAGAAGACAATGCTGAATAAAGCCGTAGTTTTTGTTATTTTTGGACCAAATTGTATTGTCGACGCTTCAAATGAGTCTAACTAACTGATGTCACATATAGACTACTTTGATGATGTTTTCATTACCTTCTGGATGTGGACAGCAAGTGGGCATACACTTACATTCAAAGGACAGAAAGCCCTCGGACTAAATCTAAACCCTAAGTGAACTAGGTGAACTAACCCTAAGTCTAACAGTTAGTGCCACGCAAACCCTCTTTTGCCGTTAAAAAAATATTGTCCAGATTTACTTGTTTTCTCCGTTATTTACCGCCCTAAAAAAGCACGTCTTAAACCAGACACTAACAGGTAGTTTGCATTGGTCATAAGTTCTTATTTTTGCTTTTATTGGGCTGGAATGGTTTAAAGGAACACTCCACCGTTTTTAGAAATAGAGCTTATTCAACTTCTTTCCTACATCTAGATATGTGGGCAAATGCATTTTTGTCTCAGTGCATGCATTGTTTGAGTTTGGCAGAGTCGCCGCTAGCTTAGCTTAGCATAATGAATGCAATCCTATGGGGAAGCAAAGGCGAAGCACTGCTACTTGGGCGCAGAGATATATCATAACACATTGCGAAGTAGCAGTGCTTCGCATGTCCTTCCCTATAATATATAGTCCCAAATCAATATCTGCCTAGGAAATCACCTAGTCTTAATCTGCATGGCTATTTGAAAAGTTGAATAAGCCCTATATCTAAAAACGGTGGAGTATATATACTGTAGCGCAGCCAAAGGATGACAGAAAAGAACTGGTGCTGCATTAACTGCATTAATATTTTTAACGCATTAAACTGAAAAAATTATTTGCATGCATTAACACGCTAATTTTGACAGACCTAAATAATATAACATTATTATATAATATAATAAACAATATATATTATATTATATTATATTATATTATATTATATTATATTATATTATATTATATTATATTATATTATATTATATTATATTATATTATATTATATTAATTCTGATGTTAAGATGTTAATTTGGTACCTTAGTGCTGGCAACTCCGACCTCAGGCCCAGCATTGATGTGAACTCCACAGTCGGTCTCCCTGCAGATGGAGCTGCCCACAGTGTTGGTGACGCCCACAGTCAGTGCCCCGCGCTTCTTACAGTAGCGTAACGCCATCAGAGTGTCCGCTGTCTCACCTGATCAAAATCATATCATCAATGTTACCATAAATCAATATTTTTATCAGCAGCATTGACATGCATGTGTTAGTGCTATCAACATGAAACCTACAGTAATACAACTTTAAAGGGTTAGTTAGTTCACCCAAAAATTAAAATGATTTCATTAATTACTCACCCTCATGTCGTTGGACACCTGTAAGACCTTCGTTCATCTTCGGAACACAAATGAAGATCATTTTGTTGAAAGCTGATGGCTGAGAAAGGCTTCAGAAAGGCCTCCATTGGCATTCAGTATATTTACTCTCACAAGACCCATGAAGGCACTAAACACATCGATACAAAGTCCATCTCACTACAGTGGCTGTACAATCATTTTACAATGCGACGAAAATAGTTTTTGTGCGAAAAAAATCCAAATAATGACTTATCCGCCAAGTTATTGTCTTCCGTGTAGGTCTTGGACGTGAACTCACACAATAGCGGCGCTCCTCCTCTTCCAGGTCATGTATCTGAACAGTGGCACTGCATCATATTCTCGCGCATGCGTTGAGTTCACGTCAATAATATGGTGGATAAAGTCGTTATTTTGATTTTTGTGCGCACAAAAATTATTTTTTTTCGCATTGTAAAATGATTGTACAGCCACTGTAGTGAGATGGACTTTGTATCGATGTGTTTAGTGCCTTCATGGGTCTTGTAAGAGTAAATATACTGAATGCCAATGAAGACCTTTCTGAAGCCTTTCTCAGCTATCAGATTTCAACAAAATCATCTTCATTTGTGTTCCGAAGATGAATGGAGGTCTTACAGGTGTCCAACGACATGAGGGTGAGTAATTAATGAAATAATTTTCAATTTTGGGAGAACTAACCCTTTAAGCATGTTCAAGCATGTATAATATCATATATAACACAGTTAGTATTTTACTTTGCTCAATATACTCTCAGAGTTTTATTAATGTGCCACAAACAGAATATATTTTATTGCTCCAGGGGGGATTTTTTACAAGAGAATTGTCTTCTCAGAAATGTTTGCACTCATATTCAAATATCTGACTTTTGACAGCCGACAATAAAGTTTGTAGGCATCCTGAGACCTCTTAAGAAATCCATTGGGTCTTTTTTCTTGGGAGAAAAGGAGGTAGGACACTCTCCATTTAATCTCATTAGCATCTGGGAGAAACTATTGAGGTATCTGTGTTTTTTTTTCCTGTGCCGTGGGCATCTAGGTATCTGGAGATTATATCACCTCATGCACTTACTGTTGAGTAATTCAGTGCCATATCAGTTCAAAGGTCATTATTATCAACCCTTTCTGGAATATAAAGGAGACTGACGGTAAAGCTGCACTTTACCCGACTGGCTGATGAAAAAACAGACATCGTCTCTGAAAACTGGCGTGATGCGGTCTAGGAAATCACTGGCCAACTCGACCATGACAGGAAGTTCAGTCAACTCCTCGAGGATCTGACGTGTCTGCAGAGAGAATAAGAGATAATGCTGCGATCATGTGCTCAAGTAAAAGAAAAGTACAGTCAGCTGGTAATTGATATAAACCTCTTAAAGAAGTTGTTCAATTTGAAATCGGACAGCAGCCAAATATACACTTCAATATGCTGTTTTATGCATTGTAGTTTGGACTATTAAAGAAAATGTTTAATTTATGTTTAATTTTGACGCATGAATACTTACATAACTACTTCCACATTCTACTTAAATAACTCTACTTAAGTTTTCGGTAACAGCGTTCAGCACAGCTACATTACTCATAAGAACACCGATTATTACTGCGTTTTATGGCTGTCAATTGATTAAAACAATGAATCATGTTCTATGCATAAACATGAATTATCTTGAACATGCTAAAATGTTCCTATACATATATTTTTCCAACTGTGCATACTGAATAATAAATAAATATAATCTGCAGCAGTCCAGTATGGAAGCTTTTTTCCGCCAGAGAATAAAAAATAAAAATGTAATTGCAAATTTTTATCTCACAAGAATTATTTCTTAGAATTGCATGATATAAAGTTGCAATGGCATTTAATAAAGTCAGCATTGTGAAATGTAAACTCACAACTGTGAGAAAAAGTCAGAATTGTGAGATAAAAAGTCACAATTATAGTTTAAATAGTTTTATTTAAGCTTCCATAGTGCAGTGCTCGTCTCCTCCTTAACGTTTTTTTTCTCTTACTGATCATATTTCATACCTGTTGAGTTAACTTTTTTTTTAAGAATTCGACTGATAAAAAGGATTGCTTGTGTGCACAGTGAATGAATGTGTGGTACGTGCCAAAAATAAATGTAACAATGTAAAATATTAAATTAATCTTAAACAGAAATATGTTGACAGCACTACTTCTTTGAATATTCATATGATAATTATTTCATAAACGTAAAGGTTCTTATCCCCAATGTATGTTTTGACCCAGGGTCTAGGGTTTACTAGTTTAGACGAGCACTGACACCCTATGGTGAAATGATTTCATATGTTTACCAGCCGCTGCTTTTTCAGATCAGCTTTGGTTGCTCTGTTGAGTTTGGAATTTTTTTCATAATCATTAGAATATCTCTTCTACTGTCTCTAAAAATATAGAGATTTCGAAATCCCGTGGACACTCATTTTAAGTGGCGTTTAGTCAACTGGGTGACTACAGCACATTGAAAATATACATAACCGAGAAAATATACATAACATCTCTCAGTCTCATCTCATTGCATTTTATTACATTTTACGCATGTGCTGTAAGATGATTTATATGGTTTACTACGTTTCAGAAAGCGTTTTGAAATAAAGCAGAGAGCATTGTGATGAAAATGGATAACAACAAAAGCCAGTCTCATTCTTTTTCATCTTTATCTATGCATGCAATAAAATGTCCTCTGTTATGCTCCAGAAAAAAAAGAAAAAAAAACTCACTGCCACTCCCGCATGGTAACTGGTTCCACAGCCAATAATGATCAAGCGTCTGCATCTCTTGATCTCCTTCAGATGGTCGGAAAGGCCACCAAGAAGAACTGTGCACAAAAATAGGCATGCTAACTGATCCAAAACACTAAGAAAAAAATCAGGCTCAAGTTCTGGTTATAGGATTCTTTGCAACCAAACGTATCAGCTGCATTATTTGTTAAACAGCTATTAATTAAAGGTACAAATTTGTAATTTCCTATTCGTAGGCTGATTTCCAGGAAATGTGTAAAGTAAACATTAGGCATCATTGACCAAAGCAATGTTGTTTGCGACAGGATGGTCATTATTTGTTGAATTCCGTTTGATGTTAAAAGGGTAGGTGCAGAAATTACACACTTCACCTTTGACAATGGCTTTAATTCTACAATATCAAATCAGGCAGCACTTTCAGGGATGTGTTACAAGAAGAACCCTAATTTAATTTGACATGGATATTCTGGCAAAGTGGAATGTAATTTTGTACCTATATTGCTGTCAAAGCAGATTCTGCCTCTCATGGTGTTAAAGACAGATTCAGGCTGTTCAAAGATCTCCTTCTGCATGAAAGCCTTGAAGTTACCTAAAAGTATGAAAAGGTTTTAGTACAAAAACAAAACTTGCTGAATTAAACCAAAGACCAGATTAGGATCTAAAGAACCGATACTGAGATGCCCATATGACTGGAACTTCTTCAAAACTGTTCCTTTTTGTTCCTCTGCAAAACCAACAGCAACTGGGTTTGGTATATTAGAGACTGAATTACATTTTTTAGATGAACAAAAAACCATCTGGCAAAAATGCAGAGCATGGCGCTAGCAACTGCAAGGTTATGGGTTTGATTTGGAGGAAATGCAAGGACTGAGAAATGTACACTATATTGCCAAAAGGTTTTGATACCTGCCTTTACCTTTACATACCCATGAACTTTAATGACATCCCACTCTTAATCCATAGGGTTTAATATGGAGTTGGCCCACCCTTTGCAGGGGTTTGGAGTGTGTTTATGGGAATTTTTGACAATTCTTCTAGAAACGCATTTGTGAGGTCAGGCATAGATGTTCGACGAGAAGGCCTGGCTTTAAGTCTCCACTTTAATACATTCCAAAGTGGTTATATTGGCTTGAGGTCAGGATTCTGTGCAGGACAGAAAAGTTCTTCCACACCAGATTCGCTCATCCAGCTCATTATGGACCTTGTTTTTTGCACTGGTGTGCAGTCATGTTGGAACAGGAAGGGGCCATCCCTTGTCTGGCTATTATATTTTATATTGTATTATATTATTATATTATATTGTATACCAGAACAAGCTCAATTTAAGATTGAACATTGGTCTGGGGAGTCTGCTCTATATTTTCTACTGCACAAGAGGAGTGATAACCGAGCATTATTCAAATGACTCTGTACGCAATTGGATAGTCCTTCAACTAATCAGACCACAAAAGTTATGATAAACGGGCAACGACCCATCGCTTCTCTATCCGTCATCCTGTTAAACCCGCCAATAGCACGCCAGGTGGATAAGCCAGTCTGTGATTAGTTCCTGCAAAAGTGTAACAGAAGCAGTAGAAATGAATGTACAGGTTTCTAGGCTGAGTTGCAGGGCGAAATCAAATCACCGGCAGATCAGGCTGGGTTTACCCATCCCCAAACTATTCCCACGAAGTTTGGAGCATAAAATTGTCCAAAATGTCTTGGTATGCATTAAGAGTTCCTTTTACTGGAACTAAGAGGTTTAGCCCAACCCCAGAAAAACAACCCCACACCATAATCACCCTCCATCAAACTTTACACTTGGCACAACGCAGTCAGGCACATACTGTGTTCTTGGCAACCGATAAAACCCAGACTTGTCCTTCAGATTTCCAGACAGAAAAGCATGATTCGTCACTCCAGAGAACACGTCTCCACTGCTCTAGAGTCCAGTGGTGGTGTGCTTTACATCACTGCATCTGACATTTTTCATTGCACTTGGTGATGTAAGGCTTGAATGCAGCTGCTTGGCCATGGAAACTCATTCCATGAAACTCTCTATGCTCTGTTCTTGAGCTAATCTGAAGGCCACATTAAGTTTGGAGGTCTTTAGCTACTTACTCTACAGAAATATGCCGACTTCTGCTGACCCCGCTCTGTGATTTTACTTGGCCTACCACTTTGTGGCTGAGTTGCTGTTTTTTCCCAGATTCTTCCACTTTGTTATACCACTAACAGTTGATCGTGGAATATTTATTAGTGAGGAAATTTCACGAATCGACTTATTGCACAGGTGGCAACCTATAATATACTTTTGGCAATATAGTATAATCAATTTGGATAAAAGTGCATGCCAAATGCATACAGTAAATGTAAATGTAGATATCGGTTGCAGATGTGTTAGATTTGCAGAGGTATGCTCATATTTTCACCTGTTTGTTATTGTAGTTTATGATTTATTTCTTATATACTAAAATGTTTTTAATTATTCAGTAGTAGAGTGTTTTTAAAGATTGTTTCGATGGTGTGTGATCTGGGACCTTTCATGATCTGCTGGAGCTCCATCTGTAGGGTCTGAATGACACGGACAGGGTCTTCCCCTGCTTTACGCTTAATACGGTGCACAGACAACTTCCCCTCCACCACCCCGGCAACGTCATCATCCTCCAGATAAACCACCTTGTTGGTGTGCTCAATGATGGCACTGAAAGAGAAAAATCACATTTTACTTTACTTTTACTATCACCATCACATTTGTAATGAGGTTTTGTGGCCAGCAGGGTGCATTGCTGAACTTATTTCAGTAAGCAACTGGTATGACCAGTTCAACCTGGATGTCAGCAGTTAAGGTTTCTTAATGAGAAGCCTTTTAACGTCAATATGAGGTTAATGCTCTAGATTATGTGTATGTATGTTACCTAGCATCAGAGGCAAAGTAAAACTCCACCGCCAATCTGTCGTGGACGGAGTGCAAGGCATTGATGCTGTCCACCTGGTTCAGTAAGTTTTTCTCCTGTTCATTTTTTTTCCTGGAATCACCTTGAAGAAAAGGGAAATAAAATCACTCTTAGTAGAATTCAGTGAAATATTAACAGAGAATTATTGCTCAAAGCAAGAAACAAAGACAAGTGATTTAATATTATACAATTAATTGAGCATTTCTGTTAGCAAACAGTTGAAATATGAAATAAAAATAACCTAAACTGAAATAGACTAATTTAAATATTCACTATACAACAGTGTGCTTTATACTTCCATTATAAAATCATGTCACATGCTCACAGAAAGAGATAGTATCATAGCATTACACTTATCGCAAACAGAGGAAGATGATTGTCATGTATGACGACCATATTTCGAAATCAGGCTTGGGCTGGATGCCACACGCATTTCTAAATAACTTGGCCAGAAATGTGCCAGGGGTCAAAATGATGGCAAAACTGCCTTTTGTCTTTTTATAAAGCACATAATTTGTTATTGTGACAAAACTATGGGTCCAAAAGTATGTCAGACCACCTTAACAGTCTGATTAGTCTCCTCGATTCCAGTTAAGACAAATCTCAATGTAGAATGCCAGAGAACAGACATAGAACTACACTTTACATAAATATCACTGCAATTTAAAATATCTGTTTCTATTTTATTTTAATTTATTTTTTATTTAATTAGAGCGAGAGCTCAATAAAAGTGCCAATTATTTCCATAACGACCAACGTAATCTACCAAGAGCAGGGCAAATCAAAGTCTGGTTTAAGATGTGCTTTTTTGGGCAGTAAATAATGGTTCAAATATCAGAAAATTGACTAGCGCAAACCATAGTAAATCACCTTATATGAATCATTTAAATACTCTCCTTCATACATTTTGCGCCTCAAAAGGAAACTCTTACAAATGCATACGCAATAAGGTCAGCCACAAAAATAAATGTCCTTTTTAAGGGCATTCTTTTCATTTTAGCGTCTTTAGTAAATCCTGACAGTACTTTTTTTTCACCGGCAAAAGAGGGTTTGTGCTGGCTGTTAGTAAATCTGGCCCTTAAAGGTCCCGTTCTTCGCGATTCCATCTTTCAAACTTTAGTTAGTGTGTAATGTTGCTGTTAGAGCATAAATAATACCTGTAAAATTATAAATCCAAAGTTCAATGCCAAGCGAGATATTTTAATTAACAGAAGTTCCCTTTCAAAGCCTACAGCGAACGGCCGGTTTGGACTACAGCAGGAAGTGCAGGGATGTAATGACGTCACTAGAACCGTTTGTTGACTAACCCTCCGCCCACAAGAACACACAAAATAGGGGGCGTGGTCTTGTTGCTCTCCCACGTGGAGAAGAGCGCGCATTCAGCGCTTGCATCTCCCCGTTATGGTAAGAGCCGGGACCTTTCCGGGCAAAGTGCGCTAAGCTGCTGTCCAATCACAACACGGGAAGCGCTGGCCCAATCAGAACTCGTTACGTGTTTCTGAAGGAGGGACTTCATAGAACAAGGAAATCATCAGGCCGTTTTTAGGACAGAGAAAACAGCGCTGTACAGTAAATTGTGTGAAAAATACTGTTTTTTTACACGCAAAACTTGAACTCATGTTATATTGCACACTGTAAACATAATCAAAGCTTCGAAAACACGCGAAGAACGGGACCTTTAAAATGTAATTCATTCCGGTGCTGGCAACACATGACATGTTCATGTCCTCGGATTTGGACTGATACGTTTCTCTTGCTCAAAATAAATCTGTAGTGGTCGCATTGTAGCGCTCAGGAAATTCTGAGTCATGAATGCTTTTTACAAGTCAGAAAAGTACAAAGCCTTCTTAGAAGAGTATGAAGACGTTACAGTGGAACAAATCACTAACGATGCAAATAGTTTTGGAATGAAACACTCATCAAGCATCTAAATACATTATGGGTGTGTGGTATCTGGGTGTTAACAAACACAACAAAGAGGTAAGATAACAAACTCACTTTCAATTAAGAGAACTGGTTTAGGGAGATATAAAGGCAGATAAGAAGAAAAGATGATGTGGGCTAGACTTACCAGAGTTGTACTGGACGGGGATCTGCTCAGTAGAAAGCTCATACTGACTGCGCACACCAATGAGCAGCGGGCTGCCCCGTCTGTTTGAAACAAGATCAGAAAAAGGTAAAAATGTACTATTGAATGCTTATGCAAAACATGCTTTGTGTGTGTAAGAAAGGACAAAGATATTTCATCTCCTTTTCCCCTCACATTAAAAGCAATACTTTCATTGTTTCTATGGCACAACAGCACACCTGCAGGACTTTGCCCTAGTTTCAATGAACAGTGGCATTGCTTTTCCAGTGGCTGAGTTAGCGTAGCCCTGCTGTAAACAAGATACCTGTGTTCACACTCTCTCTATTTCATCATATCCTTGTTTAGGTCCACCCCCCTCACCCCTGTTTGAGGAAATATTTCAGACCTGTCCTTTATATGCACCACCTATCTTGCTTGGCGCAGCCCACAGTTCCTTATGCTGACGTGCCAAATGGGATCACATTGGAGCGGTTTCTCAGTGCTTGCTTTGTTTGAACTGGTGGGGCAGATGCATTTCAGTGTTCATAGCAAGCCAAATGTTCACCATCCCATGAAGTTTATTTTGGATTCGAACTCCTCACCGGATAAAAGTTTAGCGAATGAACCATGAACAACAAAATGCTGAAACTCAGCAGCGCTCTTTTGGTATAACTTAGCTTTGGTGTCACGTGTAGTCAAATGATAACCAAATGGAGGTAAGGGCGGTATGAGAATTTGGAAGTGATCTGCTAATGTTAATACGTTGGAATGGACTCTTTGGGATGGATTCTATAATAAACAATAAACTCTGAATTAAGAATTGTTGTAGTTTGTAATTAGTCTTATTATTTATACACTATTAAAGAGCCCCTGTGGTGAAAATCAAGTTATGTCTATGTGGTGTTTTTATACTTTTAGACAAACCACTGCTGAGTATTTTCTCCTTAAAACTGCAGTGAAACAAAGATAGTCACAAAAACACGGTTTGAAATCAACGTTGTGACGTTTCTGGCGTCACAAACTACCTTGTATCGATGAGTTTTAAGGGATACAATTATTGACTACAAGGAGACTAAGTATTTATTAAAATAGCTTTTATTTTGTATATTTTCGTTATTCGTTTTAATTTTAGGTAAATGTAATTTGTTATGTGCTTTTGTCATTTTTTTTGAATATTTCGATTTAGCTTAAATGTATTTTTATTTCAGTTTTAGTTACTGTACTACTTTACTTATTTAATTCCAGTTAGCTGGTCAACGCAACATTTCTATCATTTTAGTTTTTAGTTTCACTTTATTTCAATAAAACTTTTCTATGTAATTTTTTTAGTAACCAATAATACACTGAATGTGAGTGGTGCTTGGTGCTTGCAAGAAGCATTTGTCAGAACTCTACCAAAAACCCTTTCAAGAAAAGTCTGTTCACACTGATTGTTTCTATGGCAACCATAGCTTCTAATAGACCGCAACAGTTGGGTTCCGGAAGTTAATATTCCATTCATTTTCTCCATAAGGAAGTAAATTTTGAACCACTTTGACTACTGTATCATACTAAGCTGTCAATTCATGGTATTTGCTTCTGCTAAAGCTGTCAGTCTGCATTATTTCATCAAAATTTTCAAATAACTGTATAGTATAGTATTAGTTCTACTCGTTTAGATTCCTGGTGAAAAACTACATTACCCATGGTGTTGTGCAGAAAATTACACCAATCAGAGTAAAAAAATAAAATAAAAATCTCCAAAATAGCTCTTTAGTTCCATGAATGGTGTAATCTCCCTATGCTCACAAAAAAATGAAATGTTTGTATATATGTATGTATATTTTGCAATAAACTTAAAATAAATTGGGTTTTATTCAACATTTGTAAACAATTTATATGTCTCCATCGTTTTTCATTTGTTTATGCTGTTCGAAATGCTTCATGGGATTGTAGTTCTAAATACGCTAAAGGCAGGGTAGGCGATTTGTTCTAGAAACATTTTTTTGTTACGCTGGTTGAAAGTTTCTTCACATCCTGATAGCAATCACTAAGTTAAGTGGTCCAAATATACAAGCGGTACAATGTGCTACCTGCCTTTTCATACCTCCGCTCACCCTGCTCACCCTGAAAATTACCTACCCTACCTTTAAGTACCTTTCTTGTACCTTCCTCTTTTTGTCCGATTTTCAAAAACGTATTTGCTTAAAATCAGCGTTTACAAGTTTGTAGTGATGTGATTCACCTCGTAGCTGCTTGTCTTGGTTAATGGATTGAAACTCTTTAACAAAGGCCATTTTAAAATCCCTATGGGAAAAATGGGGGAAACCAGCTGGAACCAGCTGTGCAGAAAAAGTGCACTGTTGCAGCTACAGTAATGCAATGAATGTTCTAAGTGTTTATTCGCTCTTATTTAGAAGGCAGGACTTATTCCGTCATATTCGGGTTGTTCTTTCTTCCATTAGTGAGTGCACGGTCATTGGTATATCTTAAGTCTTTGGTGCTACTGCTGTAGGTGTTTGCTAGGGTGCTACATGAAATGTGGGTCCATGAAAAATGTGGAAAAAGACATAGATGTTTTTTAGGGCTATCAACGTTAATTTTTTTTTTTTTTAGTCCACACAATAAAAGTCTATGAATCAATGCTGTTTTTGGGTGCTTTAACACTCACTTCTGGTGCACACCCAGAACCTGATGTCTGTTTGGGTGCACCTATGAACCATACTCCATAAAATGGCTGATCTGGGGTAAGGTTCATGTGAACTCCAGAGTGGTTCGCTACTGATATGATTGTAATCATAATAATATGCAGAAGTGAACTGCTATTGATGACTTATGATTAGATAAAACTGTGGGGTTTTTTTGTGTTCTCACTCACTTTCCTGACTGACGCACTGCAAGCAGAGATAATGTGTATCAGCAGAAACGATGATGCGAACAAATTATATAATGTCCCAAATTATATAATGTGAACACGATCCAGCGGGGGCAATTAAACTCGGGTACAGACCAGGCAATCGAATCAAGTGAAAACACCATTAGACCCATTGAGTCTCACTGTATAGACAAAAATATTATTATTTTTCCCTGATTGGTGTCATTTTCTGCACAGCACTATGGATAATGTAGTTTTTCCACCAGGAATTCTACTCTTAAACATGATTATTTTAAAAATAAGAAAATCATATTGGTTTGGTATCGGTATTTTAGTAATTTGCTTTCGATCAATGATGATATAAATGCCTGTTTTGGAAACATTAACTTTATAATATCATATTTAATATTTTTTTAATCATAAATCCTTATATATTAATGCTAAAAAAGTTGCCATTTAATTTAAAGCAGTGGGTCCCTCATCATATTAGGGGGTCCTTGCCATTAAAGAGTTTGAAGAGCCCTTGGCAAACACCACTCACAAATATTCCATGCAACATCCCTCCCTCAAAGGTTCCATGAATAACCTTTCCAAAAAGTCCCTTTCTTGTAGACAACAGCATTTTAGTGTCTATGCTGAAACCCACACTGATGGGTCTTGCAACATGGTCTGTCTTAAAATGTTCCCTTCACAGCAAGACAGAATTTACCAAAACCAGCAACATATTTGTCACAATCTGCGATGGGCAGATGGGAATAATTAACTTTGGTCTTGACCTCAGTCGACTCAAAATTATATATACAGGGTCAGAGTACCAACCAGGCATGGTGAAATAACCCTTAATAAACACCTTTGTTATATCCCTGACTCCTGGACCGACAGCTTTTTAAAGGATCCTAGTTCCTTGTCTTTTAATGTGCAAGTGAACATCGTAAATCTTTTTTGACGACGGCGAATTGTAACCTTCTGGCCCCTGTTCACTGGCACGAAGGGAAATAATGGGAAGGAGTTCATCTCAGAAGATGGAAAGAGCAAGAAAGGAATGAGGAAACCTGAGTGTGTTACAGTTCAGAGAAACCATAGCTCTTGCTGACCTGGTGGCAACGGCCTCTCCTGGGAAATGAAAGCTTTTGAAAACCAGAGCAAATGCCCCTTCCTAAGGGAAGACAGAGAAAAAACAGCAAATGAGACAAATGGTCATTGGTAAGGCACAGGAACAGCTACGATACAGATCTAAATCGTCATTCTGTTGAAAGGTAGGGGCTCGTGTTTCTTGGCCAGCCCATCTCTGTAGCGCAGCTGAGGATCAGGCCTGGAGCGGAGGCCCAGTGAGGTGGAGGGGCACCGGGGAGCTGAGAGGAACAGAGCCCCACAGTGACGGTTGAACTAAGGGGAATAGGGGCCCTCTCTGTGTGCTGAGGGAACTTATATTTGCCCCTACCTCCTCAATGAGCCTCTCCTGACTTGCTGCCCAAAGGAAAGCACATACACTCCAGTCCACTCATATGTAACACAGACACACTGATACACAACTCACTTTGTAGACATTTTATGTCTACGTGCTTCAACACATGCAGCCTTTACTAAATAGCTTTATACACACAGTTTGTCTGTCTGTCTATCTACACTACGATTTTTAATGTTTTTGGAAGAAGTCTCAACTTGTCTTGAATGTGCATTTATTTAAAGTAAAAATAATAATATTGTAATATATAATTTCACAAAATACTTTTTCATACTATTAAGATTTAAACCATTTTTACATTGTGTCAATTACAATTACATGTTCATGTCAATTAAACACATTGGTACTACAGCAAACATATTATTTTTTAATTAAAATAAGAAATAATTAGAATTAAGACAGTGAAAAAATGCAGTGTAAATATATTTCATATATATGAAACAATTTAAATCATATAGAAATATTTTAAGTTACAATCATGAAAATTTGGGGGAAAATGGCATTAACTGTCATGAATATAAAAAATAAAAAAAAACACTGTCTCTTGTCTGGCCAATTCTAAATATTTCTCTTTGAATATTGATAATTTTCCAGTGTCTGTTTCTAAACAGATTAAAAGTTTGGGTGTCATCTTTGACAGTACTTTATAAACAGTGCAATTCCCTCTATATTTCCTCATACATAATTATAATCGTCCGGCTCTCTAAGTAAATAGCGAAGCGATTCTTGTTCATGCTTTAGTTACTTCCCGTATTGATAACTGTAATGCTCTTTTTATTTTAAACCCTTTTCTACAAACACCAGCTAGTACAGAATTCATCTGCTCAAATTATTTGAAGAACTCCTCTAACTCAACACATTACTCGCATATCACACTTGGATTGGCTCAATTCTAAAAACCTTCTTCTTACTTACAAGGCACTTAGTAATCTTGCGCCTTCATACTTATCTGACTTCATACCTACACTCCAAAACAATGCTGTGTTCTGGGATAAATGCGCACGTTGTATGCAATGTTCGCTCTGGCAGACGCAAAATGAGGGGAAAAATCAATTTGATCTGTGAAAGTTTACAGATTTCATAGAGAGAATGATGTCGCGTGTTTCATGTTAGCGGTCCAAATAGCTCAATATGAGAGGCAAAGTAAAATGCAAAGATGTTAAATACAACCTCATCACGTTTTAAAGAAGAGTGGCTTGATTGAGTGGTAGAGATAACGGATGATGGGCACAGACAGCACAGTAAGAAAAGAGACATTTACTGCTACAACACCACAAGTGTAGCTTTCAAACTCAAAACACATCAGCAACACCTCAGCTCAGAATAAATCGATGTGTGTGTGGTTTAGGTTTCAGAGATGTTTAGTTAACTGTAAAAGAGTTCATTTGTTCCCTTAAACATAATTAGCTATTAGATCTATTTAATTACTTCCATTTATTATTATTATTAATATTTTTATTATTATTTACAAATGAAAGTATTTAAACTGATATAATAGCCTATTATAGTTTAAATAATTAAATAATATAATTATATTATATAATAGGCTGTATTATATGGTTAGCCTAATAAATAATTGATTTCACAAAACGATTGTTTAGGGATCATTGCCATTAAAAAGTAAAATAAAATAAATAGCTGATACAGAATATCTGATATAGAAAATAGTGGAAATGTTAAATAGTTTTTATTGGTAAAGAACGTGTACAGTATAGTGCATTGTAAAAAACAAAAACAAACAAAAAACATAAAATGTGCTTAATTTGACTTCTGAATTAACTGTTCTGAATTAAGTTACATCAAGGGTTAAATAAAATAGTAATGGCACATTAAAGTTAACAGTTATAACTGCATGATGAAGCCACATATTGTGCGTGTTTACATATGCTGTGCAGGTCTGGTAAAAAGAATGCTTTTTCTCAGGTGACCAAAATGTCCACCCAATAGAGAAAAGCTTTGCTCAGCGAGAAAAAAAATGAGAGGGAACATTGGTTGTATGCGTGTAGCCTACATATGATGGTGTTTTGGTCAGTTGATAACTCGTGAACAGGTGAGAAATTAGCACCCACCACCAGCCAATGGCGGGCACTTTTTCAAAGTGGCGGTTGACTTTGCCTTATGTACCAGCCACAATGGCGGGTGGATTGTAAAACATATTTTTATTGGTTACTACTTAAAACATTCATAGTAACGGATTGGACAGCTTTTGTCAAAGAATGCCATTGATAGTAATAATAATGCACTTTTGTTGAGCAACTCATTTCATTGATTTTCAGCAGCTAATATTTAAACAGCCCAACTATGAATCTAAAAAGGCTTTGGTTTCTATAATGCACCATGATTTTTTGAAAAACAATTAAGGTTTTAAGCACTTGTTTATATTTGCGTTGTTGGTCGCTGTAGCGCCCCCTATTGGCCAATCGGGCTCATACTTTGTGAGGTTCTCCCCAAATTGAGACCTACCATCTGGCCAGGTTTGAAGTCTCTAGGCCTTATGGTTTGTTCTGTATGATCAGTTTTACGGTGGAATAATAATACTACTAATAAAAATCCTAACAATTACAATAGGGTTTCAGCCATTCGTGCTTGAACACCTAATAACAAATCTTAAAGGAAGTGTATGTAAGATTGTGGCCAAAACTGGTACTGCAATCACTTTCAAATGACTGTAGAGCGGTGTATCAGTTATTTCCTGCTATTGATTTAGCTTTTTTTCCCTTCTTCATTCAGGAATATTTGTTGTAAATGTCTTTGTAAAGTTAAATGCACAAAACATCCAAGTCTGTTTTCAATTAGTCTCCGATTAAGATTTGTTTCTTTTTTCTCATCCCTGAGGAGGTTGCTTAAAAACTTGCAGCTGTCCCCTTAAACAACACCTCAATGTTATCATCTTTTTATCTCTCAGCCTTCCATCGCTAACATGGCTGCCAAAGCTTAGAGCGCAATCAAAATTTTGTGTAATCAATTTACAGAAGATGCCATAAAACAAACAGCATACTATAGAGATGGTAAAAACGGGGAATGTCACAGTCGTTATGCTGATAGCAAGGTGGGGTGTTTTATAAACCAATGATAAAGAGTAGACTTCTGTCAAGAATATCTCAAAGGGCACCTCCCTCGCTCATACGTCACTGAACAATGTTTGGATAGAGCTGAACTTCCCAGCAGAAAATATTATGGCTATGAGAGTCGTCCAAAGGTAATGACAATGACTCATAAAACAAGGTCCACATTTGAAAATCTCGGTAATATCAGTCACCTGGAGACGAGGAAGAGCTGTTCGAGTATGTACTGATAAATGTTACTAGAGGTAATTTACAACTGACAGTGAAGAAGACCAAACTCTGACTGAATTTGCTTAAGATGAAGATGTTTACAAAAAAATGTACATTAAAACACAATTAGCTAGTCCTCATTTTTGCCTTACTTGATTAACAAGTAAGAATTTGACTACAAATATCACGGTGAAACAGAGAAGAACTTCTGAACTTCTTTTACTTGTTTTTAAGAGGGCTGAAAATGAGCAAGAGCTGGCCTTTAACTTTCACAATCCGAGCAAGGGGTTCCCAGAGGCTTGAGTAAGACCACCCCAAACACACACTCACACACACACACGTACACGTACACACTCATGATGCTTACCAGCTGCTGAATGACGCGCTCCACTAGGGTGGAGAAGGACACATAATCGTTCTCGCGGTTGTCATAGAGATACTTGATCAACTTAGGGATGACCTCTGTGTCTGTGTCCGACTCAAACTCGTAGCCTTTGGAAACCTATCAATGGGTTGGGATGGAAAAGCCATGGTTACAGGCACAAGCAGCGGCAAAACAAAACATGTTTTTTTTTTTGTTATTGTGGAACAGAGCAGAATGAAGGAATCAGAGATAAATGAATGAGAAAGACAGAGAAAGAGTGAAATACTAACTTACATTGGTTTTGAATGGTTTCTCATTGCTTATAAATGTTGTTTTGTGGGACATAACCTACTAGATGTGATTGTACTAACAATAAATACTAAAATGATAAAGACATAATCTGTGATACAGAACCCTTTGAAAATAAAATAAAATAAAAGACAATTATGTCATGAACAATTACTTTCTACACAATGTCTTAAAGGGATAGTTCTCCCAAAAAATGAAAATTTGATGTTTGTCTGCCTACCCCCAGGGCATCCAAGATGTAGGTGACTTTGTTTCTTCACTAGAACACAAATGAAGATTTTGAACTCCAACCGTTGCTAGTATAATGCATGCCAATGGGCTTGGACGGTTGGAGTAAAAAAAATTAATTTGTGGTCTACTGAAGAAACAAACACACCTACATCCTGGATGCCCTGGGAGTAAGCAGATAAACATCACATTTTATTTTTAGGTGAACTATCACTCTAATAAAAATCTTGAATTGAGGTCCACGCCTAACATTTAATTATCATGCTATTAAGACCGGGTGCTTTCGTTTTCTTTTCTTGTCTTGATCGTATAAATCATTCTTAAGGTATGATTAAAAACATCTTTCCGTAAACGCAATCCAATCATCCCCTATAATCTGCGCAATTGTCATGAGGGTGAAAGATTTCCTCATATCATTTCTTTTAAGTTCGTCACACGGGTTCATAAGAAAGAGACTTCTGTGTGAGCGGAACAATAAAAACAATAAAGGAAATTTTAATAAATTTCAAAGAAAAGTGACTGCACCTTTAAATTCTTAACAAATAATACAATTTCCTGGTCTTAATTTGAACATTTCATCTGTACAAAAAAAAAAAAAAAAATCTAATTTTTTCATTAAAATGTATTTTAATTTCCTTAAAGGGACACTTCACCGCCTTTTCATATTAAACTATGCTATTCCTTTAACTAAAACTCTCTTAATCTCTGATGTGCGGTGACGATCTGATAGCATTTAGCTTAGCTCCCTACACTGAGCCGAAGTACTCTCAGAAGTGCTAATCCGCCATACATTATAGTTCTCCTTTTTAATCCGATTAGAGAAGTGCCACGTTTTATTTTGTCACCATACTTGATCGTTCAACTATTCGTGTAACTGTATTTAAATGGGGAAACCGTGGAGGTGTTTGGTACTTAACTTGATCTCTGTTTGGTTCCATAGTGAATGAACTGGGCTTAGTGGGCTAAACTAAATCAGAGTCAGAGAGATTAAGTGCACGCACTGAGACAAGAGAGGTATGCATCAACTCGTTTTAGTTAAAGGAATAACATAGTTTAATATGAAAAAGCGGTGAAGTATCCCTTTAACCACGGATGCCAATTAGGCTGGGTGGGATACTAGATCATTTGGCATTGTTTCAGCAAACTGGTTCTATTCTTTTCTGGTATGTAGCACCTTCTTTTTACATTCAAAATAATTTTCCTGCCCAGCATTTCTTTCTCATTATGGATGTTAAATGAATGGCACAGCAATGGCTCCGGTAAAGAAGTCTTTAAAAAATACTGCTCACCAGGTACTTTTTCAACTCCTTGTAATTTGTGATGATGCCGTTGTGGATGACAACAAACTCTGGAGAGAAACGTAAAGAGAAGAATAAATAAATACATTAAAAAAGCAAATGATACAGGGGTGTCCAATACTGTTTCAAGAGTGCTACCTTCCAACCTGATAATCCTGAAAACCTCGATCAGCTGGTTTAAATGTAACACAAAAGTGTCTGAATCTGAAATCATCCTCTATTCCCTGCGTCAGTCAACTAATACAGTTCACTTAAAGGAGTGAATGAAAATGAGAGAGCGAATTCGAACAGATGTTGTGTACATCGGCTGTACACTTGTTATTGCTGGGCAATGTGGGATTAAATGAGTGCACTCCATTACGTCCACTACGGTTTCAGACACCACTAAAAAGGGCAGTCCCCTAAAATAATGCTTTATTTCAGGGTATAGGGGGCGATTGTAGTGTATTTGGAGCAAAACTCTTGCTGGAAGGCCCTCCACTTAAATAAACATAAATGGCAAAATACAAAGGCATCTGAGATAAAGCATGCTATGCATATTTATAAACTTACTAATGTAACAGGAGCAAGTAAGGCCACATTCCTCTTCATGCCCTCCTTACGTAAAGTTGCTGTCTGTCAGATCCAACAACCAGTATAGTTGTAACACACACTCATTCATCCATCCATCCATCCATTCAAGTCATTAATGAATGTAAGCCTACATGCTTCCAATTTATATATATTTCTTTTTTTCTTTTTTTCAGATAATAAGATTAGAGATGCACTTTGTAACTTTTCCGTCAGCTAGAGGACGCCTATTTAAAGTATATTTGTATTTTGTGTCTGTTAAGAGGCACAAAGACACCCTTTACGTTTATGCCCCCATAGCTGCCGTTTTAGCTGAGTGGGGGCTCTGGACATTAACTGTAATAACTCTGTGTTGCAAGCACCAATCCGGTTCATTTTTTTTTTCTATAGACTGTACTCACAAAGATATAACAATCAAGATAAACTTAAAAATTCCCCAGAGTTGTCCTTTAACTGAACAAAGTATATAACACTAGCCTAGGGGGATATTTTACTGGAAAAAAATGTTACGCAGTGCACCTTTAATTTTTATTGGTTTGGCTTTTTTTGAAAGTATAGTAGAGAATGGACATGGGAGAGAGAAAGGCTCTAGTTTTGACTCAAAATATTAATACAAAATAGTTACAAATATTATTAAATCAGTACATGCATTCATGAAAATCTTCTTAAGAAACAAGTTTTAAAAAAATCCCCCTGTGGTTAATAATTGTACCCCTTAAAACTCATCTTTGATCAACAAAATTACATTAAAATAATAATACTAATAATAATCATGTGGGGAAAAAAATTCTTCATGCTTTAAGATAGTTTTAATGTACCTCTACACCCTTGCTTTAAGAAGTTATTTACAAAGATTTTTTAAGAACATTCTTTTCAGGAATCTGAATACTTTAACTTAAATTTGATCTTAAGAGCAATCTTAAGAAAAAAAACTAAGAACATTGTGCAAAATATATATAATGCAAAATATTATCTGTATTTTTAAGTTAGAAAATAAAAAGAAATTGGCCATTAAGAAGAATTTTATTGCAGCCGAAGCTACTTCTCTCTGTTTATGTCTATGGCAAGTCAGGCAAGGACCGTGCACCTCCGAAACGGTACCTACCAGTCTGGCCTGAAATAGTCCCAATATAAACAATTATTATAAGTGTACCATAATGATTCAGGGTAAGACAAAAACACGGTTTGGAAAATGGATTTATGTTGTACATTCTCATTATAAAAAATTTCATGAATCTTGAACACAAAAAAAAGTTACGGACAGCAGCTTTAAGAATTTAATATGTTTTTAAAATTTTAAAATAAAAGTTATAACTATATGATCATCTGCACTGCTTTGTACTGATGCTCTTCGTCCATCAAGCCTAATATGCTCTTTGGATCATTCTCAAATCAAACTGAATAACATGCTAACATTTTTTATTTGAAAGAGAAGAAGAAACATCACTAAATATTTGTGAGTGTCATTTATATTACAGGAGAAAGCTGATCCAGAATCAGTAGCACAGCAAACATTGTGGCGAGAGGAACCTCCTGCTGTCTCTTTCTACCCCCTACTTAGGTGTTTATTTTCTGAGGTGAACTTTCACATCTGAACCATCATTCAGAGCACTACAGCATTCACTAGCCTTTAATTTACAAACAAAACATAATGGCTTTAAAGCCTGGTTTACCTGCCAAGCCCTGTCTATTCTGGATAAAGAGCCCATAACCTGACAGCAACCACAGCTGGTTTACTAATGACCGGATATAAACCAGATGACACATTTGATGAACTTAATAATATTATAGGCTAATATTTAAACAGCCCAACTATGAATCTTAATAGCCTATGGTTTTTTTAACCCTCTGTCCCTCTGTTTGTACCTCACAAACATTTGTGTTGTCTCCCATCGCGCTCGATGTCTTACCATTGTTCTTGTCGGATCGATGAGGATGGCTGTTGAGAGAACTGGGCTCTCCATGCGTGGCCCAGCGAGTGTGTGCAATGCCAAAGTGTGTGTCCAGTTCTGCCTCAAGATCGATGGAGTTGTTCTCTGATGATACAAAACAGATTTTTTTTTTTATTAATCATTATAGAAGCACTTTAAAGACAAAAGATAAGAAGGTTGAGAATAAAGTGGTTTAACGTACTGTGGATCTCTTCATCAAGAGCATTCACCTTCCCGGTCTTCTTATAGAGGCTGATATTAGCTGCGTGATCTTTTCCTGGGCCATCTACTGCAACACCTGACAAATAAAACAAAAAAATGAAAACATAATTTATCGTCACAATCTTTCTGTCTTTGTTGTAAAGTCTTTATAAAACAGAACGAGTGCAGAAGAAGAAAGAAGGGCCTGAGCATGCAAAAAAAAAAAAAAAAAAAAAAAAAGATGAACTGCACAATAATGCCCTTCACACATATATCAACTGACTGCTTCAGCTAAAACAACTGACACTCCAGGCCCTCCGTGCTGCCAAAATACAAGAAACAAGGCTACTGTTCAGGTCTTGTGCTGTATCTGTTACCTGCGCAACATGCTGACATTACCTTTACAGAGGCGGGAGTGACAGTCTTACCTGCAGAGTCATAACCCCTGTACTCCAGCCTTTGAAGTCCCTTTATAAGGGTCTGAATGATATCACCCCTCGTCCGTGGCACTCTGTAATTCAGGTAGGCGAAAATTCCTGCCAGATACAAGGTAACAAGGCTTAGAGAGAGCAACAACACTAGTGGCGAATGGAAAAAAAGTTCACATCAATTCCAATTAAAACAATAAGATGATATTAAAGGGATAGTTCAACCAAAGATCATTTCTTACCTAAATTGACTTCAATAGTATTACTTTCTACTATAGAAGTCAATGGGTGCCGTCAACTGTCTGGTTACCAACATTCTTTAAAATATCTTATTTTGTGTTCAAGTTCAAGTTTGGAACGACACATGGGTGAGTAAATGATGACAACATTTTCATTTCTGGGTGAACTATCCCTTTAATAGAGTGAAGGATTCAGAAAAGATGCTTGTTGGCAGATGGAAAAAGACAGACAGACTAGATAGATAGATAGATAGATAGATAGATAGATAGATAGATAGATAGATAGATAGATAGATAGATAGATAGATAGATAGATAGATAGATAGATAGATAGATAGATAGATAGAGACACAGACTGACAAAGATTTAACATATATTAACTTTAAATATCAAACAACAAACTGTTAAATTATAAATACTTCACATTTGATTTAGTAGCCTATGTTGATGTCAGCACATCAAAATAACTACTGGTATTATAAAGCACGACAAAAAATATTAAACATAATGATTTAAAATGTACTTTAGTAAAGACAAAGTTTTAATTTGACAATATTTCAACGTGCATCAAAGTGAAAGTGTACTTCACTTTAAGTTGATATTCAATTAGATTATCAACTGAAAGTGTACTTCACTTTAAGTTGATATTCAATTAGATTATCTGCGAGTACAGTATATATACACACATACTTATGTTTACTAATGTTAGACAAAGCGATAAAGTTAATTTAGCACATTTGGGATCAGCCACGTCGAGCTGAAAGTTGTGGACCCACATTGTACATGATCATGTGTCTAAAAACGCAGTTTGTGCTCCCTAGACAGAGACAGGATTCTCCTGCGTCACTCGCAAACCGAAACACCAGGCAACATATCGTTCGCTAGCTCAGGTGATGTCCACAAATGCTACCTAGTTAGGCAGTTGGCTAGGTTTTGAGTCAACACCGCTGTCGCACTGCAAACCGGATCTGTCACTTCAACTGTCACAATTCGGATGAATGATAACCAGCAGACCAACCCAATATTTACACTTAAAGGATGACGCTGCCATTCGACTGACTATTCGCGTTCACGCACTGGGACACATCTTTTAATAGAGACAATTGCAGTATGAGAAGACATTTTTCATATAAGTTACACCTTTTTTATTCCAGTAACGTTACAGTAATTATGATAAGAAACTTGAACTTACCGCACATCGTTCAAGTGTATGCTTCCAAGCTGAAGGTAGCCTGAAGAGTCTGGTGGTAAAGCGGAGCAGAGCGAGTGGCAAATCGCAATATGATCCAAAGATCTCGGGAAGAAATTACTAACAGCCGACTGGAGTGGACTTACAACTTATAACCTGCTCCACCTCTGGGTTACCAAGGCAACGATCCGCCCCGCCCACCGCTGGCGGACTCAAAGGACTAGTTTATTGCTTGATGCTAGAATAGTAAAGATTCCTGTTTTTGATTTTGTTTTTGTTTGTAAACCTATTTTTCATACGCTCAACATAAACTTTGTGATGTGCCACGCTGTGCTGTCCTTTGTGCTCTGCTGTGATCATTTGTTTATCCAAATTATTTAAAATGGAGGAACGAAGCAAATATTTAAAGGGGTAATGAACAGCATTTTTAATAATGTTCTATGTGGCCTACGTATAATATTATCAATACTTTTACATCACAAACAATCTAATTTAGAAGTTTTTGACCCACTCTTTCGAACACTGCGTTTTGATGGGCGTGTCGCATTCAAGACTTCGACACAAATTCCCACTGTTATGATTAGGAAAATGTTTTGCATATTAAAATTCTTTTCAATTTCCTGCTATTACGTGTACAATTGTTTTGAGGGCTTAAACACTTCCTTGATAATTAAAACATTTGCCAACTATGTGAACCATTTTTTCATATTAAATATGTTTTATTTTATTTTTTTATACGTCTTGGTTGTGGCAAATGAAATTAGCCTAATGAAACTACCACAGTTAAAGAATGGTTTATTTAAGATATGGCTGCTTAAACAATTATATTCTTGCACTTGCAATCAGTGGTGATCATTTATTAGATAAAAAAAAATAAAAAAATTCAACAACTTCCTTATTATAAATGCTCTCTCTTTAACTCCAAGAAACCTCCTAAAAGCACAATCTAAATGGAGTACTATGTCTTATCCGAACTGTGATTTGAATAACTTATGACTTTTCCTCGCAAAATTGAAGATCTCCACTTCAAAATTGTTCATAGCCTATGTATCTTCTGTAGGCCTATGTTCCTTTTGTAATATTGAAGAAGAATCAATTATTCATCTGTAGGCTAGTATTAGTGCCCATTCGCTAAAACTTATTGGTCAGAAGTTGCCATGTTATTTTTCTGCTGATGTAACACATTTGTACAGATTACAGAATCTATACTTTTTTTTGTCCCATTTTCATTCTAAGGATGTTAATTTTGATTATACTGTAGTATTACTTGGTCTTCAGCACAAGTTTCATATTCACAAAGCCAGAAACATTCACTGTAATAAGAATTTTAGAACGTTCTCCTCTGATATAAAGTCCCTTTTTACTTTTAAAATATTAAATGTTTTATTTGTAAAAGGAATGATAAATTAATGCACACAGTTCATCTTTTCAACAAAGTGAAAACATGCATTATCATTTGCAGTGTCTTTTATTAAAATCAAACTTGTGATGTCTTTTTACTGATGACAAAACAGAAGATGTCACTGAAGCTGTTATTCAGGATTACAGCGAAAGGCTTAGGCCTAGATTTAAAAGCGTTTCCTGGCTTTCGAGATGGGCACTCAGCAGCAGACCGTACAGTAGGCCTACAGATAGCTGAAGTGCTCCTAGAAATATTGAAGTCTGATTCGCTTAACAACATTGCCGAGCAAAAGCTTCAGTGTAAAATAAAGTGTCATAGCATCAGCTAGCTGTTTTCACCGAGTTTACGCGAGTATTTCCAGAGGCGTTCTCTACGTCCTCTCTTCCGTATCCGAAAATCCAAACATAAACCATGAATGCCGAAGCAAAGGAAAGAACGACAAATCGCAAATATTCAGTTTGAATGCGGAGCTAGAGTATAAATACTTGGTACAGATCAAACAATTTTTAAAAGAAAAAGCAATAGTGACACATGTTAAAAACACTGTGTTAACCCCTAACAGTTTTGGTTAACAACTGTTACTGCAGATACAACTTCGTTAAAAATAACAATCATCCTTGCTTTCTTAATTTTAGGATTACAAGGACGGCAATGCAAAGACTGTGTTTTGCCACCACTCGGCACTTCAAAAGGTCTTGTATTCCTCAGAGGAATCTATCATTTTATTGATGGAGTTTATGTATTATGTGTAGTACTATGTGTGACTCGGTGGGCGTGGCTAAAGAAGCATGTAGAAGTTGATTGGTCTTGTCACACTATGACGTAATGTGACAAAATCCAAACAAAGATGGTTTTAAGCCGGGTGCACACTGTGCGATTTTGGCCACGATTTGGCCGTCTGGGACAAATTAAGCAAATCCTAAAAGATTCCTCAGATCCTAGGCTAAAATCTGACGTCTTTGGTCGTTAGTTTGACATGTTCACCGGCAGCCGATTAATGAGCGCTGCGATCAAATTTTACCTCAGACGAAATTCTGGCAGTGTCAGAAGATTTGGCACAGAATCCTGCAGTGTGACTTCTCCTACGACGACAGTCAAATATCTCCGTTTTTCAAGACAAACTATGACCAAAACGAGAGCTAGAGATTTCTTTGTAGCCAGCATTTCAGCCCCGTGTGTAATGCAGCTCACTGTCACTGAACGCGTCATTCATTGATGATATAAAACTCCGGGTGAGTTTTCTTGCGCGCGTCCGTTTTTAGCGCACCTTCACTATCGTGCAGTCTGACATTAATGTCAACTGAGATCTTACAGTGTGACATGGCGATCATGTTCGTACAGTCTGACAAGGGACATTCGCAAAGGATTTTGAAAAATCGCACAGTGTGCAGGACCCTTTAGCTGTTTTGGGGCAAACAAGGAACTTTTGAGTTCTGAAACACACTTTTTTTTCATAGAACAATGACCTCTTCTATGTCAAAAGATCAAGGAGAATTTTATTTCTCAATTCAAAAATGGTATACAACAACTTTATAACTGGCATCCCAGCTAACAAGTTTAGGTTATAAGAACGTTTCCCTAACGTTCCCATTAAGTTATACAAATGTTTTCTGAATGTTCAGATTTTTCTTCTGATTGTAAAAAATATATATATATATTTTAACAAAAATAGCATTTAAGTGTCATTAAGTTGTCACTGGATATACAATTTTTGTATCTGAAGTTTAAGAAAAGCTGTATGACTAATTTGTAATGACTAATACTTTTTTTAACGTAGTAACATTTTTTAAAACATACTAACAATGTAAGAATAACGTTTTAAAGCTAACGTTTTTAGAACGTTAATCAGTAACAGTTTAAAACAGTTAATCAGTAAAAGTTACTTCAATAACGTTTTTTGATAACTTTGAGAGAACTTTCAGAGAACGTTAGTCAATGTTCTGAGAACGTTTCCTGTTAGCTCGGACAATGGTTTTCGACACTACTGTAACTTACTGTATATATCTAATAAATGAATAAATGATTGAAAAATAGATAGAACACAGAGACCAGTAGCCTATGCATATTCACCCACTCCATAAGTAAATGAGGACTAACCACATGCTTCTAGTCTAAGTTTGATTACAATCAAACTTACTCACCCTTGTGTCTTTCCAAACCTGTATGACTTTCTTCCTTCAGTGGAAAATAAAAGGGACATTGTCATGCAGAAAATGAGCCTTGCCAAACCTTTGTTAAAAACCTGAAGTGCGAACTTCCCTATAATGTCTTTGTATGCCATAGAATAAAGGCTTTCCTGGAATTACGCATTAGGCCTGTTTAGGAACTGGATTGTGTTTATAAGAAATTGTTTGTAAAAACATCATCTTTCTCTTGAAAAGGAAAATTTTATCTGCAGCCGCACTATAAAAACGTAGATATTTTGTCACTGGTAAATGTCAATCATTTTAGCATTAAAGCATTAAAATGTTGTTGTTTTTTGCCGCTAGAGATTGCTTATTTAAAACAAAGGGAATTGTTGTCTTTACAAACAGTTGGTCTGGTCACCTGTCTAATAAAACCGAATTTATTAAAACATAAAGTGTTTCCTTGGTTTCTTCATAATAATAAAACCAGGGTAACACAGTTTGATGTCATTGATAGTTGACGTACGGAAACTCCGTATGCTGGATCAAAATTGCTTATTACTCTGGACTTAAACATTCTTGGAAACATTTTTGATAATGTAAGTACACAAGTCAACAAAATATATAGCATTTTTGTTCTAGTGGTTTTTGGATATTTTAATCCAAAAATCTTACATATTGTGCCTTTAAAGGGTTACTTCAGTGATTTAGCTTTAAGCTTTGTACTTTAACTTGGTTATTAATGTAGTAGAAATGTGAAATTATTTTTGAATTTGGTGCCTTGGCCGAAAATTAATTTGTCTCATGGGGATGAAAGACAACTCCCAGAATGCACTTGCTTTGCTGCCCAACGAGGCCACTCCCAAAACCACTGCTACTGGTTCACTTGTCCACCACGGCACCACTCTTACCGTTGTTCATTTAGTTCAGTTAGAGAACAGACACTACAATAAAAAACTGAATGTGTCTGTTCAATATAATGTGAGTGAGCCGAGCGAGTGTCACAGCACAAACACAGCAGGAATCAGATTACATGAGGTGAGCGCGGCCTCCGCGGTATACATTCACAGCACGTGATCAGTCTGCCGTGTTTTCAGTTCCTGGTCATTCAAGTATACGAATATACCGTATTTTTACTGATACAAAGCTTAATGCAATATCGCTGAAGTAACCCTTTAAAGGTTTTTTTTTGTTGAGCATGTGAAGTCTATTTGAAGACATTAGGACCCTTTTATAGAGAACTTCGATTTCATCGTTAATGTTTCCACTTAACAATGGGTCCTGCAGCTACAACATTGTAAAGCCTCTCTTGTCTTAACATCTGTGTCACGTTATCTGAATAAGACATGGGCCCTGTGTGGTCACTGCGCAGGGGGCTATTGTGAAGATCCACCCCACCACAGTGACTCCCAATGGACCTTAAACTCACAAAAAAATTACTCAAGCCATACAAGGTGAGCTTAACTGAGGTGAGATAATATCTACAGACAAAAGGCGAAAGGTTGATAGATTTGAATCATTCGGTTTCAGGCCAGATACGGTCCAGGGATTGGATTATTGAATTAGGAGAGGTGAGGTAAACAGAAACTACCTGGAAAACTTCTGTGTACACCCCTTCTAAAAAAATGGGTTAAGAGTGTTCACATAATACCATTGAAAACAGTCTTAATGCTACGTCATACAATCCGTCCTAGGAAAGTATGTACTTCCGACTTTGTGGCAAGAGTTTTTGTAGGGATTGAAATCAGACCTCCATGATCCTCACATCCACAATTTAATATTTAATGGACCAATTCGCCATTTGTGCTTTGATATCCACTTACACTATATGCCGTATCATCCAAGATGATGTCAAGTGATTCATAAAGGAGGGAGGACTGTTTTGAACCAGCTTGCTAAGTTGTAAATTACAAACAGATGTATTTCAGTAACAATAGATATTTCTCTCTCACGTACGAAAATGAGGTCCTCTATTAGTTGTAGTTTTGAGCTATGGCAGAATCCTATCATTTACCAAACCAGAACATAAAAAAACCCAAAACAAGCAGGGTTAAATACAGTAAACGCTTTAATTGTGTACACGCTGTCAGAGATGCCCAGTGTCATGAGTGGGCAGTCGGCGACCACTAAAAGGGTGGTACAGACGACAAACAGTCACACCCTCAAATAATTATCTAACCGAGACTAAGTGGAGTTCCAGTGGCGGCTGTGTTGCAGTTGTTATTCCTTTTTAGCACCCAACCTCTCTGATATCAGTTTATTCTTATCTCACTATCTTATTTTACTATGTATTATCTTATACTATATATCACCCTAGCATCAGTTCAGAAGATAATACATTAAATGAGAAATAGTTTTATAAACTTTATATAATGTTTAACAGATCAGTAGTTTACTAATTAATGTGTGAAATGAAGCTGTTTTTTAAGCTTTATATAATGGTGTCTAATAAATGGCCTGGTTTCACAGCCAGGGTTCAGATTAAGTTTAATAAGGACAATTATAGCTTTTATAAACATGCCTTAGCTTATTGGTGTGGATCTTGAGACAAAGCAATGGCAGTGACATTTAAAAGAAATAAAAATGAATGTTTTTTAATGTTGAGACTTTGGCCTCAAACGTGCATTTTAGCCTGCATGGGACTAATTTAAGCTTTGTCTGTGAAACGGGCATTTCAATGTTATTATGCAGCACTAACATTACTTAAAAATCCAAAGGAATTTTTGAAAATGTGTCATTTATGTTCCATGGCACACTAAAACTCAGTGGGTGAGTTAGATTTTTCCATCCCTTCAAATCTAGGTAAATGATGCCGTGCAAAGCAGCACAGCAGTTGAGATCAGGCTTTCTAATCCAGCCAAATACTTTGACTTGCTGCCGTCACTCATACCAATGTTTTTATTTTTGTACTTTGAGTGGTAGTAATATATAATATAATATATTAATTTAGTTCATCACCATGTGTATTTCAGTTCCTCACCTTCATTCGGTCGATGTTCGTTCGTGTTTGCTGTTACTCGCATGCTGTCACACCTTTTGTATTTACCTGATTTAAAGGAATAGTTCACCCAAAACTGAAAATGTGATGTTTATCTGCTTACCACCAGGGCATCCACGATGTAGGTGACTTTGTTTCTTCAGTAGAACACAAATGAAAATTTTTAACTCCAACTGTTCCTGTCCCAGTCGTATAATGCATGTCAATGGGGTGTAATTCTACGAGAGTAAAAAAAAAGAAAATACACAAACAACTTCAAATTAAACCCTGCGGCTTGTGACGACACACTGATGTCGTAACGATCGGTTTGTGCGAGAAACCGACCAGTAATTACTTTTTTTATTTTTTGTTAACTTAAATACAACTGTGTACAACAGCCACGGTTCGGAAAATGGATTTATATTGTACATTCTCATTATATAACTTTCGTAATTCTTAAACACAAAAAAGTTACGGACAGCAGCTTTAACTGGCCTGAACTTGACAGATCGACTGACCTAAAAGAAGAATTATGCTGCAAAGTTTGCAGCGATTGCCTAAAAAGGCATTGATTTTCTTTGTTACACAGAACAATGTTGCCATCTTGCCGTCCTCTACGGACCCTCAAATCGGTGATCTGGATCGGTGCCTAGCACCATTCTGTAGACCTCCCAGACATCTCAGGTCTGGACTGGATGGAGACCATCATCAGGTGTCTGGAGCTGGAGCAAGGCCAGAAATGTTCAGACGCGTAGGCCTTTATAAAACAGGGTGGGCTATAGGCTACTTGGCTTGTGAAAACGGCACGCCAAATTATCAGACATAAACACAGCACAGTTTCACGTTCAAAGTTACAAAAGAACAAATAAAAAATAACCTACATGAATGAATGAGTCTAACGGTATATATGGTCCTGCTACTTGCACGTTACACCCATAGAATGTAAAAAAAAATATGGGCGTAGTTTCCGTGACGTCACCGTAGGTGTCTGAAGAGCATTTTAAAGCCTAAAGTCGGCCGCTGCCATCTTATGCAGAACTTTAAGGCTTAATATAATTTAAACAGATGAGTTCAAGAAAATATTCATCCCCCTCACAGTTGTCATGACGGGCAAAATGAGTTATATAGGCCAAAACCACGTTTTGTACCAGGCTGTAAACACGTTTTTTTCTGCTGGAAAGTTTGGCATTTTAACATGGGGAAGAAACAGATTTGACTCCCTTTTGGTGCCTGTCTCTAGCGGCCAGTCAATGAATTGCAGTCACTTCCGTGTTGGCTTCGAGAGAGAGAGTGGGAAGTTGCCATATCATACACTGTAAAAAAAAAAAAAAAAAACAGTCACAGCCTGAAATTTTAAGTACACTCGACTTGGATGTTTAAGTTATTTCAACTTAGATTATGTTAAACTAACTTTAAAAAAATGGTTGCATCTTGTATAACTTATAAAAAAAAGTTTAACATTTCTTAACTTATTTTGATGAGTTAAAACAATGTAAAAACACATGTTATCATAACTTATTGAACATATCATTTTTTACAGTGTATAATTTTCCAAAATATAGCTCAAATGGAGTTGAGGTTTTTGAACAGCGAATTTCAGAGAATTAATATCTGCGATCCATGTTCTGTCCTTCATCATCAGACGCATCCGAGGAAGTAAGTGCATTACATTTTCATTACAGGTTATAAAGTTTACTATAGCTATGCAGGCTCTCATTTTTTTCTGACATTTGGCCAAATCTTATGTTATTAAAGATTAATTGCTACATAGGGTATTTAGGAGATTATTGGCTATGACTGACAAATGCTCCACTACGCTGTAAAAGATGTTTAAACTTAAATTATGTTAAACTGACTTTAAAAAATGAGTTACATCTTGTATAACTAATAAAAACAAGTTTAACGTTTTCATAACTTGTTTGATGAGTTAAAGCAATGTAAAAACATATGTTGTCATAACTTATTGAACATAATTTTTTTTACAGTGTAATAATTACACTCTTCTCCACTACTTAAACATATAAACCATTGGCCTTCCATATTGTCCCTTGAGTAAAGAATAAGCTGTATTTATTCAAACAAACCGTTCTAATATTGTAAACAAGCAGGGATCTCCGCAGCAGCACTTCATTCACTGCAGAGGCGGGCGGAGTTGAGTTTTGAATGATAGTTCAGTAGTTGAGGTTTAGTTACAAGCTCTTTTTAATACTTTCATTGGTGAAATATTTCAAAACCCAGAGCGATGTAAAGGGTGACCAATAGTAATGATTTATGTAGGAATGACGAAATTTGAAGACATTCTGCAAGACAATGACACTATGTTTAAAGGGATACTTCACCGCTTTTTTTTACGGTCTATGGTCTAAACACACCGAGTACCACCCAAAGTTCCTGGTTCCTGGGTAAAGTTCCTGTGGTGGAAACGGGGCTATTCTGTATTACAATTTCTATGTCCACATTACAATTAAACATACACACGACACACATGCTATTTGACCCATAATGTCACCACCACTACGACATTGTAACTTTTGTGCCTCTCGTAGTCGGAGCGAGCGCTGCAGAAGTAGATGGATAAACTAAAAGTAAAGTTGGTGAGTGGAGTATATAAAATTGCTGACAACGAGTCTTTAAAGAGCATATTGCAGGTTAGAGACTCCAGTGAGTCAGTGTATAGAAAAATAATGTAGGACCTAGAATTTCTTTAAAATATACTTACACACACACACACACACACACACACACACACACACACACACACACACACAGTAACAGCGTGTGTCAAAGCAGATGCAGAAGTGAAGTACCATCTCTTCACCTGCACAAAATGCCACAATGCAGCTTTTCTTACTTTTTTTTTTAGGAAACCTGTGGACTCAATGTCCTGACAGGCTGGACACTATCATTTTCCATGACAATGATAAATTTAAATAGAAAAACCACCGAAAATACACTGATTACTACAGAATACCAACCTATTCTGCACTGAGCCAATGCAGAGCTTGGCAGACGACTCCCTCTCGTGATGTAATATGACGCGATGTTAAAAAAAACAGCGGTTTTACAAACAGCCAACGAAACGGCCACTTTATCTGCTAAATTTGTGCTCTTACGTCTTTTAAAAACATTTTAAATCCTGCATTACCTTTTCATATGGCATTTTCATACAAGGTAATATGTTTATCTAAAAAAAAAAAATGAACCTGCAATATGCTCCTTAAAGGCACTTTAGCCTGTTTCATTTGCCCATTCATGATGCTGTTGTGATGTTGAGAGAGGTACAAGATATAAATAAAGCATTTTAACTGGAATGATTTTAGCGTGTGTGATTTATCGCAGGCACGGAATGGGTAACGGGCCAAATATTAACGGGTCTGGGCGGGTGCAGAATTAATTTTGATATGTTCACGGGTCACTGGTCGGATCTGGTGCTGAACCTTGATGGACCCGTGCAGGACTCTGCATCAAAGTACAGCGAGATCATACGACTCCTTTTGCTTTTGATTCGCTCATGCGGTATTTTGACATCAAATGCGGATCAGTCTGCGCATCGCCGATGCATCTCGAACATGTCTGGTGTGTTTGTGTTTCCCGCTGCTTTGCTAACGTTGCTGAGAAAGATGAGACGTATACAGTGATGTAAGACCTGGCTCTGTGGTGGCCTGTGGAAAGGCAAACCGGTTCTTATAAGGCTTGTCAACTCTAACCAACTCTAAGCTGGCACTAGCACTGGCTCTGAACTAGCACCGGTTTGTGTTGATGGAAAAGCGGTATGAGAGAGCCAGAGACAGAAGAGGATAGGACAACACCAACCATTGCCCTGGAGCCAGTGCCCCAGAGCACATATAACCAGGGGTGTAAGCCAGCGCCTGCAGCAACAGAGAGGATACTGGTGGAATTGGACACAGAGGACTGGCAGATGGATTTGAACACGCAGGTACTGCCTCCTACCCTATTCCACCCAGTATCATCTGTCTGTTGTGATCATCTGTCACAGGTAGGATTAGATAAGATTTGCATATTTAATGAGCTTAAGCTCCTGTCATATCTATGCCGCTGTCAGCTCAGTTAGGCTCACATGAGGGAGGTGTTGTTTTGAAAGCGGCAACCGGAATAATTCAAGTACGTCTCAATAAAAAAAAAACCACAATGATTTATTTCTAATCCACCCGTGATTGATTGGACTATTTTTGTATTACATATCCCGCACGATCGTTCAATATAAGCGCGAACTGCACGCACACACACACGTGCGCGTGCGCTTTTCAAATGTCAAGTCAAGAGAGAGAGAGAATAGCAGAACAAGAAAGGAATATTTATAAAACACATAGCCCCGGGACGTTGGGATTTGCGAGCCCTGGCCCATACATGTCTGAAAGGTATGTTCTGTTAGACACATACACCTAATCAAAACGATCTATAATAATACAATACTATTACATATAAAAAACACGTTTTACTCACATAAGTATGTTGCACCATTCCTGTCGAATCCAATATAGAAGAAACAGCGTTGTGTTTTAATCTCAAATGTCTACAAATCCAGCGCCGCCTGAGATTTGTTTACAAACGATCCCGCAGTGAAATGAAGTGAACACTGACTTCCCCACGTCAGCTGGAACTTCATTAAAAATAAAGTTCAACCACACATTACTAATATTATGATCCGAAGGAAGCTTATGATGTGACTGTGTTCTTCCATAACCAGGAATAGCACAATATCTTGCTATATTCTTCGGCATGTTCATCACTGCTGGCTAGCGCAATCCAAACGGCTCCATTAGTTGATGGGCGGGGCTAATGAATTACACGTGCTTATTATTCTGTAGAGTCTGTTTCATCAGTCGATGACGTCAAGATGCGAACAGGATCGTTTTCTGGGCCTGGTGTCTATAAAAGCTTTTCTTTGACTAACAATGAAGTTTTCAGCTCTGAAACTTACAGGATATTCTTATGTTACCATGACCCTTTATATATCAAAAGCTCAAGGAAAAGTTGATTTCTCAATCCATCACCCCTTTAAATGCACAAACTGAAGAACATATTGAAATAAAACAAAACAAAAAAGCGAGTACATTCATCTCAGCATAAGCCAAATATTAGGTGCCACGTTTTCATATTAAATACCCATTTAAATAAAGCTAAAACCCAAAGGTTTTCCACAAAAATATATTAGAGAAACAGACCCTAGAACATGTCAGATTAATTATTATTAAACGTGTTGAAAAAATATTTAACTTGCCTGAAAAGGACAGTTTGTATTTAAAACGTGTCCATAAATGAGTTCATATAATATGTACGACGTAATCTTTTTCACTACTTTGAAAAAATGCATCATAATTCACAGAATTCTGCATTATAGCACAGACACTTCCTCTTAGATTTTTAATTTTTAGCAATATTTTAATGTTGTTCTATGGAGGTTTTCCCCACTCTAGGTATTTCCTGAATGCAGGACCATGGATTTAATAGTTCACTGCTCACAAACTTGGATTGGCGTCATTACTGCATTTAGCCGCTGCGGTGGAAACTATTAAATCAAGAGCTGTGGTACCGGACCACAGAGTTTAGATTTGACTTTTCTTACTCAGTGCCAATCAAACTGAAAGGCTCAATGCTCAGAGCGTCTGCATGTGACATTGGAATGCATGTCAAGTGATTCGACTTCACAGGATCCTCTCATTAATGCATATTATGATCTCGCCCTTCTGCCACAAGTCTCCTCCAATTATAGCACACACTGAGTGCTCATTAATGGAAATTACTATTAGTCGATCAGACTGACCATCAAAAGGTGCTCACCAATGTGAATGAATGCAAACAGCAGAAAGAAGGAAAACATTTTGAAATATAATCCTAATAAAAAGGACAAACTTATTAGCAGAAAAACAACTTATAAACAAAAACACAACTAGTACATATTGTAACATACACTGCTCAGCCAAACAAAGTGGCTGTTTAGATTTAAAGGGGTCATGAACTGTTTAAAAAATGTATATATGGAAAACACATAGCCCTGGCCCATAACGTTAAGCTACATGTCCGAGTCTGATCCCGAATTGAACCAACAATGAATTGCTTGCAGTGAAATTAAGCAAACAAACGTCCACTCATTCCTAATATTAGAATCCAAAGGAAGCTAATGCAGGGACTGTGTTTTTCGGGGACCAGGCACAGCGCAATATCTTGCTATCTTTGGGATGTTTGTTGCTCGGCACATGCGCGATCCGTTTAGCTCCATGAGTCGGTGGGCGGGGCTACAGAAGCAGGCGTACATATTTATCTGTTGAGGCGGCATTTCCCTGTTCTATTATGTCATTGATCAATACATATACATTATATATATATATATATATATATATATATATATATATATATATATATATATATATATATATATATATATATATATATATATATATATATATATATATATATATATATATATATATATATATATATATATATATATATATATATATATATGAGATATGAGATATGAGAGCTGTCCTTTGCTGGGCCTGGTGTCTATAAAAGCTTTTCTTTGACTAACAAGGAAGTTTTCAGCTCTGAAACTTATTTCAGCTCTGAAAGATATTTTTATATCACAATTAACTTTTATAGGCCTATATCAAAAGCTCAAGTTGATTTGTCAATTCATCACCCCTGTAAATAGCCAAATGCTTAAGAGTATATGATTGGGTCATTATTGCTAACCCTAACTGATGGAGTGTATCACTTTTAATTTCTTAAACAATTATGTAGTAAGTCATAATGGCCATTTTCCAGAGCCCGTATTCATAAAGATTCTAAGAGTCCTCTCAGAAAACTCCTAACTTAGCTTAAAAACTTTTACGTAGGAGTCTTAGTTTAAGAGCTTTTGGGGACCGATCTGAGAGCAACTCTGAGCAAGGAAAATTCAAAAACTTTTATCTTAGTGAAGAGGCGGGACTGACCCCGTTGCTACGTATGACGCAGTCTTTTGAAGTCTGTGATTTTAAGTATAAGGTCTATTCTAAGCCTTCACTTTAAAAAATTTAAAGTGCAAATTGTTCTATTTCACCGTTCTCTCTCACTCATACACACATACATTATATATATATTTATATAAATCCTTTTATCATTTACCATGCTGTTAATTTAATATAAGGTATTTGATTGGCTTAGAATTATAAACATTGTTCAACTCTTTCTATTAACATAAACGTCTCGTCTTCCAACGGTGCAATAATTCGGATGTGGGTTCCATCGATTCCTCCGACAACACCAGGGAAGCCTGCTATATTCATAAATGCAGTTTTTCGAGCCTGCAAGGCGGGAATGTCTAGTGGAAATGAAATGAACTGTGACACAATATGAGGTTCTGAAAGTGCTGTAATTGTTTGTGTGATCACTCTGTTTAAGAGGTGGACAAAGTACATAACTATTACTTGAGTAAAAGTAAAAGTACTACTGGTCAAATATGACTCCGTTACAAGTGAAAGTTGTAAAAACAGATTTTCACTCAAGTAAAAGTACAGAAGTATTTGTTTTCAAATGTACTTAAGTATAAAAGTCCAGTGTTCTGTATTTTGCGTACGTGAGTTTTTGTTGTAGATGGCTATTGCTGCGCGTTTAGCTAGAATGCCATACAAAACCAACCCATTGGGCCACTGAATCTGCATTAACGACAACAGCTGGGGCAACAGCCTTAGTCCTAATGGGTTGTTATCATAGCTATCAAAATCCAGTGTTCGGCACTTTGCGTATGTGAGTTTTTGTTGTAGATGTCTTAAAAAAAAAAAAAAAAAAAAAAAAAAAAAAATTGTTGTGTATTGTGCTAATTAATTGAGACTTCTTACAGCTCTTACAGGTTGTTGGCCTTGTCTGTTTCGTTGCTTCTATTACTCTCCCCTTTTTTGTAAGTCGCTTTGGATAAAAGCGTCTGCTAAATGATTAAATGTAAATGTAAATGTAAATAAAAGTAAATTTCCTTTTTTATGCCAATGCATTATTTAATTACTGTTGTATAAATGCACACTGTCATCATGGTTTAAGCCATTCAGTGATGCTTCATCTGACATAATACCATACGGCTATCTTAAACTAGTTTAAATACTTGTATAGAAGTTACAAAGCTGCTGTCACTTTAAGGCCGAATGCACGGATCCAATACACTGATACACATCTGATATTCTCCCAACTTTACCATTCTCTTTCCCAGATGTTTATATTTTTAATATTTTATAAGACATGCACCAAGTGTATGCCAACTAAACTAATCTTGATTTTTTTTTTAAACTGAAACATACTTTCAAAGTATGGCTATGGGTGCACACACTTGTGGCTAAGAACCGTCTTCTTCCATTTTGTTATGAACTGATCAGTGTTCAAAAAAAGTTGGGGAAACTGTATATGACCATGAGTGATTCCTGATAGACTGTCTGCAACAACAACAACAAAAAACCTTTTAAAGAAGGAAAAAATCATCCTCCGACTTTCAGAACTGCAACAGAAACAACTTTCGACCTAGATAGAACGTTTTTCAAATGTAGTGAATTAAAAGTCACAAGTTTCCACAAAAAATAATACTCCAGTAAAGTACAGATACTCAAAAAGTGTACAGTACTCAAGTAAATGTACTTAGTTACTGTCCACCTCTGCTCTGCTTACAGAAGGTTGTGACAGACCTAAATCATCACTGCTGCATTGTTGCATTTTCCCAGTTGCCAAATATCGTAATGTAGCGTTTACTTTCATTTCTGGTGCTATGGCATTCCTGCTCTGTGTCGGAGATGTCAGAGTGTCTCTAATAAGATCCGTCACAAACATGATCCCTGCACCATCTAATCTATAGCGTCTAATTAACTCACTGTCATCCATTGTCTGCAACATATTTATTCTCCCTCTTTGTCTTTCTGCCATTTTCTCCTCTGCTAAAGAAACTCTTAAGCCTCTTAAAAGTCCTTGTCCGTGCTCCTAACAAATTTGACCATAAGACCTATTTTAAGGGTTAAGATGCTTTCTGAATTACTTTTTTATTCACTAGGATTTTTTAGTTAATTTTAAGAGTAAACGCCCACATTTCTACAAAATTTCTTAGAATTTTGTCACTAGGAGCTACTCTTTGCATTAAGATTCTTTATGAATACGGGCCTAGGATGATAATGTCAAGATTCATCAGGCTCAAATTGTAAAATAATGGTTAGGAGCATGAACAATTATTTGTTTCACATGAATTGACACCTTTAATTCACTGAAAGTCTTTGGGATGTGCTGGAGGAGGCTTTGCAGAGTGCTTGACTCTTGCATTGCCAATACAAGATCTTGACCAAAAAGTGATGCACCTCTTGACAGACATCACAACATTTATTTCCATCAAGGGGTGCATCAATTTTTGGTCCAGAACTTGTTTACACTCATTTAATTAGGGCTACAAGAACTGTGGCCAAAACATGTAACATGCTAGAAACATAATAATCAGTGCAATAATAATAATCACTGCTCCGCACGCACAATTCATAAAAGAACAACACCAGACAAGGAACATGAGAAACACTGGGGCATTTGTACACAAGGGGTGATTGGCAAACAAGACACACCTGGGAACAATCAGTGTGACTATGAATAACAAGGAAGGCAAGACAACAAGGAACTGAACACGGGAGTGAACACAGAAACAATAGGAACGGTAAAACACTTCAAAATAAGAGACCAACACAAGACAGGGGAAATCATGTTTACCATTCTATATCTGGTGGGGTCTGGACAAGCAGGAAAAAAAGGGCAAGCGTAAGGATGAGTGAATTCGACAAGGGGCAAACTGATGGCTAGATGACTAGGTCAGAGAATCTGCAAAACTGCAGCTCTTGTGAGTGTTCCTGGTCTGCAGTGGTCAGTATCTAACAAAAGTGTTCCAAGGAAGAAACAGTGTTGAACCAACAACAGGAGGTGCTTCTCAATATCCCTCCTCAGTTCCTCGCTCCTCCGTCCTGCATCCTATGACCCGGAAACCGATGGAGCTCAGTGATCTTGTAGGACATCGCAATCCTCTAATTCCACCTCGAGGATCGAGGACACAACTTTGTATTAAAAATGAATACAACCTTTTCACAAATACTGAACCCAATTCAAAAAGCCTTTCTGATCTCCTTGTAAGAGTATGAAATCAGAAGCATGATTGTGCTCTTAAATCACAGCATGACAGACTGTGGCTGTTTTATGAGTAACATCAAAAATGCGATCGAACTTTATATGAACATCACCGCAGAGCATTTTCCGTGAGCTCTGAACTGAAGCTATGTCCACATCTTGTGAGTCACTCTGATAGAGCTATGAGATCACAGTCTGACCACATGCAACAGAGGCCCTCACACTCTGAGCTGGGTGGACCGCCAGTCTACATATTAAATCCAGACATCCCAGTGGGACTGCCAAACGTAGGAAATGACCTACGATGTGTCAGCGTGTAAAAGTACAACGTCACGGAGGGATTAAAAACGGGCTCTGGGAGGAGGCGAGTATCTGTGTGTGTAAGAGAGAGAAAGAACGCTATTGGGTGGAGGCTGGGGGGGCTGGACTTCCAGGAAAGCCTGTTTACCATGGCAGCATCAGATGTGAGGAGACTGCCAATGAAGCAGCAGAGAAACACAGGGAAAACACTGAAGAATGAGGCAAATGTTGGAGGTGATATCATGTAAAGGGTACTGGCATTAAAGAATACTGATCATTTATGCTAGAAGATGACTTAAAAGATCTACTTAAAAGATAATCTTTTGTATTTCAGTTTATCCACTGAAAGTTTGTTTCTATAATGCTACAGCAAAAGACAACACTTTTGGGAGGCTACTGCCACATAGTGGCGGATTAAAATATTACAAGAGGGAGGGAACATCGCATGACTAGTAGAACAAAAAAATGTCTGGGGTCTCCCCAAAAACACACTTTGTTAGTGAGGACATCGCATAGACTTCCATTGATTTTATATAAGTTTAATGATATATTTTCTCTCACCTAGCCCAACCCCTAAACCTAACTATCACAGAAACACAAAACACTACATTTAAATGAAAAAACATAATTTTTAACCAGCGATTTGGGCCTTTACCAGTGTAGCCAAACCTATTGATCAATTGAATGCTTCCTTGCTGAATAAATATATTAATTAATTTCTTTAAGTTCTTTCCCCCTAAAAAACCCAAAACAAACCGTACTGACCCAAAACTTTTGAAAAGTACTACAATGTTACAAAATCTTTCTATTTCAGATAAATACTGTTCTTTTGAACTTTCAATTCATTAAATAATCCTAAAATAATATATTTTACACAACTGTTTTTAGCATTGATAAAAATATTTTTTAATGAGCTGCAAATCAGCATATTAAAATGATTTCTGAAAGATTACGAGACTGAAGACTTAAGTAATTATGCTAAAAATCCAAGCTTTAAAATAAACTATATCTTAAAATATAGACAAATAGAAAAGTAATTTTACATTTTAATAATATTTTACAATATTACTGTTTTTTGTATTTTTAATAAAATAAATGTAACCTTGGTGAGCATACGAGACTACTTCTAAAAACATAAAAAGTCTTACCAATCAAAAACTGTGTGCCCGTATAAGATTTATTTGAACTCATTGTCGAATATTATTACCAAAAACAAGGTAATCAGGGAATTGCAGGAAAGAAATTCAAGAGCAAAAATGGCATTTATATCCATTTATTTATTCATGTATTAACATGTATAGTAAAATGAAACAATTTTAAACTTGTAACAAAAATATAAGAAATTCTCTGTCCAGAGCTGTTACATTACGTAAAATTTTAGCCCAAGTTATTTTAGTCTACAGTCAATTTAGTGCCCTCGTCATTTGTCACACGGTCCTCAACACAACCGTATCACAATGCTTTAAACGTCATAATACACAACAGCAAAGACTTAAAGAATTAAGTTATCACTGAACCCATTGTGCATTGATGATGTTACACAGGAAATCACGACATCAACACTGAATATATAACAATTGCTCTAGGCAGACACGATTTTTTCTAACCTCTTGCTATGTGATGGACCGAAAAATCCGACACATAAAAAAAAACACTGTTTTTGTTCATCATAGTCAGCGTTAAAGTAACCATGAATAATTACACCACAGTACATCCAAAAACATCAAGGCACGCACACCCTCACACATACTAACTTTAAGTAACTTTAAAGGATAAATTAAAAGGCAAAAAAGAGAAGGCTTACAGAAGACAACGGCACCCACTAAAGTGCTCATACACACTCACACAACATGAGGACGGACATTTACTTTAGACACTACCAAAACGATGCGCCTGTGAAGGGGAAAAGCAATTCCTACTGCAGTGACCCAACAGCAAGACGACACAAGGAAATAAGAGAGAGGGTAGACCAGCTACAGGTTCACTATGTGTACAGCTGAGGTGAATGTAGGGAGTTCTCTCAGAATCCAGAAGGCGTAAGGACGTTCATGTCCCGGTGCTTGAGTTTGTGAGGTCGGGTCACCTGTCTCTTCCCATCCATGGTGGGGATCTCCATCTTGGGGGGAGCTTTGAAGTTGGGGTCCTCTACCAAGCGGGTGCCCTGAGCCTTCATCACTTCCATAGGTGTGGGTTTCTGAGCTCCCTTATAGGACTGCAGGGCAAAGCCCCCTGTGAACACACACAGGAATGACGTTGGGTGTGTTGACATGGATTAAAGGGTGAAGTGGAGCTTACAACGCCTAGTTTTACTATGCATGACCTCATCCGTCACTTCAGTTCACGACTTCACCACCTATGTCGCCATTTCCCTTTGTCTCCCGTCAAGTTAATTTTTTTTTAGATCACAACCTTTGCGTGGGAACTGGCGTGCGTACGTACGTTTCCAGCCCTGTTTTGTGCGTACGCACACTTTATAAATGATACCCCTGGTCCTTAAATTTGATTGGTCGAGCAGTGTTAACGTGTAGAACAGAGTTGGTCTCTGCAGTGGTTAGACGAAAGTACTATATGGATATGTACTATATGGACTTGGATAAACATAAGAAGCTAGCTAAATGGCACAGAAATTGTGATATAAACTATTGTTCAAAATTGCATTTTTTGTTTTTGAAAGAAGCCTCTAATTCTCATTTAATCAGAAATACAGTAAAGAAATTAATTATACTGTAAAATAATATAATTTTAAATAACTTTTCTATTTAAATATATTAGAAAATGTAATTTATCCCGGTGTTGACAAAGCTGAATTTTCAGCATCAATACTCATGATACTTGATATGCTGATTTGCTCAAGAAACTTCTCATCATCAATCTTTTGTAACACCATAAACGTCTTTACTATCAGTTGATTCATTTCATTTACATACATCCTTGAAGAATAAAATAAAATAAAAAATTCCCTCAAAGTTTTGAACAGTAGCGTTAAAGGTGCACTATGTAGTATTTTTACAGTAAAAAATATCCAAAAACCACTAGGCCAGTGATATATATTTTGCTCAGTTGAGTTCTTACAATACCCCAAATGTTTCCAACTATTTGTAAATTGTAAGAAAAATGCTATTTTATCCAAAGATCCGGGACGTGAGGGAGTCACCTGTCAGTTGCGTCATATCTGCGTTACCCTCGGTTTTATTTGGCAGAACTGCTTTACTCTTAGCAGTGTGCAACAAGTTTCACAGCAGCTGCCTAGCGATAGCACAGAGTAATGTCATAACGTCATTTTAAACACACTCAAATGTATCTAATATGATAAACAGAGCTGTGTTACCTCATACTCATGACCGGAAAAGCGGAAATGGTGCCAGTGACTGTCCCGTCATAATAAAAGTCCCGCCTCTCGCGAGCCGTGTGTTTGCGTTCAATCGCTCAAGCGGCCTTGCTCAACTCCTCAACATTTGGTCCGGCTCTGCTTCATACTTCAGTAACATTAATAATCACATCTATAAACATGATTTTTGCCCGAGTCCCATCCCGATTCTTTTCCACTGGCTGTGAGGTAAAGATCACATCTCCCAATATCCTGCTCTCAAACTTGGCGTCATCAAACTACGCCTTTGAATAGGCGTCCTCTAGCGGACGGAAAAGTTACAAAGTGCAGCTTTAAACCTCATATCTCAACTGAATAGATGACTGATTCCTCAATTGCAAACAAAGTCCACCAATGTTCAATAAATAGTTACATAATTCATATTAAATCAACATACACAAGCATATATAGTTCATAAACTTAACTGATGGTTATATTCTTTTTTTTCCAGAGAGTGAAAACTCTGAGTAAACTGGAAGGTAATGTGAATTACCAATTTATGCTCAAGCTTAGCAAGAACCTGCCCGTTGATGTACGTCAAATTTTCCATTAAAAGAAACAAATAAAATGTTTTTTACTGTAAATACTTTCAATTATGAGTAGATTGTGGATAAACTAACAAGGTTGGGAGTTATGTGCTAAAAATCACCAAAATCTACTGTTATTCTGTCCCTTGTGATGTAAGAGGAATAACATGGGCATATCTGATCAACTCACGCTGTTAGAATGGATTATTTGAACGCGAGTGGGAGTCATTAGGATAATTTTGACATTTAAAGAGAGTATGCAGAAAGTATTCTCTCCATGTAAAATGCACTCTTGTGGTTTATCCATTATAGCTGGATCTGTACCTGGGTCAGTGGTGGACTTGCTGACTTGAGGCCGAGGTCCAAAAACGCCCCAGCGGTCTACAGGTCCATCACTTGAAGCCAGATCTATACTGGAGCTAGAGCTGGTGCTCATCTCAGAGCCTGTGAGAGACGCGGTGGAGCCCTGACTGGTGAACCAGCCCCTGCCAAACACACACTCAATTTTAACACCCACAAAATTATTAAAAACAAAACAAAGGGCGTGAAACTGATGACTCTGTGTTTACCTGCGTTTCTGCTTGGGTGAGGATTGAGGGGTCCCGGAAGGCGTTGACTGATTAGATGATGGTTGTTTCTCTTCTTTGGGATCCATGTTTTGCATTTGAAGCTTCTGCAACATTCAATACACACAATTTATGCTTTTAAATTATGACCTGTTCTAGAGATGTCAGACCAAAATCTATCCTATACTAATGTAAGGAGTATCTCTGCCTACATGCATCGACTCTGCCAGACGATGGTATCGGGTCTCCTCTGCATTCAGGCCTTTGTGTGGAGTGTAGCCTGTATCAGTCAGTCCTGCCTGCTTCTCGAACTTGTGCATGCTCTCCTGGGTCTGCTCTTGTAACGCAACAACAGGTCCAATTAATAACACAATTTTTTTCCACTAAACAGTGATTAAAACTCTTCACTCGTCATTGTAACATTCTTACTGATGATGAGGGAGTTCATGACAGATGAAGCTTTGGCTTTCACCACAGGAACTGGAGGTTTAGTGAATTCAAAGGTAGCACTTTGTTTTACCCCTCCTTCTGATTCATCCTCCTAAACATATACAGGAAAAAAAACAGAAGAATTGCTAGTATTAGACTAACTGTGCTATCAGTCTTAAACTGTGGTATGAAGTTTAAATACAGTCAGGTGAAAACAAAAATACACCCTTTTTGAACACTGGTTTTACAGATCAGGACTAGGACTGTGCAATTAATTATAATTGACTTTTAACGATTATGAAAACAAGATGATTGTAAAAATTATTATTGTGCCACTTCCATACTTCCAACTTAACTAACCGAATAAGGCTGTGTGTACACTTGGCAATGCAACCTGTATCCAGATGTTGTCCACATACACATTGAAAAGGTTTCAACACACTTCTAATCAGATGTTAGTGTACTGATCTCAGTGTAATGTAATGTTCATCGTATCTACATTAAGAGGGTGAAGTCATATAAATCCCCACCCTGTCTCTCCTCATGGCTGTCAGAAAATAATGGATGGACAGATGCAGTTTTGACAAGAAATTTTACAATAAACGTCAATCTTTAAAGGTCCCATGGCATGACATTTTCATTTTATGAGGTTATTCAACATTAATGAGTTCCCCTAGCCTGAATATTGTCCCCAAATGGGTAGAAATTTATATCGATGTAAACCGAGTTCTGGCTGTCTTTCTCTGCCTTTGAGAAATTGATAACTGAGACGAGCTGATCTTGAAATCTCCTGTTATGACGTCATATCAGGAAAGGTTTCCTCCCCTTCCTCTGCTTTGCCCACCCAGAGAATTAGTAGAGAATGGATTCAGTTCATCAGTCACGATGTCAGCACAGGCTTTACCAAATGGATTCGACAGCACTGCCACAAACAGTGAGTAACAGTGTTCATTAATGCCTGATCTGTGATCAATGATTTCTGGTGTGTAGCTAATCATTCAAGTTTACACAGACTCTTTCTAAATCGTTTAATACTGTCAGTCCCGCCGCTGACCATCTTGATGCATCAGTGAATCAAGCCAGTGACTAAAACGATCAACTTCACGTCGTTTCTGTTAGTAGCAATAGCATGAAACAAATTTAAACAAATTTTTGTTATTTAAATGATTCAACTATAGAGAGCGATCAAAGACACTCTTTATAATGTTTAGATATGTCAATCACACGTCGCGAGTGTATTTGCACACTTGTCCAAACTGCCATTATAATGAATGACGCTGTTATTCTCAACAGAAGCTCAATGTCGTGTTTGTCATTTGTGGTGAAAGCATTTTGTGAGAGTTAACGTTGCAAAGTTCACTTGTAGTTCACTCGCTCTCAGATACAAACAAAATAAATACACAATCTCACTTCAAATGCAAAGATGTCAGCCAATCACAACAGTGGGTGTTTTCACTGACGTCTCACAGCAGACATGCCCCTTGAAACAGAGCATTCAAGCCAGAGGACTAATACCAGTATAAAAAAAAAAGCCTTTTATTTCTAAATTATGACATTTTTGATGTAAAAACCATACTAACAATATAAGTACAATATAAGTAAGTAAATCTGTTTATTTAGACTTCCATCATGATACCGTCGGTGTCATTTCCCATTGTCTGAACGAGGCGTTCACCCACCTGTACAACCAGTCATGAGATCTTTGCCAGAGGAATAATTGGAGTACACTTTGCATTTTTAAATGTTACATGTCTTTATCGTTTCAGCATGTTTATTAATCTCCCATTTTTGCCAAGATAGTATAACCTAAATCGTTTAATATGATTAACCCATTTACTTTTGTATGATCAACTCTAGAAGTAAAGAAAGTAAAAGCTATGGGACATTTTTACTCTTAATCTGTTGTCGTATAGCCTACTAATCTAATTAGCCTAATGCTCTTTAATGATATGTCTGTTCTTTCATTTCTTGAATACAAAGGTGTACAGATTCTGCTGTGTTTTACTTCTATTTACTACACATACAATATAAATGCTTGGTTCTTATTTCAGTCATGAAATGTGTCGAATAATTATTTTTCATCATAGAAGATTAATGGTGGGAAACGTAAATAAGTATATTAGTTCTCAATTTGTGATTTATTGTACTTTGTTGAACAAATCACACCAATTCTGTGATGTGTGCACTGCCATTGATAGAGGCGTAAGTGAAAGTTGTTTTAAGCTACGAAGCCATTTAAAGTTTCTGCCTTTACCTCCACAGACGTAATTTAAATATTTTGCAGGAAACAATCTGTGTAAAAAAAAACGTTGTAAAATGCAGTCTATTGTTGCTAAACTGAGAGAAATGCCTGAAATTAAACAATGTCATTAGTGCATTAGGCTGTAAAATAGACACTATACCCCAAGTAAAGGAACTGTATGTAAGAAATATATTTCAATTAATCATAAAATGGCCCTGATATGTCACTAGACATTATGGAAACATGTTAATTTTTTAAATAATTCTATCACTGACAACAATAGTCCAGCCAGGATATTGTCATTTAAAACTTGTTGTTGCAGCCCTCAACTGATGTTGTCATGTTGTGTTTTGGCCTGAAGCTCCACCCTCCACCTTTCTACCAATCACAAAGTCAGTAGTGATTCGTCATCCTGGTTGCCAGATCTGCTCTAGTTACCACAGTTGCAGCTATAAACGTTCCTGCAGCCTATTTCGCAACCTCAACCTCGAGTCAGGGGGAGGGGAGAGGGGATAGTGATTGCAGTACCAGTTTTGGCCACAATCTTACATACACTTCCTTTAAGTAAATTAATTTTCAGAATTGTCATTTTGGGGTGAACTATCCCTTTAATTCCTATGGAAGCAGTGAGGGTGTACCTAATTTGTCACACAGCTTTTCCATTTTGGCCTATTTTTAATATATATATATTTTTAAAATAAACCATGATGTATGAGTTTAATATGTAATGTGTTGTTGTATTCAACAAATTAAGACCTGCTAAGAACCAGATTCAGTTTCTTTAATTTGATACATTTTTCACCCGTCTGTATAATGTGTGTGTGTTTTGTGTTTGGTTATTGCGCCATACTTTGCGTCTGATAACAATATTAAAATCTTTATGCAATCTTTCTTAATGAAGTTAAAATTAAACATGAACAGACATTGTACAACTAAATGTTTTACTGTGACCTTCAATTTACATGTTCCTGTGGGCAATCGGTCAAAGAATAAGCAAAGCACACAAACCTCAGCAAGTCGTGCGAACTTCCTCTCCGGTATAACAGGTCGCCTCCACAGGTTGTTTATATTAATGTCAGTTGGAGGTGGAGAAATAGGACGCTCAAGATTATCATCATAGCTGAGAGCTCGACGGGTCATCCCAACGGGGATTGACATCCCTCCGAGGAGTCCCTCTGAGGAACCTGGACCTGCTTCCAGGGCTGAAGGTGGGTGGAGAGCAAGATCATTTGAATATACTCGAGGGTTTCTACTGATAGAAAGCCATATGCTAATCGCATATTAGTAGTAGAAGTAACCCTTTAATTATGGAAGCTCGTTTCCACCAATAAATTAAAAAAATAAAAAAGAAATTGCGACTTTTAATCTCCGAATTCTAAAAAAATTCTCTCACAATTCCGAGTAGTAAAGACAGAATTCTAAGATATAAAGTCGCAATTGCGAGAAAAAAGTCAATTCCGAGATAAGTCGCAATTGCGAGTTATAAAGTCACTGATCTGCCGCAACCCGACACATGATGAGTTGTGAACACATTAATGAGTATTTTAACTGTAGTTTTAGCTACAAATGATGGAATGATTGTCTTATTATCTGAGTGGCATTAATATCTCTGAGCAAACGCAGTCTTGAGGGGATTTTAAGCGCAAGCTTTGGCGCTGAAACAACAGAATGGATGTGAGGTGGCAACGTTCACTGAACATATTCTGATGTGTTATTATGGAAATATGATCCCCAGAACACCACCACCCTCAGAATGTGCTGTAATTCACAATTTCCTTAGAGAATGAGTGTGTTCAGTAATTACATAATGACATCGGATAATAATTACTTTTTTCTTTATTAAAGAGCAATACTAAATATATGAGACAATAAGATGGGTATCTTAAAATTAACATCTAATTTGTTTTCTTTTTAGAAAAAATAAAAGTTATATAACTGTGAAACTAAATTGTAATGCATACAATTGCCATATTATATACAAATCTATTTCAAATTACTTAAAAAAGGTAAACATAGTTTAAACCAAAATATAAATTTTGGTTTATTGGTAATATAAATAACAATAATAAATAACTCACAGTAATATAAATAACAATAATGCCTAAACATTGTATTTATGTTGTGCAACTTAACTTTCATGTTTCAGCTTCAGCTCAGGCATGACATAAGCATTTACCGTCTCATTTACTCCTTTACTGAAGAAAAAAATATAGGACAGGGTAACTTGAAATAAGAACAAGAGATGTGGGGATCAGCTCTAACGTCACCGAATCAGCTGTTAAAAACAAACCATCCTCCCGCACCAGATTGCCACAACTTCAAATCCTCCTTGTTAAGCGGGATGTTATTGTCAAATATTAGCTACACTGAAAGTAGTTTGCCTAAATAAAAAAAAAAACTCATTTTTGGTGAAATTATATTTCTTTATCTAACCAGGGTAGACAACCTTTACGTTACACGGAGGAATAACCGCTAGAACGTGATCAAACGCGAGATATGTTTTTATTTAATTCAGATAAAGTACATCACACATGTAGATGTACATTTTGAGCTAATCATTCATCATTGTAACACAGCTTGTTTTAAAGGGAGGGTGAAATGCTGTTTCATGCATACTGAGCTTTTTACACGGTTAAAGACTTGGATTCCCATCCTAAACATAGACAAAGTTTCAAAAACTAATGTTGGACGTTTGATGGAGTATTTCTGTGTTAAAAATACTCCTTCCGGTTTCTCACAAGTTTCGGAGAGTTTTTTTCGAGTATGGCAACGACTTGACGTTAATAGACCGGAAGGTCCTTGTATGGGCCGTACGGGCTCTTCTCCCGGTAGGGTGCGCGCGCGCGAAATGCACGCCCATAAACACTCTCTCAGCTGCAGATCCAGTCGTCCGTGAACACTTATGTCGGTTATAGTCCACGCCGCGCTCAACTTCATTCCTCCACTTTGACATCAAGCGACTTCAACGCTTCAGCACAGCATTCCGGGAAGGCAGCGCTGCATTTAAAACGATTTGAACGCAGAAATGACGGGAAGCTTCACAACATCGCAAAGTGGATCTCCACACTTCAAGAAGTGTGTTTTTGATGCAGCGGTCGCAGTGATAAAAGTTCGGTCCTGCTTTGGAAGCAGCCGGTGAGTAAAACTACTTCAAATGTCTATGCTGTTGCTTATCGTCGCGTGAGTAAACATCAGTAAACGACACGATCGCGTGCTTCGTCATTCAAATGCGCTAACGGACTTCATTGCTGTTCTATGTATAACGTTACACTAGTCGTACAAAACCGTTTTGCTTGCTACTGCTAAGGTTTAGTCGCATACAAAAGTCCATAAACCGAATCATGTCCTCATAAACTGCGAGTAAAGACACACAAATGTTGACAGGCCACTAAATACAGTACATACCACAGAGACGGACGTCCTGCTGTTGCTGTTTCTATTTCAGCCTCCGAATTAGATTCTGGATCATATCTATTAGCTGAGATCGATAGCAAGGATTTCTCCCCGCTTGAGGACATCACCGCTTTGAGCATTCGTCATTCTTTAGCTCCGCCCACACGATACGCCTCCAGGCGCTCGTTTTTTTCCGGAAAGACTCGGTACAGCCCATATTTCTTTTATAAATATAATAAAACTAAAGAATTTTCGGAGATATGAAGGATGCAATACTACTCTATACGTACTCAAGATTGACATGAGATTGACTGAAAAAGTGTTTCACCCCCCCCTTTAAGTTAGTAGCTATAAAGATGATTAAAGTGTGATATTTAAATTACACAAATTAATGAAAGCACGCTAGCCTAGAAATCTAGGCGCACCCTAGTGGCAGCAAATCTAATCTGCTGCGAGTATCGTCTAGTAACTCTCAATATACTTCTGAGCTGTAAAAAAACAAATTCTGGTCAGGCCAATCGCATTGTGTATACAGTCAGTGGGCGGGGCTTAACATAATGACGGCTGAGTTGCGCTTGCGTGCTACTAGTAAACACAAAAGCTGGCGAGCTTTGACCGCGACTCTGGAAGATTTGGAGTTAAGCTTTTCTCTGAGAAAAGAACGGCACAGAAGTCATTCTTAAGAAGGGAAGATGTGATTGGAGTTTTGCCGACCAGATACTGTGAAAGTTTAATCTGTCTACTAACTCCGCTTCACCTTCGTTGCTCTGGTTGGTTGTAGCGCTATCCAATTGTGTGCAGAGGGAGTTTGAAAGACGACAGTTTATCCCGCCCCTCGGATTGAGCCCTGCCAATGGTGAGTTTCCACACCAAACATCTTGATGTGGGTCTGGCTTGTCAGGCTAAAAGCACACAGCTCTGAGCTCTGAAAGCACGAGCACTGCTCATCACAAACACACACACACTGTGTACGCGCTACAGCTTGCTGTGATGTTTGTTGTGCCTAGCGTTGAGAACATTCTAATTGTGCATTTCGAAGATAGCAGTAGGGGTGTGCCATATCATATCGTCCGCGATAATACCTGTATAAATTTTTACATGATAAAAAAGTGTCATATCGCGATATCAACGATATAGCGACGCGATGACGTATGGCGTATTTACTTTCCCTAGCGCGCACAACAACAACACCTGTCTGAGAGAGAAGAGCACAAAGAGCAGTACGACAGCCTCCGATGATGATGATGATGATTTAGTACAGGGCTATTCAAATCTTACCCTGGAGGGCCAATGCGGTGCAGAGTTTCGCTCCAACCCTGATCAAACACACCCACTTGTGATTTTCTAATGATCCTGAAGATATTGATTAGCATGTTCAGGCGTGTTTGATTAGGGTTGGAGATAAACTCTGCACCGCATTGGCCCTCCAGGGTAAGATTTGAATAGCCCTGATTTAGTACCTAAAGGGGAGCTACTTGGTTTCAAGAGGTCAGCTCTCTTGACAACTGACTTTACATTGTCAGCTTAAAGCTGTTATTGATGTTTGCCGCGCAATATTTGACCGGAAGGGTAACATTGACGGTTATTTTCGTCAGTTACGGCTAGTTAGATCTAGTATTGTACAAGCTTTGAATCAGGCACAGAGAGAAAAAAAGTAGTGTATAAACTAATACGTTTATTTGAATGAATGGATTATAGCATTTATTTGAATGAGAGAGAGAGAGAGAGAGAGAGATTCGTACATGCGTGACTGCGTCTGTTCAGCGTCTCTCTTAACAATGCAGTTATGCAGACAGATGTGCGTATTTATTACTTTAAAATAGCGAGTAACCCCATCATTGCTGAGAAATATAATGTAGTGATCCATTAGCTTAGCTTTTTTTTTCTTCTAAAAGTCGCGGGGCGGCGTTGATAACTAGTTTCCGTGCTCCTGAATCTGCAGCGCGATCTCTCCCTGCGTCTCAATAAGCTCCCTAGTTCACTAGTCAGGGCACTGATCAGGACATAAGTCAATGGGCTGACTCCCTGATCAGTGCCCTGACAACTAGACTAGGGAGCTGATCGAGACGCACCCTCTGTATGCGAGTGACGTGTGTATGTGTGCAGCCCGCGCTTCATAATGAAAACAACTCATTAATACAGAACGGTATTTTAGCTAACTTGGAATTACCTCTGCTGTTGTATAACTTCCAGCCCATCATAATTGAATATTCAGACAGACCATGGCATAAATTACTATATTGCTAAACTAAATGTTTTATTATATATATATATATATATATAAACAAAGCATGATTAAACGAGTTAATCAAATAAAAAAAAAAATTTTTATTTGATAAACTCGAGTTAATTGATGAATCGTTTCAGCCCTACTGAGAAATGTAATGTAGCGATCCAGTCGAAAAATCTGCAGCGTGATCTCTGCTCTCTGTGTGTGAGTGACACGCGTGCTTCATAATGAAAGCAGTGCATTGATATAGGTGATTCATCTGACTTCGAACAGGTCCTGTGCATTAAACGATTTTATTGTACACCTTCCGGCCAATCAGAATCAAAAATTCAGACAGAGCATGGCATAAATTACTTTAGTTATTGTTAAACTAAAATGTTATGTTATGGTTTTACTTAAAGGTCCTGTTCTTCACGATTCCATCTTTCAAACTTTAGTTAGTGTGAAATGTTGCTGTTGGAGCATAAATAATGTCTGTAAAATTATAAAGCTCAAAGTTCAATGCCAAGCGAGATATTTTATTTAACAGAAGTTCCCTTTCAAAGCCTACAGCGAACGGCCGGTTTGGACTACACCCCTGCACTTCCTTGCATGAATGACGTCACTAGGACCGTTTGTTGACTAACCCTCCGCCCACAAGTACACGCAAAATAGGGGGCGTGGTCTTGTTGCTCTGCCGCGTGGAGAAGAGCATGCATTCATCATCTCCCCGTTATGGTAAGAGGCGGGACCTTTCCGGGCAAAGTGCGCTAAGCTGCTGTCCAATCACAACACGGGAAGCGCTGGCCCAATCAGAACTCGTTATGTGTTTCTGAAGGAGGGACTTCATAGAACAAGGAAATCATCAGGCCGTTTTTAGGACAGAGGAAACAGAGCTGTACAGATAAGTAAATTGTGTGAAAAATACTGTGTTTTTTTACACGCGAAACATGAGCTCATGTTATATTGCACACTGTAAACACAATCAAGGCTTCGAAAACACGCAAAGAACGGGACCTTTAAGATTTCCAGCAAAAACACTAATAACTTGTACCAAAGCTATTTTGCTTTCATTTGACTGTGTGTGACTATAAAGGTGCTGCGGCTGCCGCCTTATGACAATAGATTTATTATTAAATATTCTCTCATAAATTAACAACATACTGTTAATATTAGCATACTTTACATACTTAACATACTTCATGTGTTCACAACTCATTGTGTCGGGTTGCGGCAGATCAATGACTTTATAACTCGCAACAGTGAGTTAATATCTCAGAATTCTGACGTTATCATGCAATTGTGAGAAAAAAAAAGTCTGAATTCTGAGATAAAAAGACTGCTGAAATTTTTATTTAGTGGCGGAAACGGCTTCCATGTTAATACCCTTGACAAGTCATGATTGTAAGGTCACATTATGCACTGCAATGTGTAACATTGGTCTAAAACTTTTCTTTACCTGGAAGGTCTCCAGGTCTGGACACCATGGCTACTGAATGAAGTGTTTCTATTAGACCAAAAAGTGAAGACAACTTTGAAGACAGTCCAATCACAGGAGTCTGGATCAAAACTATAAGAGAGGGAGAGGGAGGGAGAGGGAGAGAGTTATATATAAGTTACATATTAACCAAGCTATATTTGATTTTAAGGCCAAAGACCCATCCAACAGATTCAGATTAATCATTAAAGAGACGTGTTCAATTGACCGTCTGCATCATTGTGCAAGTGAACACACAACATAATTTCCAATGAATGAGTAAATGAAAATCCAAAATCCCTGATATTATACAATGTATTATCATAACTGTATACAGAATGCCATACAACCATGACATTTTGACATGAATTATATCATTTTAAAAGACTTAAATTGTTAAATTGTTGAAGTTTTGTGAATAAATTTCATACAAACAAACAAGTAATGATTATATTCATTCTTGACATCTGGCAAACCTGTGCATGAACCGAATATTGTGATAAACATTGATATCAAATGACACAATTTCCGAAAAGGTCCCATGTGGGAACCACTATTTAACTCTTATACCACTGTTTAACTCTTACCATGCCCAAGATAATAATACCTTATTAAAGACCCTATTTGATTTTTTTTCAATGACATATTCAATGACATAGGATTGACTTTGCATAAAGCTGTCTGTTAAATGTAGATTTTATGTGTAGGTACTTTAAAGTATGTGACATTCTGCCCAAATTAGAATTATAAACATGGGATTCTTTCCTAGCTGAGTGTAAAGTTACCTAAGCATATGTTTAGATATTAAAAGCATGTTTGTTATATTATTATAAAAAATGCGAGCATCTCTTACCTGTAAAGGCGTTTGAATCACCACTGCTAGAGCACAGGTCGATCTTGCTGACAAGCTGAAGTTTGCTCAGTCAGCATTGTGGGACGCCAACGAGCACAGCCGATATAAAAAAGAAAAAGCTGGAGAACAACCAAAAATCACATTAAAACATGAGGAACTTATGACTGACTGCTAGATAAACATTTTGCCTGATAAGATACCACGTGCTATTAGAAAAGCATCTGAACACGGTGTATAATAACACTAAACGCCGCTATTTAAGTGATAACGCAACAGTGTCGTGAGAATCAGTGCATTCTGGGAATGGCATTTCACCAGCTGTCTGTCCGGATGATGATGTTATGTAATGATGTTCCCTTTCCAGTACGGATGTTGGCGACGTCAAAAGCAAACGCTCTATCGTTAAACACAACAACCCGCTTTCGTTATCAAAACATTATTTTGGTAAAGTTTGAAAGTAGAAAATAAACAATAACTGGAATACTGAACAATCCCTCACATTTAACAAACACGACAATATTTGTTGAATGGTATGTAAATAAGAGGGCTAGCTGAACAATCCAGTTTCGGCGACCTGAAACCGGTTTGAGGGATGCGCTGGTGAGCTAAAGAGCGCGGAAATACGCTGTTTTTACCTTCTCTTCAGCAATTAACAGTCCAAACGAGGTACCGAGGACACTTTCAACCGAATGGTTAAATTACACATCACATATGTTTGAGAAGAGTTGGCCTTTGTATCTGCCATAACTTCCCACGGAAGGGTCTATGACAACAATCCAACAAATTGGGGCTGCGGTCCCCCAATCTCGCGATACTTACTGCTGTAGTGCTTCAACTAGCCGCGCGGGGCGGTAAAATACACAAATTTCACCCAAACATAAAAATTAGTTAGCCTACTTATCATTTACTCACCTTTATGTCATCGTAAACCTAAACTGTTCTTTTTCCTCGTGTAACACATCTTATTTAATACAGTCCCTCCTACAGTAAGCCAATGAAGAGAACTGAAAGTCCTCAATGAATAACCAGCTATCTTAAGAACTGTCAACAAAGTAGAGGATTCCACAACATAGAATATCTTTCTGGTATTGTATTATCAAATGCACTGTAATTTTTTCTGCTTTTTTCTTTGTCTTTCCTCTGTTTTTTTCTTTTAATTAATTAGAATATTGTTATTGTAGCCACACACACACACACACACACACACACACACACACACACACACACACACACACACACACACACACACACACACACACACACACACACACACACACACACACACACACACAAATCAAACTAGACAAACTGCTTGTGATTCTTTAGTGATTAGAAGCTTTTGTTTCCATTTGCCCCACTGGAATTACAGGGCCTCGTGTAGGCCTACTCATAATAACCCTGGGGAACCATGTGAAGCCACAAGTGCATGGCCTGTGGTGGGTGGTGCAGAGGACCCTTGAATGGAGGGTGTTGTGTAGTGTGTTGGTGTTTGGAGGTGTGTGTGACACAGTGATTACCACAAGGGGGCTGGGGTGGTGCATCAGCGTCACTTTCCTTCCGGAACGCGGCCCCCTCAGCCTGCAGTGAGTGGCAGAAAAGCTGCTGCATGACTGCAGTTAATAGGGGTAAACATGAGTAAAACAAAAAGTTATCAGTTTAAACTAAAGGTTGGCCTAGATATAGTGTTCCTTACAACTTGGCAAATATCAAGGGATCCATAGATACTGACATGCAGCCAGGGGTGTCTATGGGATCCATGGGGAGCTTTTTCCATCTTAGGGCTTATCTATCACTTTCCAGGAAGGGCTTGGAAAGTAATTCATCAGTCATGTATGATGTGTACGTATTGTAGAGTGAACACTGTGTATTCATTACATCAAGGCTTGAGTAGTGCAATACACAGCCGGTTCCAGCTGGTGCAAAAAGTCCTAACAGGGACAAAAAAAGAAAAGAAAAAAACATCTTGCCTCTCTTCACTGGTTGCCAGTCAAGTTTTGTATTGATTTTAGGATTCTGTTGTTTGTGTAAGGCTTTGTTTGGGCTAGGCTGGGATAGGCTTATCATAAGGGAGATTTGTATTTAGAATTTGTATTTAGACATTTTGTGGAACTGTCTCTCATTACATGTTAGGTCTTTTCCTTCTCTGTCTAGTTTTAAATCAGCTTTTAAAATATACCATTATTTTTACATTTTATCATTAATTGGTGTTTATTTGATGGTTTATTGAATCTGTGCAGCTGTAATGGATTCCTGAGTTGGGGTTTGTTTTGTCACGTGTTATTCTTGCCTGCGTTTGTTTTTATTTTTGTATGTACTAGTTCTGTTTCCTGGGTGTGTATTTGGTTTTGGCTGTTTTGTTTTAGAGTGTTTGTGTGTCAAGTATTGGCCAGGAAGGCCATTTTGTAACCCCCTGCCTGCACTGCCCAGTCCTTCAGCCCTCTCATCAGCCCTGTCTCACATCAGCCCTTCCTCTCCTCCTACACTCCCTGTCCAGTTCACCGTGTATCCGCCTTGTGGGGATAGTTTGCCAGCTCATCCCTGGGGTTACCAGCCGATTTATCTGAACAGCTCGTCACACAACCTTCATCTGTGACTCGTCTCTCCAACCATTTGGCTCCGCCTTTCCTTCCGGCTTCACTTCAGTTCTCTGGCAAGTGCCAACTTATCCCCCCTGTCGCTCACTCCCGTGGCTCCACCTTGGTCTTCATAGCCTTCTGTGTCACCCAGTCTCTTCGGCCCTTCGGCTCCGCTTGGGTTTCCTCCTCCACCAGCTCCATCTCAGTCAGTATTTCCGCTGGTTCCACCTGCCAGTTCTCCACAATGGATCCTCCCTCCCTCCCTCAACCCTGCAATAGGCCTGCCTCCTGGTCGATCTGCTAAGGGTTCTGCCCTGGCTCTTTCCGCCTTTGTCTCTTCCCTGGCTCCTCCCTCCTCATATAGGTCAAACCCAGTCTGCCCCACGTCCTCCGCCTAAGCCTCCTCCCATCCTCTGTGTAAATGTGTAATGGATTCCTAAGTTCTAGTTTGCCAAGTGTTATCTTGCCTGTGTTTGTTTTGTATATGTTTTGCACCAAACTTTTTTCGTTTTATTTGTATTTGTTTCTAAAATAATTTGCATCTGTTGTAAACTTCATAGCGCAGCTGATTGGTTGCTTTTGCATCAGCGGCAAATGAGCTGCAGCTCAGCATTTAAACAAATGCCAGTAGTGTTGCTGTTAGCAGTCCACAGCACGCTTCTAGAAACCCCTCCCAGCGCCACCTGTATAGATCTATTACAAATTCATGTATGTTACATGTGCAGCAGCAGCATGTCGTACATGCTCACAACAACTGTGAATGTATTGGTAGTAGTACGTCTCAGTACTTATTCTGCAGCAGCAGTGCAGCAGATCTATTCTGCAAGGACCAAATACATTAACATTGCCATTACCATACCAATCTCCAGAGAGTTCAGTTGTCATGATCAAATTAGTAGTAAACAATAGTAGTGTGTCCACAGAGTCAACCATAATGCTCATTAGCTTTTTCTCTGGATCAATAAAATTGATTTACATTTATTGATATAAATAATAGGTTATAAGAGTCATCAGGTTAACAGGTTTCTTCTGATCAATATAATAGCAAATGGAATAGATTACTAATGGTCTCAGAAGACTCTCTGCAATTTTTTTTAATCAAGTTTATAGAACAAACCCCCACCCAACACACACAAAAAACATACATAAAACACAGACATTTTATTAATTTAAAAAAAGGGGGAGTACAAGGTTGCTGAAAATGTACAAACAACATTCTTTTTTCATATAGTGTACAGTTTCTCTTAAATCATTACATCCATAATAATAATTTCAAATAAATTTCTTATGCATAAATACAAAATAATTTACAAATTCACATGCAACCGTACTAATTAATCTTTTAACAGTTAGACTCTCAAAATACCGAAACACCAAATCAATGCAGAGAACACCAGATTTTCTGGGTGTGTACAAACAGTCTAACAGGATAACAGTGCAGTTCTATGTTGGCCGTTTGCCATACATGTGAATATCATAATCATGTAGGTCATATTTTTAATTTTATGGTCTGTTGTTGAACAAAGGTGATTCCTTACCAGGACATTTAATCCTTTATCCTCCAACCAGACTATCCAGTTCACTCTACAGTTGCTACACCATGTTCCATTTTTAAACTGCAAAACAAGATCATGAAAACAAACATAATGGCTGTTTTCAACATGATCTCATCATCTTTCCTTTGTTATCAGAAGATGGAATTATCATATCTTTTTGAGTAAATACCAATATATTAAAGTGAACCAAGAAGCAAATTTGAGACATTATATAAAAATAATAGTTGGGACATAATATCTCTGAGAAAGGCGCCCTAATCCAAGTCAGATCTTTTGCTGAACCTATTTCCCAAAAATCGGGGAAATGCCATCAAATGTTCAATAATATTTCAAGGAAGCGTGGCATATTCATTCTGCATCATGGTAGCTGCCTAATATGCAAACTTGCTAAAACCTGGGTGAAGTCCCAGCTAAATATTGTTAAGGACACAGTGAGATTCTTATCTGTGAATATTACGCATTGCGGTACCTTTTATCCTTTAAATTACATTGTCGTATATTAGAATGGCAATTGCAACTGTATATTAGAACTGCAAAATCTCACTAAACAATGTTAAAGGCATCCAACAATCAATGCATTTATTGATCACGACTGGACATTACTGGACTGACTCAGTCTTATAGTTGACATTCATGGTAACTCTACACTATGGTGTGGTATCGACATGGCACCATCTATAGGGTTACGGGTTTTAAAATACACAAAAAATGTATATGCATATAAACCTGAAGTGCAAAGTCATAATTCCAAAATAACCCACGTTACTCTATGTGATGTTTAGCCCCACCGAAAAGAGATTTTCGCAGAAGCAGATTATTTCTCGGCAATGGCGGGCAGCATGCACGCGCGAATGCGGGCTTCCTTCCACGCGCTGCGGCATTCCGCGATCCAGTGGGACACTATGGTCTGTTTGTCCATGCAGCGGCTGCTCTTTCCCCTCCAACCAGCAGGGGCGCCGTCAAGCTTGTTGGGAACGCTGCGTGCAGCCAGGCCGCCATCGTCCAGCTTCTTCCTGCTAAGAGGTGATCGCTGCAGGACCGTCGCTACGGTGACCGTCTCAGCCAGGCAAAGCTCTGGGCAGCTGCTCTTGCGCGGGGCGGTGGGCGCCGAGGAACACGGGAAGGTGTCACTGCGTGGCCGACGCGGAGGAATGCTCCCCCTTCTGGTGGAGAGCGCAAGTGCACCTCTGTTGCTGTAGAGGAACTCCAGCGGATCTGCGGGGCTGGGGACGTCACCTCTGAATCCGTTGTCCTCCTCTGGGGTGGCTTGGGCCTGCAGTGGTTCTGATGGAGCAGATCTGGTGGTCTCTTTCTCTTTATTAGCATGTTCAAATGTTTGGTCATTGCTTGCGGAGGTGTGGGGCTGGGGAGGCTGCAGATGCTGCCGCAGGCGGTGCAGTCGTAGGCAGGACTTTGGGGAATCCAAAGGGCCGATGGAGAGGATGTCACAGTCGGGCTCATGCAGAGGGAAGGTAGGCCGGGCCAGATGGCAGATGGAGAGGAAGTAGTCCTGTGTGGTGGTGTGTTGGCTGTTGGTCTGGTTCAGGTCCTGCACCAGCTCCTCATAGCCTTCCCTGATGGTAGGGAGGCCCCGTTTAGCCAGTAATCTGGACCTGGGACGCATGACTGTAAAAGCAAAAATAGTAAGTCATTATATAGATAGGAAAGAAAATATAGACATAGTATTTCATGATAACACTTTACAATATGGTGGTCCCATTAGATTCCATGCTTTAACTAACAACATTAAAGGGATCCTCCGCCGTTTTTTCATATTAAACTGTTATTCCCTTAACTAAAATGAGTTGATACATACCTCTCTCGTCTCAGTGCGTGCACTTAATTGCTCTGATGTGCGGTGACTATCTGATAGCATTTAGCTTAGCCCAATAAGCCCAGTTGATTCACTATGGTAACTGTATTTAAATGGGGAAACCGTGGAGGTGTTTGGTTGCTTCTAACTTGATCTCTGTTTGGTACCATAGTGAATGAACTGGGCTTAGTGGGCTAAGCTAAATGCTATCAGATCGTCACCACGCGTCAGAGAGATTAAGGCCCTGTCCACACGAACACAGGTATTTTCAAAACCGCAGCCTTTTCTACGCGGTTTGGCTGTTTGTCCACACGCAAACGCTGTATCCGGTTACTGAAACCGGACTTTTTTGAAAACTCCGGCCAGGGTGAAGATTTTTAGAAACTCCGGTTACAGCGTTGTCGTGTAGATGGTGAAACCGGAGATTTCGGCTTTTTAAGTCGAAGTGCGCGGCGTTCTCTCCTATGTTTGACGTCAGATTTTCCACATTATCTCCTTTTGATTTACGTGTGTCGAGTCTATGCGGTGGATTCTAACAGCGCTTATCACATGTAGCTATAGCCTACAGATACAGTTATTTCATTGTATTGCAGAAAAAAGTTGCCAGAATGCAATAATACAATTTGTAATGCAATTTATTGTAAGTTCATGTTAACTCATATTACTCACTGTAAAGTTTTACCGATTACTTTAAGATCTCAGCTGCTTTTACATGCAAAGAGATTAAACAGAGAGCAAATGGAAACTTTGTTCTTAAAGGTGCAGCCAATTTGTGGGCAAAATGAGTCACATATCATCAATAGTGTGGAGATGAAGCACAGTTAATACAGAAGTCCCTTTCAACCCAAGCAGCCTTCTGCTGGTCAATAACGTGACGTGGCATGACCACCTTGAACCCGTTGCATGGATTCCTATTGAAATGACGATAAATGTGACCAAAAATCTCTTGGTTAAAAAACATCAAGGTTTGTTACATGAAGTATTGTTCTTTCAAATCAGCTGTGGTCATAGGCAGCACAGGGCGGGCGGCGGTGTTAGGCATGGAGCGCTGCCCCCACACATCATCCCACAAACAATCCATTTAATCTCAAACAGTGAAATCACAAATAAAATGCAACCAAATACACCACATCATTTATATACAAAATTATCATTCACTGTAAACCCATTTGTATAATACAGGGATCACTCATGTCATGTTAACTGAAATGTTCCTAATTATTATTATTATTATCCTGCTAGGAAAGAGCAATAATACAGTTATTAATCATTTTACAATTAAGAAAAATAACTGAATAAATCAATTTTCTCAAAAGGAACCATAACAACAAATATTTGCAATTCGCAACCAGCATATAATTTAGTTAACATAAAGGCATTGACTATAATAAGCATAATATACAGCCTGTTTATTAATCTTTTTTAATGTAAGATATAAATACATTGTTAGCTCAGGTTAAACCAGGTCACTAAATAATACACGCATATGCGACTTTTAATTGTATTATTGTATTAGCAAACGTTTAAATTTAACATCAAGATAAATAAATACTTCATAAGTATTTTTCATTGTTAGCTCATAACTAATGTTAACAAATTACACCTTATGTTACCAATCATTGTTACAGACGTATCAAATTCACCAGCATCACTCACAAACCTCTAATGCATCTCTTGTTGCCTTTGAGACTAATGACCCACATTACTTCTGAATTTATAATTAATAACAGCAGCATTTATGAAGTTGTTATTACCTGCCTAATCCTTCCGCGATGATGCTCTGTACAGTAAATGCCAGAAATCAATGTATATAATGGGAGGGATTGGTTACTGGAATATGTGCAAGCCCAGTCTCCATGGTAACGCCTCTTCCCATCACATCCCAGGCTGTGCTCAGATTTCATAGCAATCGGAGAGCACGCACGCACACACACACACACACACACACACACACACACACACACACACACACACACACACATTTGTTTTTGTGACATATGGGGACATTCCATAGGCGTAGGCCTAATGGTTTTTATACTGTACAAACTGTATTTTCTATCCCCTACACTGCCCCTGCCCCTAAACCTACCCATCACAGGAAACATTTTACTTTCTAAAAAACTCATCCTGTATGATTTATAAGCATTTTGAAAAGTGGGGACATGGCCAATGTCCTCATATTTCACCCTCTCATTGTAATACCTATGCCATACCTATGTCATTATACACATTTGTGTCCTCATATATCACAAAAACATGCACACACACACACACACACACACACACACACACACACACACACACACACACACACACACACACACACACACACACACACCATGAAGCAGCTCCTCCCCACCCCCCTGCCCAAATCATCTGAACACCCCTCTTTATTGTGGCGGACAAATGTAAACAACCCGGCACCAATTCCCACCAATCCCTATTTTCAACTAATTTTTTTTTTTGCCTAAACACGCTTCCCTAGCTCTCAAATGCTCCTACACCGTTCTATGAAGGAAGCAAAAAATACTTTAAGATCAAAGCAGATCTGTCAAACACAACACATTACCGCGCAGGTTGACGTTTCTGACAACAATTGCCGAAATCCAAAGAATCCCTGGCTCTAATTCCCATAAATCAAAGCCTAACAAAAAATGTCTTATTGTGTTATTTTAAAACCTGAAGTATGATTTAACCATACCCTTTCTCTAGTTTGTATTGAGGCCAGTGGCGCGTGTGGCGTCCCACCTGAGCGGGGTTTCTCTCCGGCTGCCTGGCGTTGTGTGGATTTCTTCCTCCTCTGCTGTTGCCTCAGCTCAGAGCCTCCAACTGCTGATACACACACACACAAACACACAAAATAATGATTTTCTCCCGTCTCTCTCCCTCCTGCTTTCTCTCTTGCCTGTTTGCTTGCTCGCCCTCTCTCGTGCGCCTCACTCTCTCTCCTCCCTTGGCCAGTGCTAAAAATAGCACCTTCATTCCCGTCCCAGTGGCTGCGAAGAATCATTTGCAAAACGGATTTTACTGATGCGATGTCGAGAAAGAAACAAGAGACGGGAAGAAGTTCGTATTACGGAAAAATAGTGGTAGATAATAAACTGATTGTGTTTGACACATCAATTATAGAACCCTAAAGTTTAACGATGCTTATCAGTATTAGCCATAGCCCCCCCCCCCCCCCCCCCTCCCCAAAAGAGGAGAAAATTATGTCATTATTTACTCTAAAATCCTCCATGTTCTAAATGAGTGTCTTTCTTCTGATGAACACAAAAGACGATATTTTGAAGAATTGTAAACCAGACAAAATAAGGCTGCTTTGCCATTTTATGTTTTGTAAAAGTTGTATAGGGTACCTAACAACACGAGGTGTTTAACAGTGTAAGAATAATTGCAGAACAATAATTGAATCTTTGATGACTAAATAAGTGCAATTCACCTTTATTCCACAAGGTTTCTGATTCATAATGATGACCTGACTCCACTCATAGTTCCCGCAGGCAGAAAACAAAAGAATAGGAAGTATCTTCAGCAAAACTTGAAATGGCTCAGCGATTTACTGCAGTACTGAACGCAATCAAATATTAGTGACACTGTCCCTTGATAATGGATCTGCTGAAGAAGCTATCAGCGATTCAAATATTGATTTTGAAAATGCTGAAAATGACGTTGATGTTTGAGATTAGTTTATTTAGATATTAGATATAGATTATTTAACAATATGTTTTTTTTTTTTATTCTTCTGTAATTGCTACTCTAATATCAGGAGAGTTTTATATTATCGCAACAGGTAGAGATCCATCCGTGTTGGATATAGATCCGGGTCGGTAACGACCACAATAATTATGGGCTCAAATTCCCGCCAATTGAATTGCAGTCAAGCATAAAAAAAATAATAAGCATGAATCAAAATTTTAAAAACATGCACAAAACTGAAAAATCAATGCAAAGTTACCCAGAATCACAAACAATGTCATGTCATAGAAATACAAATAATGGGCCTCAGACATGAAACTTTCGTAAATATCTGAGCAAATTCTGAGTAATTTGCGCGTAAAATAGACCTTTACTAAAACTCTCCTCCAGATTCGCAAACGCTTCGTATATTCATTAGTTAAACGTGTAGTGAATTCCAAACATGCGTAAACAGGATGTGCGTGCACGCTTATTCATAATTAGCATAATCCCCGCCCATGAGTTACAACTGCAAATGATGTGACCAGGAACGCTGTGGACTCTTTTGGACTTCTTCTCTGGTTTGGCTCCAGGATTTTGCATAAATGTTGAAGAGACTAATTGGCGATATGACTAGCAATAAATATTAAATTATTGTCCACCAAAGCATGTTTTAGCCAGCTAAACACCTGGTGCTCTTCTGAAAACAGCCAGCTGGTGGCGCTTGAAAGCACTTTGCAAGGGCAGCGTTTTTCCATCTGATACTTTGATACAGAATATCCATGGCAGTAATGTGTTACTACTAGTATCTCATTTTAAAGAATATTACTGAATTTAGAAATGCAGTAAAAAACAGTAACTTCTCTATTATTGTTGTTCGGTTGGTGTATAAGTGGGATGATTGCTCAACGTAGTTTTTGTCCCGCCCCTCCTCCACTGTGATTGGACGGCCTGGTAAAACATGACAGTGACTAGTGCTGCCAAATGTTAAACACAACAAAAAAAAACTACAAAAAAAACGGGGCACATTAACTCTTGAAAAATTATTAGGCCTGCCCTACATAGTGCATCAAAATGCAATGTCATCAGTTTGCCTAAATTAGAACACAGAACGTTCAAATGTTTTACGCACCATTTACACGTGGTAGGGAGCAGATGTAAATGTCTTTCGTACCAACTAACATTTTGAAAATACGAACATTTTCGTGAATCCGAAAATTTATGTCAGAGCGGCGTTACGATAGCCTAGAAATCTAGACGCACCCTAGCGGCAGCAAATTTAATCTGCCCGCGAGTGTCGTCTAGGAACTCTCAATACCGGTCTGAGCTGTATTCCCCTCACTCTGAACGGGCCAATAAGATCGTGTATAGAGTCGGTGGGCGGGGCCATAATGCCGACGGCCGAGTTGCGTTTGCGTGCTTCTAGTAAACACAGAAACTGGCGAACGGCGGCGGTCTTTCGAATCAGCTTTGACTGCGATTCTGGAAGACTTGGAGTTAAGCTTTTCCCTGAGAAAAGAACAAAAAGCGGCACTGAAGTCATTCTTAAAAAGGGAAGATGTGTTCGGAGTTTAGCCAACCGGATATGGTGAATGTTTAATCTATCAACAAGCTCTGTTTCACCTTGGTTGCTCTGGTTGGTGTAGCGCTATCCTATCGCGTGCAGAGGGAGTTTGAAACACAACCGTTTATCCCACCCCTCGGACTGAGCCCTGTCTATGGTGAGTTTCCAGACCAAACATCTTGATGTGGGTCTGGCTTGTCAGGCTAGCGTTACGAAGCTAGCGGGTCTTAGCATCACCATTGGTCCACTAGTTCTAGATTGACAGCTCATCCCATAGCCAATCAATCGAAGAGGGAAGTTGACGTCACAAAGTCACTCATGCCACTCAGTTGTCTTCAGCTACGAGTATAATAGCTCTCTATCACTGTATTTGCAAGGAAATGCATTATTTTATTGTTATGAATATAATTTTAGGAATCTATTATTTTGTATGATAGACATTTTAGGGGGTTTTCTCACAATTAAAGCAGTCAAATGAGCGTGTTTGTTTGATTCTTTGACTCACGCTTATTATTTGTATTTCTATGACCGCATTGTTTGCGATTTGTCACGCTTATTATTTTTTTATGCTTGACTGTAATTCAATTGGCGGGAATTTGAGCCCATATATTTAATAATGATTGATGAAACACTCATGCATTTAAGGGTAAGCATTCTGTGGGAGAATACCTACAAGACTGCATGTCATGCTGGAAAATTCCCACATTTACATTTAGTCATAAAGGTAGTGTTAGTATTAGGATTATGAGGGTTAGTGTTAGGTTTTAGGTTACGGTTAGGGGTAAAGTTAACAGTGTAACGACAAATGTAAATGCAATTATAGTTTACATGTAATTACAATGCACTAACATGGTTAAGTTAATAGTAGTTAAGGCCACCCTGATATAAAGTGTGACCACACTGGTCCATTCCTGATACCAAGTCAGCAGTCTTGTCATTCATTGTTAATTTTATGATATCCTGTATTGCTCTTTCATGTCTGTTTTGTTTATTTGTTGTTGTTTTACAAAGAAGAAATAAGCAAGTCAATTTATCTGTACTTTAAGGGATATGCCTCTATTTTTTGACCTTGGTTCGCTGAATGGTGTCCTTATCTCGAGTGAAGAGAGTGTTTGTACAGCTATATATAGCTCTGTCTGCAGGTAAATTGAGCCCTCAATGACCTTTCATCATGTTCACGTTACTGTCATACAGTGGAAGGGCAGTAAACTTGTGAGCATCAATAACACAACACAACAGTATAGGCATCGATTCCCCACAATCTGTGAACAAATACACTGAGCTGTCTCTTGTATACTATAGACTTTCTCAAGCCAAACTGACTTTGTGTTTCCCTGGTTCATTTATCTAAACAAACACTCTTAGAAATAAAAGGTACAAAAGCTATCACTGGGACGAAATCCTTTAAAAAGTTTTATATAAAAAAAGTATTATTTATGTATATTCTCCTTTATATGTACTAATATGCACTTTTTAGATGTACTGCCCCAGTGACAGCTTTTGTACCTTTTTTTTCTGAGAGTGTACTTGATACACATGATAAATAAACATATTTTTGTTGTGTAAAGTCTGTTACCTGTGATGGTAGATTGCTGGTCCGGATATTTCACGTTGGATACTGTCAACATAAGCTTCATAAAAGGTAGACTGTCCTGTTCAATCCACGCACATCATGTTCAGTCTTAAAAGTGTTTGTCTGACAAGGGTGTGAGTAAGAGAGAGAGGGAGTGAAAGGGAGGGACGTGTTGAGAGGGAGGAGGTTGTTGAAGGTGGAGCAGTTTGGAAAGAAGCACGTTTACACAGCCTTGTTAAATTCAATATAATCCCTTTCTATTTATCTCAGTTCTGGTCAGAGGTCAAATGAGAAGATTTTCAGTCAGCTCTGATCAAATTTGCTCCACTTGAAGCAGTGTTATTTTAAAAGCAGTGTTATTTTAAGTCTTTTAAAATGATCCTGGAGAAAAAACAAACAGGCAAATACACTCCTTGTCAAAACCAGACAAGGAACAGAAGGAAACACAGCGCTTAAATACAAGGAGCAAACAAAGGGAATTAATCGAGGCAGCTGAACAGGATGATTCATTAATGTGTAATCCGTGACAAACTCGGAAATTTGATCAAATAATGACAGTGAGAAAGAACAAAACTGTATTAAATAATAATTTAAAAAAAACTGAACCTAACAGGTATTATATGATAGTTTTATTTATTAATATTTTGAATATGTTTTGTTTTTAAAGGGGTCATATAATGGAAAATGCGCTTTTACAAGCTGATTGTATGGAAATGTGTGTTGGCAGTGCCTGTACACAACCATCCTATAATGATAAAAACCCATCCAGTGTTTTTTAAAAAAAATCTCCTTATATGTTTTCTCCTGTCTCAAATCGAGCCGCTCGACCGTGCGACGTCATATGGTCGGACGACCCTCCCACGACTGTTGATTAAGCAACGTTTCACCTCAGACCCGAACGAGCTCAAGCTGTCGTCCGCCATTGTATACCGGTAAGTAGAGACGCTGGAGCAGAATGGCATCTAAGCGTGTTCTGTTCTTGGGTGTAATAATATACACAGCAGTCATTCTGATGTTCCTAAATCCGAACCGCTGAAGACACAGTGGCTGAGTTTTGTTGTCGTCGATATTTTTATGTCTGCGCGAACTGCGAAGCATTTCTCACCAGACCGCTTTATAACCGAGGGTTAGTATGAAGCAGGTTTGGCTAAGAAGCTGCTCCTGAACAAAGATCTGTACCAGCTCTTCTGTCACATGCCTGTCCTGTCTTGTGTGCACATGTGGGTTTTGTCCTTCTGAGCATGTGCTCATGTAATTGTCTGATCCCTCCCCCCTTGTTATCTGATTAGTGTTGATTTCTCCCACCTGTTCCCTCTTGATTTCGTCCCTTTATAAACTCCTTGTGTTTGTCAGTCTGCGTTGTATCCTTGTCTTGTCTCGTCTACGTCTCCCGGTTCCCTGTGTGGTATGTCTCCAGTTCATGTTTTTGATTATGTATTTTGCCCCCTTGTGGGTTTTCTTTTCTGTTTCTGTTTATTTTTGTAAATAAATCTTTTATTTCTGCACTTGAGTCCTCGCACCATGTCCTTTGTGTGTTCCTGACCGTGACATAAGGATACGACCATCTGAGGACTCAGCAGAATGGGGATCTTCCTATTTCCATCTCCCTGCCCTTCCGCTGCATCAGGAGAAGGTCAACACAGCAGACTCCTTTTCCTCCGACAGGAGGGAGCTAGCATAAAGGAGTTTGCTTACCGGTTCCTGTTTGCAATGGAGGGGCTCAACATCAGTCAGGCAGAACTCAAGGACATGTTTAACACCCGCCTTAATGAGCCAATCATTGCCTGGGAAATGGGAATGCTGGGGACGCTATCATTTTGGCAGTTTGTGGGGTATGTGTACGATCGTGATGGTGGAGGAGTGCCCTGGAGGGGTGGTCTTCCACCTCTTGGGCCTCCCCCAATCTTTCCCACAGACTGCCAAGTCCCCAGTCCTCCAATGGTCCCTTGGGGAGAAGGAGGAGGAAGAATGGCTCCACATTCACCACCCACCCGATGGCCCCAGTTCCAGGGGATCCTGTGCTGGTGGTCCCTGTGCCGGTGGTCCGTTATCCGGTGGACTCAGTTCCGGTGGTTCGTGTTCCAGTGGACCCTGTTCCAGTGGTTTTGAAATGGAGGAGGAGAAGGAAGGCTCCCTCCGTGCCTGTTCCAGTGGTCCCAGTTCCGGTGGTTCGCATGCAGGTGGTCCCTGTGCCGGTGGATCGTCTTCCAGTGGTCCCTGTGCCAGTGGTCCGACTTCGCCACTGAGGCGCCCTGCTCCGTCTGCGCCACTGAGGCGCCCTGCTCCGACTGAGCCACTGAGGCGCCCTGCTCCGTCTGCGCCACTGAGGCGCCCTGCTCCGTCTGCGCCACTGAGGCGCCCTGCTCCGTCTGCGCCACTGAGGCGCCCTGCTCCGACTGAGCCACTGAGGCGCCCTGCTCTGCCTGCGCCACTGAGGCGCCCTGCTCTGCCTGGCTGCAGGGGACAGCACTGGCCACTTGAACTTTGTGGACCACCATGGCCTCCTGAATTTTTTGTTTTCCCCATGTTTCCCTTGTTGACCCCTCCCTTGTCTGTTCCTTCCTTGTCTGTTTCCTCTGTCCCCCCCGTCCCTCCCTGGTCTGTCCCCCCCGTCCCGCCCTGGTCTGTCCCCCCCGTCCCGTCCTGGTCTGTCCCTCCCGTGCCTCCCTGGTCTGTCCCTCCCGTCCAGCCCTGGTCTGTCCCACCCGTCCCTAGTGGAGCGTCTAGTAGCCGCTCCTTAAGGAGGAGGTAGTGTCACATGCCTGTCCTGTCTTGTGTGCACATGTGGGTTTTGTCCTTCTGAGCATGTGCTCATGTAATTGTCTGATCCCTCCCCCCCTGTTATCTGATTAGTGCCACCTGTTCCCTCTTGATTTAGTCCCTTTATAAGTCTCCCGGTTCCCTGTGTGATATGTCTTCAGTTCATGTTTTTGATTATGTATTTTGCCCCCTCGTGGGTTTTGTTTTCTGTCTCTGTTTATTTTTGTAAATAAATCTTTCATTTCTGCACTTGAGTCCTCGCACCATTTCCTTTGTGTGTTCCCGACCGTGAAATCTTCTTGTTCCTGCTGCACCTGCAGAAGAAGTGAGTGTAGTTTCAAATGCTTGTACCCTTCACGATGAATGCAGCTAAAGTTTACAGGGTAAGTTAAATTACGACATGCTTTCTATGTATGACGTTCTCAATATAATTCATAATCCCATGTTTATAATGAACACATAATGCACACTCACACCAAGAACAATAACGAAAAATTGAGCCATGATCACCAAGATATCCCGGCTTAATCCCTTATCCTAGTTTTGTGCAATAGGCTCCAAATTTGACTTAAAAAAAACTAAATGTTATTATTCTAAAAATATATGTTAATAACTAGCCTGGATGCCAGGTGAACTTAGCCCCACCCACAAAATGGGTTGATCCGTTGTGGAGTAACTATGCTCAAACTAGTGCTGTTCAGACCAATTTAATTGTCAGGGCGGGCTTTATACGATGATGGACAGATGATCAACAGTAAATGTAATCATCCACATCACCAAAGAGCACTTGGGTTGAATTTGTTCTAATCCTAAACTGAGAACTTGTTCGTATTTGCATTCACCTTTACTATTTCTCTCAAAAATGCGATTGTGTTGGTAAGTAGCCTACTCCATGTATCCTTACATTTTTATTTAAAAACATTTACACTGTCAACGTTTACACTCATCTTCTTCTTCCAGCATGCGTGCAGTTGAGTTCTGTTGACAACTGTGCGTCTCTCAACATACTTCACTTACTTCATTGGTCTGATTGTTTGTAGGTCTATCCAATTGAGTGCAGAGCCATTTTCTTTCCTGGTTTGGCTTAAACGCCCCATAATCACAGCCCAATGGAACAGCAGCAAAAATAAATACAGATTAAAAACTCACATGAGAGGAGGCAATGCTTCCACTGTAATTGGATGATCGATGGTATAATGCTCACCTCTCATGCCAGCAACTGCTCACAGCCTGAACGGCCTAAAATTGGTCAAACTAGAGCAAATCGATGGATTAATTAGAGCTAAAAATTCATTAGAACTCTTAAAATTGTTTGTCAGCATTCAGCTCAATCGAACCTCCTTCGTGTCTGTGACCATTTGTGCAAATGTTCATGTACGTATTAGTATTTCTAAATGCTGTTTTGGGGGATATGGAATGAAAGACAAAAAATTGTTAAGAGGAAGATCCGACAATGAGCATTTTGTAAAAGATGATTCATATAAGACAAAGAGAATAATATTCAGAAAGACAGTGGGACAGAGTCTTCTGTGCTAAGTAGGTCGACCTGAGTCAGATGAAGGAAGAACAAAATGAGTGACGAGGGAATACAGGAGAATTACAGAGCTTTATAATAAGGACTGTAATGGCATGGGCAGTGAGTGCTAAAAGACAGAAAACCATGGCAACACATGCGAATCATGCCACATACTGAACTGTGTTGCCCTCAGTGAACTGCAGTCACACCGAGCTGATATATTCTCATACTCATAGCCATCTTGTACTGGCAGCAAATCTCAGGATTGAAGAGATTCACACGTTCCTTTCGTTTCCAGCACTGATCTGCATCATGTCTGACTGCTCCATCTGCTCCAGGAGACCAAAATCACATTTAAAGATATTTTGGGGGAATATTGCAGTATTTATGATCAATTATTTAAACGTATTTGCCCTCTTTCAGTGACTCTTATCTTCTCTGATGATGAGGTTGGGGTGACCTGTCACTCACATGAGATCAACCAATAGCAAACCACAACTATCCATTTAATTCCGGATAGACAGAATCAAGACACGTCTTACTTTCCCCCAGCGTTTTATTGAATATACACGTCACAATATGGAAGAAAATACGATCACAACTTCTGTTTCACGCTAATTTTAAAACGTAAGCATTTAATTGTTTCCCTGTTAAAGGGATAGTTCACCCAAAAATGAAATTGATGTCATTAATGACTCAACCTAATGTCATTCCACACCCGTAATCAATCAAAGATTCGGGTCGACCCGAATCTTTGATCGATTCACTGATTCATTAACCGTTTGATTCTTTTTGGAGGCACATGGAGGAGAAGACAATGCTGAATAAAATCGTAGTTTTTGATATTTTTGGACCAAAATGTATTTTAGATGCTTCAAGTGATTCTAATCAACCAACTGATGTCACATATAGACTACTTTGATGATGTTTTCATTCCCTTTCTGGAGATGGACAGTGAAGTGGGCATTGACTGCATTATGCTCTGGGACTAAAATATAAAATATCTTAAACTGTGTTCCGATGATGAACGAAGCTGTTACGGGTGTGGAACGACATTAGGGTGAGTCATTAATGACATCAATTTCTTTTTTGGGTGAACTAACCCTTTAAAATACCTTCTCCACTATTTAGAGACAGTTATAATAATTTTGTATATTGTTTCCTCTGAACAGCGCGAACAATGTGTCATTATTAAAACATTTTTGGGTGTTCGGACAGCCATATTCAGCAACATTTACTCAACCAATGGTGTGAATTTGGGGGCGGGATTATCTGTGTATTTGACCAATGATAAACATTGGAATAGGAAACTTGTTTGAAAACAGTCAGTGACATTTTTTTATTTATTTTTTTTGTATAGCACTAGTGGCTCAGAAGCTCTCTCAAAACTGATGTTTGCTTTTTGAATCAAGGTGATCAAATTCACATTGTTTACCACCAATACATATTATTTTAGATTTATTAAACTAGTTATGGATCAGTTCCCTCACTGTAAAACGTGATCAGTTATCTTAACTTTAAAAAAATGAGGAAACCTGTTGCCTTAAAATGATTAAGTAAATAAACTTAATGCGTATTTAAAAAAAGAAGATGTGGAATTGTCAAGTTCAGATAATTACGCATTAAGTTTATTAATAATTTTAAGGCAACTGGTTTTATCTCTTTTTACAGTGCTCCAAAAAGAAAGTGTTTAGTTAGAATATTTGCCATCCAAAGTTATTAATGATCTGTTTAGTCATCATAACATGCCTATATCAAACACTAGCCCCTGGTACTTTATGGAAAAGTCACCTGCATTTATTTTAAAAACCACAATCTGTTAACAAAACACACTTTCAATGACCCATGAGTGATTGCTAATCATTTTAACACACTGCATTGGTTAAAATGCTACCAATAGTGTGTAAGGTATAATGTTTTTAAAGTGCTAGACTGAACTGTGTATATTTTACATGCCTTTTATAAAAAATATTATATTAACAATAGACTTATTTGTACCTAAATGCATATTTGAAAAACACATTTGGCATTATGTTTGCGACTACAAAGCATTTATTCATTCAAACTTTTATATCCAGCGTTGTAAAAGTACTTCTTCAAATATTAAGTGAGCAATAAATGATTTATCAAATAGATAAATATTAAAGCTGTTGTCCGTAAGTTTTGACGCTTTGTCGCCATCTCTGTTTGAAACCTGCAATTGCAGTTATTTGCGGAATTACGATCTTTATATGGGCGCATGTCTCCTCAGCGCGGATGTATCTAATGTTTTGTATGTATGTGTGGGTGTCATTCATTCACCGCACTGGTGTGGATACTGTACTTCAGAATCACAGATTCTAATCGTCGGAGTATGAACAAAATAATTGTTTCAGCAGAAAATATCATCTAAAGGAACATGTCTGCCAGATTTCACCTATGAGCATGTTTTTTTTTGTTGTTTTTTTTTTTGTCTGCCAGTGTTTTTAAAATGAAGACCCTGTGTGCTCAGATATCTTAATAAACATGACAAAACAGGGCATTTAGATGTACCGTGAACTGGAAAGACTGGTTTATGAGTAACTGTACATTAATAGCACGTGTTACCAATCACGTGCAGAATAGCGGCCCGCTGTGAGATCCTTTGAGAAGATGACCTTTGTTACTCACCCTCAACAGCAGTTTATCAAGAGCAAGGGTTACTAAAGATGTTTTGCTCTCAGATGAGACGATACCTTCATCGTCCTTCAGTTCGTGACTGCTGCGTCATCTCCCTGGCTCTTTAATAAATGAAGCGTGCAGCATGTGATCTGCCATCAAAGGCTTTGATGGAGCTACATTTGGCAAGCCAAAAATAACGTAACCTCTGATATTTTGCTAGTTATTTAAAAAAAAAAACTGTTGAATGAGTAATTTTCTGGTTTATGGTGCTCATAACATAATGTCTGATAATTTCTCTTGTGGAATATGTAACCTATATATTGACGTGTTCATTTAGCCTAATTAGTAGCCTAATTATTTTTAATTATTCTAATGACATTTGCATTTAGGACACATAAGCATTCGAAACTTTTAGTCTCTCACTTCCGTCAATATAAATCAATGATTTTTATGGCCACGCTGCTCTTTCATCAGATTTTCTGTCCAATCAAATGCTCTCTAGAATCTAAAGTATCCCGCCCTCTATAGGCTGAAGCTGTGGCTAAAATCTATTTTCTACATGGTGAATGGCATATAGTGCACTATATAGGGGATAGGGAATGATTCAAACAGTGTAAATAGGCTTTCCTAGCCTGGATGCCAGCCGAACTTAGCGCCGCCCACAACATTTTTAGGTCGGGCAGTTCGGTCTGGCCTTGCTCCATAGAGGAGTAATTATGCCCGAACAGAAACTGTTCAGACCAATGAAATCATCAGGGCGGGCTTTAGAGGATGATGGACAGATGATCAACAGTAACGCAATCATGCACGTCATCAAAGGGGCTTGGATTATATTTTTTCGAATCCTGACCGGCTTGTTTGTAGCCTACATGCATTCACCTTCACAATTTCTCTCAGAAATGATGATCATGTTGGGTAAGTACTCTGTGTATCATTAAATTATTTTATTTTTTTACAACACCGGCAAAGATCGTGTATTCCAGCCTGATACCAACGCTCAGGGTTGCCAAGTTTTTACAACAAAACCCGCCAACTACTAGCCCTAAACAATAGCTTCTCGGGGGGGTTCTCCGGGGGAAAATGGCGTTTGGGGGTAAAATGTGTGTTATTTTGGCAAGGTTGCTTGCTAAAATTCGCACTCTTGGGTCTATATATCACATAATAGTCGCTTCAAACCGCGGACATAGAAAACAACCCGCTAGGGGAAAAAACCCGGACTTGGCAACACAGTGCAGTTGAACTATGTTGACATTTGACAATGCGTCGCTTTGTTGCTCTGATTGGTTGTAGGTCTATTCAAATGGAGCAGTTTCAGACTCATATTCTGACTAGAATTGAGTATGACCACGTCAGGCTAATGCTTTCCATTGAGGCGAATGAATTCTGGTTTCACGTTAGTGAACCACTACGTACACAATTTGCTCCGGTCAGAGACACGATAGCACAGAGCGGGTCATATGCGTGAGACGGTGCGCACACCACAAAACATATCGGACCCATTTGAATTCCACACAGAATGCAGTATTTTATTGGGGAGATTATGAGATGAAACGGTTAGAGATTGGGAGGTAACTGCAGCTTTGCAGTTGTGATATAAACTAACTCTATTGGCTATTTAAAGAAATGGGAGGAGCTGTTCGATATGCCCTGCCCTATCCTCCTGTTTAATTGAAAATTACGTGAACACATTAAATAATGCTGCGTGTCTCAAGGGACTTTTTTTTAATTTTATCCATTAAATCTCATCTTTGATCACCAAAATTACATATTTAAAAATTTTTTCCTGTGGAAAAAATTCTTCATGCCTTAAAACAGGCCTATCTTGAATGTAACTCTACACTCTAACTTCACTCACGCACACCAGTCAACTTACTGAGGTAAATGCTGCACATCGGTATTGCTCTTTACAAAGTCGGACAGATAACGGTAATTAATATGAGTAGCCTTATGCTTCGCAATGTTACGCAAACCATGTTCTCGTTCGACATCTCAGTCTGCCATCCAAAAAGCATCATCCTTCAAAATGCTTCGAACATCATATAACATCAGTGGAGAAAGACATATAGTTCCTCATAACAACATAATATACACATAATTCACTTGATATATTGCTAAAAGTACCCGTTTTTTTTTTGTTTTTTTTTATCTCAACAGAACCCTTTTTTTCACTGCAGTTTTAAGGAGAAAATACTCAGCCATGGTGTTGAACTTATGCATTTGCAAATAGACTCTGTGAAAGCATATAAAAAAACAAACACATAAACAACTAAAAAAAAATCACCACAGGGGGTCTTTAAAAGCATAGTCGCTGTTCTTTATTTTAATTAGCATGTTCAGATATTAATGCAACAAATTATTCTGGGGATAATGAAAGTTTTGTGAAAAGGTGGCTGGCAACTTAAAAACAAATGCTGGTGGGAAAATAAATGAATCTTTTAATCTTTTAACTCAGTATCTTATCTGTTTTATAATCATGGCAATGTCAATTAGGATTTAATTTAGAATTCACTGAACTTCATGGACTTTATGTAATATATTCCCACGAGTATCAGTGATGTGATTTTTATAAGTAACCACCAGAACTCCCATAGGGCCTAATGTAGATATAACCATTCACATCGGCCAGCACCGTAAAGAGCAAAAAACAGTAGCTGAGCAATGCCAAACTACCTTTTCCCATAGCATTCATTTTAATTACATGACTTTTAAAAACAGCAAAAACAGGCCATATGTCCATAAAATGGTGAACGGATTAATAGATAAACAAATTACTTTGGTCCGATTCCATTAGCTCAAAAATATATTCAAGTTCAACAAGGACGCACACATAATCGTAGAACATTACTTACTCACACACACACACACGCACACACACACACACACACACACACACACACACACACACACACACACACACACACACACACACACACACACACACACACACACACACACACACACACACACACACACACACACACACACACACACACACACTTTAAACTTTATTTAGAGGCCAAATGCAGACAAAACATTTTTGATTTGTCATCAGTGCCATACATTCTTTGTATTTGGCCTCTGAATAAAGTTCTGTCAGGACGCCTATCGTCAAAGATGATTGATTGACTATTAGCACATAGTTTGGATTGGCGGTATGGTTCTGATCTGGGTAAGAACTCCCTGCGGCCTAGCATGGATAAGAGCAAGGAGCCTTAGTGTAAACAGAACAGAAGCAACGATGTATTGCATTTGCAGATATCATTAATGTTTTATTTAATGTAAAAAATAATTCAAGAATTTAGTCTGATTCAAGGGGAATTAGAATACCAAATCCGGACTGGACGAGAGGAGGAGCTGGTGGTGAAGGAGGGTAAATGATCTCTGTAGAAACGCGCAGAGGTGGAAAGAGTAACAAAATATTCTACTCAAGTAAAAGTACTGTTACTTCAATGAAATTTTACTTAAGTACAAGTAAAATTACTGGTCTAAAAATTTACTCAAGTAAAAAGTAGCTCATTTAAAATGTACTCAGAGTAAAAGTTACTTAGTTACTTTTTTAACAGTGGGGGTGGGGGACTCTCCCCTGTAGGGTTGTGATAGGATGAGATTTTCACGATATGACAACTATCTCAGAAAACATCAATTAAACATTTACTATTATTATAACCTATTATTAAATGATGGTTATTATCACTTGTTAAAATGATGTTAAATGAATGAAGAAGATTGGTTTTTTTTTTATTTGGTTGAACAAATGCTTTATTATAACAAACTTAAAACCATTTGTTTATTTTGTTTATCAAAATTTCAATAAAACATGTCTAATAAACTAAATTCAATAAATTATTATGAATTAGATTAACAACTTATTTTTATCATTAATTCGTAAAAATGTTTAAGAATAATAGAGTCCATATGTAGTAGACGGAGCAGCTCATTCACAGAGAGAGAACAAGCAGATCATATATTCATATAGCATTCAATGTGTAACGAGTAGAAATATAGTGTGGCCCCTTTAAGAGCTGCGCGCGCTCCCTGAAAACGAGTTCTGCATCTTGTGTGTGTGCGCACTGAGTTTTGAGCTCCCATGTGTGGGGATTATTCTCTGTTTTTCTGTTGCTAACAGTCAGTTATTTTGTTTTATTGAGTAATGCTGTGGACGGAAATGGAGTTTGTGATGAGAGTTCAGCGGGAAATAAAGCGCGATCTGTTTGACGTCAATCGCCTCCGTGTTTGCATCCACTCCAGATAGTGAGCCAAGTGAGCTATCCGCATTTTTCACCCGGACACAAGCGTTACAAATGTTGTGCTTTAATGTTCACAGACCATGTCGCGATTTGATTTATTTCTAAGGCCTACAGCTCTACATTCGAGTTTTTCGTTCATCCACCAGTTTGCGTGTATTAAACCAATTCTACGTTATAATGTAAAGTTAATGTTCATGACTGGATTCCGGGATTCCCTCTGCGTCACAGAAATCAATCGGCCTAAGTTATAAACATACCTTTATCTGCACAGAGGGATGTGTGCCCGAACATGTTCTATGTGTTTCTTCATTTGCATCCACATTTTGTGCAAATTTGATATCCTCCAGGACAACACCACATTATTTTTTTCTATATCCAAAGTATTTCCATACTAGCCAGGAGTTCACGACGGCGTTTTGCTTTCACCTGGGTCTGCGTCACTGACGTCTGTCTTGTTCGTCTCCATCTGATATTTGCGCACTTCTCTCCTGCGCCCAGGGTTGCCAGGTTTTCGCAACAAAACCAGCCCAATGGCCTATCAAAAATAGCCCAAAAGTAGCCCAATGGCCAATCCAACTAGCCCAATACCAAAAAATCTAAATATAACACTCCAATAAACATTTTATGGTAGTGTTATGCACTACACACCATTTATACTAAAAGGTAATTGTATAAGTAATTATAAACAGTCTATTTTCATAAATAAAATCATCTTACCTTAAGATTGACAGCTGATGAACCAAATCCTTCAGTGGATCGTGGTAATCTTTTTTTTGGGAACTATTTAAATTAACTATTTACAGATTTACTATCCCAGATTTAGGAGGCATGGTGTCTCTCAGACTGCCGCATCCGATTAAAAACGTAATGGATGCGGGCGGGAAAATGCAAAATTACAACTCCAGTGGAAGTGAACCACAAATTTCTTCAAATTCATTTCAAATTAAAAATAATGTAAAATAAACATTGCAAGATATTCCTCATTAAATGTTAATTTACAGAAAATTCTTCTGTGTATGACATTTATTTTTTAAATTATTATTTACCAGCAACAACCCTGGAGAGCACGCATTCGGTTACCATGAAATGAAAACAGCCGACACACACACACACACACACACACAAGCCCAGCAGTGCCACTGTACCTCACAAAGTGTGCGCTTATCAGCACAGTTATGCTGATACGATATTGCATTGGCTAAAGTAAAATATTTATTTCAGCTAAATATAACTGATGCAATATGTTAAACCTTTAACCCGCGGAATAAAAAATCAACCCGCGGCAAGTGGTTAAAAGTAGCCCAATTCCGCGGGAAAACCGCGGACTTGGCAACACTGCCTGCGCCCCGCGCCCTCTATTCAATATAGTCATTTCCGGATCGCGGTCTTTTTCCTCCTCTCTTTGCATTAATGATTTATTTTTACTCAGTAACGGATGTGGTTTAAAATGTAGCGAAGTACAATACTTTAATCAAAATGTACTTAAGTAAAAGTAAAATTACAGATTTTTAAAACTACTTAAAAAAGTAGAAGTACACAGAAAAGCTACTCAATTACAGTAACGCGAGTCGTTACTTTCCACCTCTGGAAACGCGATAGCTGCTGATAGTACTGAGGAGCTCTGTATGCTGTGATAGACGTCGCATTCCTATAGGCAGACGTGATCAGCCGATGCGAGTTTGACTAACGTGACCTTACCCCACATATGTATGAGCAGAAGAAGTGGAAGCGGTGGCATAATAAAAGCTCCACTGCTTCTTGAGCCATGTGTCACGCTTGTCATCTCCTCGTTCCGCTCCACACTGTTTCATACTACAGTAACGTTAATAAATCTTTAATAACATTAGCTCACCCATGAAGGAGTCCCGTCAGACTCCCATGATCTGTATCAAGTGTCATCAAGCAACGCCTTTGATTTGAATAAGCGACCTCTAGCAGCGAAAATTACATATACATATTCTAATTTGCTATCTACAATATATATAAAAAACATTAAATATTAGATAAAATTTGCACAGAATAAACTTTGTACTGCTGAAATTAGCGAAATTTCCGCATACGTCTTGAAAAGCGGACGTTTTTGAAAGTGCTACAGCAATTTTTTTGTTTTTGTTTTGCCATCTAGTGGTTTAGAGTAGGCTAAAGTTCAAAAATCAAAGTCACCTTTAGCCCTGTTGTACCCTAAGTTGTAAGTCTTTGTTCCCTTTTAGGATGTAGGGCTATGGTGGGACTTAATTTTTTCAATCAGGAAATGATTGGATGGTTGTGGTTTGCTATTGGTTGATCTCATGTGAGTGGAAGGATGTCAGCCCAGTAAACACATCATCAGAGATGAGAAGAAATGACGCAGAAGGAATTAGGTGATTTTTGATTCATATTTTTGTTTAAAAAAATAATGATGTGCACTGATAGATAATTTATAATAAACATAATAAGAAAACAAGAATTGTATTTTGATTTTGCTGTTACTTTAAAATTTAGACAGAGCATCTGGACATTTCTAGATGCTGTCACTGACAATATTTATAGATAATGTGGAGAATTTATATAAATAATTGTATTTTATTTTTTCACTTTTAGTCCATATACTGTATCCCAAAATGTAACTTTTTTTTTTAATCTAAAGTGTAACTGTATGATAATGAGTAATGAGAATAATAATGCTCAAATTTGACTTTCTTCCTGACACTATTTAGACTGAAGGTAAAGAACAGGACCTGAAGTTTATATCCCAGTGGTCATTTGGGTCCATTTATTCCAGTGCTGACTCCAGAATGTCTCAGAGATGTTGGTGCCAGCTCATAATGGAGTCAAACCATCTTCTTAATGCAATAAAAGAAAATGTGCCCTACTCTGTTAAACACTTGTGCATTTTTAAAGTCATTTTGTGAACATTGTGAGGTTGATTTAATAATATAATTTTAACATACAAATATCCAATATCTAATTCTTTGTGTTGCAAACCGCTTTTAACACATCCTAAAAGGGATGTAAAGTGAATTGGTCATGGGATTTCAAAGCTAGCGTGTTACACGAACGGTAAAATTACGCAATGGCATGTTAGAAAGCAATTTGCCCTTAAAAAAAGTCTCCAGTAGTTTGCCAGTTGTATTCAGGGTTTGTTTTAAGTAACTCTTACACAAGCAGTTATATAAAACGCCACCATGCAGAAGTGTGCGTTGGTTGAAGAGACAGAACAAGGCCCCAAGATTTTTTATTATTTTTTATTCGCAACTCTGTTGAATTATTCAGGAATTTTTAAGACAAAGTCATCTCCATCCGAGCAGGACACGCAGTGGAGTGACCATTAAAGTTTCAGTGCTCTCTGTGGTAAGAAATACAGGCATGAAATATTGATCGGATGACATGAATGGATTTGTTTGCTGTAGATGTGCTGTACATACGGGAGAAGGAAGGACGACAGAACATTCCTTCCTGTTGATGTTCTATATGCAAATGAGAAGGATCCATACCAAATTATTTACTGAGTTAACAAGCTACTATTTAAAATACATCCACTATTTTCATTATTCTTATTTAGCCTAGCTACAACTGGTTGATCCAAACAGTAAGCTGTGGCGATTACTATAGCTTATCCTTATAATTATGAAACTTTATGATACTTTCTTATCTTACCGGAAATGGTTTTAAGCAATTTACAGTTGCATTACTCATGGTTGCATATTTGTGATCACATAAACCATGAATAAATACAATACAGTCTGTTATTGATTCATTGATTTGGTGTAAACACTGTAAATTCTAACGGCGGTTTATTTTGATTTGTTACATGGTTAGTTTTCCGACATGTGTTTTTGCTCAAATTGATCCCAAAAAGAAACAACACAGAACATTTAGGCTATATTTCTGAAAAGTGCATGTCTGTTTTGTGGTAAAACATTGTTAATGTTTCAATAATATCTGTCCAATGGGATTTGAGGGACATATGAAAAAAATTCAAGGGGAAAATAAGATGTTAACCTTGAAATTGCTGTTATTAATTAATATAAGCAGATTTTCTTTTTAAATCACAAATCATAAATAATGTAAAAATTAATAGAAACCCTACAAGTTTTATGTAGCCTATTAGGCCTATGTCTTAAATAGTACATAAATAGTAGGCCTACCTCTGGCTGACAACAGAATACTTCCTGAATGTAACCTTGAAATACACTTTGTGAAGCTGCCTTGATACAGAATCTATATAAAAAATAAATGTAAAAAACCCTTGATTTGAAATATGGACCATCTCCACAGTCAAAAGAAAATACAGTTCAGTTTGGACCACAAGTTTTAGACAAATGAGACCGCAGTTTTATGTATGCAGGTTTATTTTTGTCTTGTTTGTGTTTTCCCCATAGATAAGCAATCATCGGATACAAAGGCCATGCGGAAGTTGACATATAAACATGTCATGTGAAGATGCCCTTCATATTATTGTAACAATTACAAAGACACCAATTTACATGTTGGTCTAATGTTGGCTCCATTATGATGATTATAAAATGAATATTCCAGTGTTTACTGTATAGCATTATTACATGAAATGTCAGCTATTGTGATATTTAGAATTTATTCCTATGCTACACATTTTACATTATATACATTATAAAAGCGCGTTTCTGATGTATAAACCTAAATAGCCAGCAGCATTAAAACTTTGAGTCATGTTGTTTTTTACGACATAAAATAGGCAAGCTGTTTAATTTGTCTAACACAAGGTTGTTTCAATGTCAAAACAGCTACTTTGAGACCTTGACCGGCAAACAGTATGAAAACATTAGCAAAAACTTGCTAATCTAAAGCACCTAACTGCCACCTGCTGTTTGTAATCTACAATACAGCGATTGAGCGACTCAAAGTAAAAAGAGTTGTTCTCCATCCTTAAAAAAAAAAACAATCTGTATGTGACCATCTTAATAGCAACTTGAGCATGTAGACAGAGCATAGAATGTAAAAAAGAAAAAGAAATAAAGAAAACGAAACAAAAGAAAAAAGGTTTAATTCCATGAATGAGAAACGAATAGGCAAGAGAGAGGCGCTGCCCTCTTGTGGCCAACAGTTGGTACGTCGCTTAGGCTACTTAAATGCTTAGTTCACTCAAAAATTAAAGTTTTGTGATTAATTACTCATCCTCATGTAGTTCCAAACCCTTAATACTTTCATTCATCTTCGAAACTCAAAAATTATATTTTGAGGACATTTGAGAGGTCCCTCCATTGAAAGTCAAGCCCCAGAATTAGGCTAATACAATGTTTTTCAAACTAAGGTCCGGCGGTCCTCCAGAAGGTTCTAAGGGGTCCCCAGAAAGTTTCAGATCATAAAGAAGAGACAAAGCAAAAAAATGGTTTAAGTCTATCAAATATTTTAAATGTTTCTCTCATTTCTAGCAGTATATATAGCCATAATTTACCGAATTGGTTGCTTTTTTTTTTATCTTTCTAGCAAGTTTTTCTCACTCTAGTCCCTGTAATACCCCCGGTTGTATAAGGTAGTATTCTTAGTATGTAAGATGCTTATATAAATTTATTGTGAAAGTTGCTTATACAAACAATTGAACATTGTCGTCTTCAGGTTTATACATCCAATAGCCCATTTAAGTTTGGAAACAATATATTGTATTTATAATGTTACACTTACTATTTATCTAACAGTTTGAATGTTTCTTCATACATACAAATATAGATTTTAGGAAAGGGGTCCCTCGTAAAAAAATCATCATATTTGGGGGTCCTTGGCATCATAAAGTTTGAAAAACCCTGGGCTAGTATTAAAGTTAAATGTGTGACTCCGGTGGTTTAACTTAAATTGCATGAAGTAACAAGAGTGCTTCATTTGCGGCAAAAAATAAAAAATACACTTTATTGAGCACAACGATGCATAAGTGTTGTGTTGACGCCAGAGCAGACGTTGTGTGAATAGTGCAAAGCACACACGTCATATTATAAAAGTGATATATTTATCTTCATAAAATTGTTATGTGTTCCGAAGATGAATACAACGTGTTCCACATTCCACGTTGTATAAGCAACAGGTTATTTTACAGGTTTGGAATAAGAGTGAGTAATTAATGACAGGATTTTCCTTGATGGGTGACCTAACCCCTTTAAAGTCTTTTTTTCTCCCCACACACTGAATGAAATGTACAGCTGGAATAAGACCAATACTGTTAGTTCTTTTTAGAAGCTTTATTAAGTCAAGAATGTGATGAATAAAGAATATTGGCGTCTACTGTAGGCCTACCCCTTGAATCAAGCAGACAGTAATAAATGAAGAATGCAGACATATGACGTCCGCTGCATTCTTATAATAATAACACTGATTTCTCAATACAGTGCTCGGACATGTGGGCGAGATATCATGTTGGCTCTTGGATAGGCTACGTGTAGGATTGTCAAAGTGGTCCAATAGGGAAAAGCACATGTACTTCAATAAATAAAAAAATAAAATTATTGTTCATATTTACAACATTTATGAAGGGATTCAGATCTGTGCATTTATTTAGAGAGAAGCTAGTTGGAAAGAAACACGTGCATGGTTACAGAATGAATGTTTTCACCCAAAATGTCATTAGATGATCAAGGTTGAAACATTTCACACTTGCGCTCATCAGTGTTGTTTTTTCCCCCATGTAAACAGTGCGACATATTTGACTGCTGCAATGCGCCTTGCCGTTTATTTAGCATCTTTCTCAAGTTAGAAGTAGTTTACATTCCATTTTGCTTCATCCAGCTGATTTACATTTAGGGCCTTTTCATTTAGAAGAACATAAATATTTTTGAACACATGAACAACACTATGATTTTTCAACATAAGGTTCATAATATACAGAGTTAAGGCGCGGTCACATTGTTCAGCAATTTTTATGGGCAAAATCCTTTTAATTGAACAAGACCTGGAATTTCAAAAGATTTCCCACAAGCAAATTTTGTAACAGGGTCAGGTTGGTCATGTGGATAATAGTCGTCAAGATCTACTGTATAAAAAAGATGACATTATATTCAAGAATAAGGGGGGAAATGCACTGAGATCCAACGCATTTGGATTCCTGGTCATACAGGCATTGTGGGTAATGAGAGAGTGAAAAAATTAGAACAAGCTGTTAAGGACTACAACAAACGGCTGGTAGGGACTACAACCAGCTTCTTCATGGGTTTGTGGCATCACTAACCCTAAAAAAAATATTGAAAATATTAAGTTGCAAGGAAAAAGAATAATATGTAAAGAAACCATTAGAGAATGGCAAAAGCAGTGAGACAGGTAGACTAAAGGGAGACATGTACCATTCAAAATAAAGTTGGTACTAGAAAGAATAGGGGATGGAATAGAAAAGAAGAGATAGTTATGATCAGATTAAGAATAGAACACAATATTTTGAATAGTACACTACACAATATAGGAAAGCACCAAATAATTTTAGAAACTATAGAACATGCTTATGATTCGCAGACAATATGAAGAACTGGTGGATGAAAGATGATGGAAGAATTAGGGGGAGAGGAGTGTATGAAACGTTTCAAATGATTATTAATAAACAGCAAGCACTAACTACTCGTTTTCATTCACTTCTTCAATTGGACTATAGGGAATAGTAGATGAGGGTATAGGGAGCAATTTTGAGCACAACATATGTCACACAGGCAAACAGGAACAAGGAAAACAGAACTAAAACACAATGAAACTAAAGCAAACCAGAACATAACAGAACAAAACCGTTACAAATACAGAGTTGACACCTTTTGTCTGTGAAACTTGGTTAATGTAACCACATCTTTATCATTTTCTATATGAATCCACAGAATCTGGAATTTCTTGTGAGGGCAAAAGATTTCCGCACACAGATTTTCCGCTTGGTTTAAGTTGGGCATATAAAATGACAAGGGACAATAACCTTTTTGCCCACAAAATTTCATAAATGTGACCGCACCTTTACACAGGATCATTGTGGACATACTGCAATGCAATTTTAAAGCAAGATGACTTGAAAAGTTCAAGATAGACCAGATGTTGAAAAATTATTCCACAGATAAAAGAAACATCAAACAAGCTTCGTGGCTGGTCTTTGCTGGCCTCCTAGCCGGATCAAAATGCTGTTCAGCTAGTTATTCTGCCTGCCTCATCAGATGACCAAAACTCATTAAAAAAAACTGAGCAAATCAGCTCTACGAGATTTCTTTTTCTTTTAAGCAAGGTCAAGAGAGGTTAGAGAAATATGGCAAAGTTGGTTAAAAATACGATTTATGGATCTCTTCATTTTAAAATAAGAAAATGTGCAACCATCTTTAATTCGAGTACATTCAAACAGCAAATCATGAGAAATTTTGCTTTAAATCAGGTACAAACTGTACGATTCTGTCGCTCAAGATAAATTTAGGGAACATTCAAGATTTCTCTTTCTGTAGTGCACAATCTGAGCTCTTTGCGTGATGTGTATTCACTATTGGACAATTAATTTTCTCTACAATAATACAGCCTCCAATGCAGTTGTGGTGGTGAAGTTTTCCCTCACAGTCACACAGTGTGACCGTTCGTACATGCCGTCAAGGGCACCAATGGGACCAAAGACTTGGCAATGATGTGTATCATACGGTCTGACTGATGACACACAGTGTTTCATGACTTTTACCCAAGATCTCAATGGGATCATGTACAAAAACCATAAAGGGCTGGACAAATCGTACAGTATGTTCCCGGTTTAAATGAAGCTTAAACCACTAGATCTCCACAATGGAAAGCTTCTTACAGCCCTGCATTCATCCCATGTGTTTTTAAAGCGTGGTAAACCTCTGGAACAATGTTATCCTCAGAAAAAGCCTTGACAAGGGTCATTTTTCTTTCCCATCAGATGCCTTGCATACATGAAAGATTGAGATCTGAGGTTATTTCCTGTAAAAAATAGTGTAAATGCCAAAAGAGAGTGTAGAGGCCATAAAACCACTTAAAAAATATACTCACAAAATACCACAGGGATAAAGGAAAGGAAATCTATCAGTCGCCTGGTTTTCGTTTCAGTCTTTGAAGCAGGAAGTCTTGTCTTTTCTCTGCAAGGAGCTCTTGAATTCTTTTATTATGCGTTTTTTCAAGGAACAGCACTCGCTTTTTTGGGACAAAGTGGTTGAGCGCAACCTCGTTCGGATTGACAATCCTGTAGGGCACGTCGATGGAGTTATTCTCCTTCTTGTCTTCTGAGCGATGGAGGCTGACTATGGCTGGAGGGCTCGTTGTTGCAGTAATGTTTGGCGGTAGCGTTGTCATAACCGTTGACTGGATGTTTTCATTCTCAGGTCTGCTTGTATACTGTGGAGTGGTTGGCCAAGGCTCTGCAGATGATGAGATGAACTCATGAGATTCAGATTCTGAGAAGTGTTCAGTTGAACTGTCGGTCCAGGTTTCCTCCTCATAGAAGGGGGTGCTGGTTTCCTCTTCGTAGTCAAGTGTACTGGGACGCTTAGTGTCCGCAGTGACAGAACCAGTGGTGAAAGGGATAGTGGTTCTTTGTTTTTGGGTCATCGGATTCAGAGTGGTTGTGCGGCCCCAAGATGTGGGGTTGGTGCTGATGTTTCTCCATCTGCTGACTGATGGTGTGATTGTTGTGCTGGGCTTCTGTGAGGTCCTGTACAGCTGTGTCATGTGAACGAGAGCTGTTGCAGTGGGAGGTACGGGAGGGGCAATAGTGGTGTACATCCAGGGTCTAGTCAGTTTGAATTCAGAGGTGTAGTTTCCCTCACTGCAGGACTTGCAGCACATCTGCCTGTAGCCAGGATTGGAGCAGTACATACTGAGAACCTCCATCCGACAGAACACAGACTTGTCTCCTTTACATCGGGACCCTGAAAGTTAAACAATAATAATGATAAAAAAACAATAATTATATATATATATATATATATATATATATATATATATATATATATATATATATATATATATATATATATATATACATACACTGATCAGGCATAACATTATGTCAGGGGAAACTGATTCACGGCACCAGAGCATCTCCAAAACTGCAGCTCTTGTGAGGTGTTCCTAGTCTGCAGTGGTCAGTATCTAACAGAAGTGGTCAAAAGGAAGGAGCAGTGGTGAACCGGTGGCAGGGTAATGGGCGGACAAGGCTCATTGATGCACGTGGGGAGCAAAGGCTTGCCTGTGTGGTCTGATCAAACAAATGAGCTAATGTAGCTCAAATTGCTCTAGAAGTTAATGCTGGTTCTTAAAGAAAGGTGTCAGAATACACAGTGTATCGCAGTTTGTTACTTATGGGACTGCAGAGCTGCAGACCAGTCAAGGTGCCCACGCTGACCCGTCCACCACCAAAAGCGGCAAAATTAGGCACGTGAGCATCAGAACTGGAACCACGGAGCAATGGAAGAATGTGGCCTGATCTGATGAATCACATTTTCTTTTACATCACGTGGATGGCCGGGTGCGTGTGCGTTGCTTACTTGTGGAACACATGGCACCAGATTGCACTATGGGAAAAAGGCAAGCCTGCTGAGGCAGTGTGATGCTTTGGGCAATGTTCTGCTGGGAAACCGTGGATCCTGCCATCCATGTGGATGTTACCTTGACACGTACCACCTACCTAAGCATTGTTGCAGACCATGTACACCCTTTTATGGAAACTGTATTCCCTGGTGGCTGTGGCCTCTTTCAGCAGGATAATGTGCCCTGCTACAAAGCAAAAACGGTTCAGGAATGGTTTGAGGTGTTGACTTGACCTCCAAATTCCCGAAATCTCAATCCAATCGAGCATCTGTGGGATTTGCTGAACAAAGAAGTCAGATCCATGGAGGCCCCACCTCGCAACTTACATGACTTAAATGATCTGCTGCTAACATCTTGGTGTCAGATACCACAGCACACTTCACACTTTCAGGGGTGTATTGGAGTCCATGCCTAGACGGGTCAGGGGTGTTTTAGCAGCAATAGGGGGAACCACAATATTAGGATGTCATAATCATAATTTATAAAGTCATTATGTTACGCCTGATTGATATATATATATATATATATATATATATATATATATATATATATATATATATATATATATATATATATATATATATATATATATTTAGTGACGTTAATACAATATTACAAAATAATTAAATAAAAGAAGAAAATTAAATATATAAAAATAATATAATATAATAATAGTAAAAATGAAAGAAGAAAATGAAAGAAGCAGAACACCAGGCAATGAGAAAAAAGCGCAATGCAAATACAGTTAGTCACACTAAGCAAAGCAACATAAAATTACAGAGAAAGATAGTCACAGGGTTTAAGTATTCAATATATTAGTTGACCCTTTATTCCCATAAACACAGCCGACAAGAAACCACAGTTACATAGAGACTTCCTGTCAAATATAGAGCGTATACAAGACAACACATATAACTTTTCTCAGTACAATGTAAACTGCTTCGAAATGTCACACCATTCACAGTTTAGTAAACATTTTGGTAAAACATCTCAACACCATCAAATCCATTGAAAACCTGACAATTTAAGGACTATAGTTATAAAAAAGAAAATGAAAAATGGCACATCCTGGATTACATTTAAACAATCACATAACATAACCGCACATACTATAATGTTATTAAATGCTACACTCTGAAATAAAAGAGCGATGACAAACAAGACCTACAGAGGCCAGCATTCAGCAGAGATCTGACTAAAGGCCACATGCTGCCTTCAACACCCTATCAGATAAACCAAGTTTAATTACTTCAAAATTCAAATAATGTGTCCAGATGTGAGGTGGTTTGAATATGTAATTCCAGAAACGTGCTGGAAGAACAGTCGAAAACAAATGCTACCATTAGTGCTTAATATTGTAAAGCTTGTGTGTTTAAATAAAGGAGGATTTTCAGCCTAGACCCTGTTATATTTCTATCAGTTATTCAGATGTACAAGCATTCCCATAAAAAAAACAACAACACACACACGCACGTCCGGTTAACTATCTTTGTGGGGACTCTCCATAGACGTAATAGGTTTTATACTGTACTAACTGTAAATTCTATCCCCTTACACTAACACTACCCCTAAACCTACCTATCACACAAAAATCTGCATTATTACATTAAAAAAAACTCAATTTAGTCTACATGAGTCTGTGTGAAGTCCCCACCAGGATAGACTCACACACACACACACACACACTCACGCACACACGCAAGCACGCACGCACGCACGCACGTTTAGTTCATTATCTTTGTGGGACTCTCCATAGATGTAATGGTTTTTATACTGTACAAACCGTATTTTCTATCCCCTTACACTGCCCCTATACCTAAACCTACCCATCACAGGAAACATTCTGCATTATTACTTTCTAAAAAAACTCCTCCTGTATGATTTATAAGCCTTTTGTAAAGTGGGACCGCTGGCTGGTCCCCCCAATGTAGGTAATCTCAGGTTTTACTATCCTTGTCGGGACATTTGGTCCCCACAATGTAATATAAACAAGGACACACACACGCACGCCCGCACGCCCGCCCGCCCGCACGCACGCACGCACACACACACACACACACACTTTATAATCCTTTAAAATATCATAGTAACTTTAAATACTCTTTTCATCAGGATATATACTATATATATGTATCTCAAATCATTACTCCCCAGGCAAGGAAACATGGCCTGTAAGGTCAAAATACATAGATAAATACAATATATTACTTTTGTTACTGGTGTAAGGGATAACAGTCATTGAATATGTTATTAATGTTACTAAGTATGTTCAACATCATTTAATATATACACATAATCGCTTTATAGTTTTATAAAAAGGCCTTTAGACATCGTCTGCATCGCTAAAGCTTTGTCTTTGACTCACAAACATACAGCAGTGAGAGACTGTGATATAATCGAAAATCTGAGGAGCAGCAACTGTCTACACTCCCTTAGCTGTAAACATCCATATTCGGTTGCTCTTTTTTTTAGCTGCCTCTTTTCGAAATTCAGTGAGCATGCAAACATAAACTCATGTCCCTTCAACCTTAAATAAGGCAAAAATGTCCGACGTGAGTAGAAACAAATTACGCAAAAGCATGAGGTATTTTTTATCCTTCAATACGACATTAAACGCCAACACGCAACCGATTTAAAAAATAAAATGCGAGTGTTGAAGCGTGCACCATCATCATATGGAAAAAAGATTTGTGTAAAAAAAGAATGAAACATCTCCATAAAAGTTGCTTTTTGTGATTTCTTATATACTCAGTTCTTAAGCCATTTTTCAATAAAATATATACAAAAATACATGACATTTAACAGTCAAAATAAATAAATAAATAAAGATTATGGCCCACATTTGCCATTGTAGTGATATATCATTTCTGCTCATATTTGTATACTTATTGAATTGACGAATTGACTGAAATGCTTCAGTTACTGGCGGTACCGGACCAACTCCCTCAAACAGGAGTTTGTTTCATAGAGTTTGTTGAATGATTCACCCTGGAAGTCGTCGCAACAGTCATATCCAGATTACCTGACGTTAGCACAACCATCATGGCTTCTCAAAACAAGGCCCCCTCCGCACTTTTAGGCCGTGTTTTGCCCTCAGCCCTGCAGAAGACCATGTACAGAGCGAACAAGGGCAGAGGAAAGAAACAGCCCGCAGAATTCCCTCGAACGAAGGAAACGTTAAGACTCTGAGAGGGACAGAAAAGCGCTCAAGGCAGAGTGTAACAGAGCCATAGTGTAAGAGAGAGAGGCAGGGTCCAGGAAAGAGCGGCCATGCAGCACACAGCAGGCTGAGGACTCGAGACGGGACGTTTACTTGAGGAGATCTTTGGCGCTGGGAACTCGGGGTCAGCTCTGGAGAGCCACTGGATGAGAAAGTTGCCTCTGTCATCTGGGAGTTGGGAGAGAGGATTTAAGAACAGGGTTATTTTGGTTTTGATGGAGTCTTAAGTGAATTCTGAGGCGCTGTATAGCTCACAGAGGACACTCACTTGGACACGGTGACAGCAGACATGTTCTGATGTTCTCAGGTTTGGTGTCCATGCAGATGCCGATGGCATTATCTGGGGTGCTGCACATGACCTGTCGTTCCTTAGTTCCATTACCGCAAGTCACTGAGCACTACACACACACACACACACACACACACACACACACACACACACACACACACACACACACACACACACACAAACATAGCAGAATGTGACAACAACATTGATTCCTAAACAGACTACATTATGTACAAAAAAGGTAGAAACTATTTTCTTTTTGGGAATGTTTTGAGAATAAGTTTGTTACAGTACATTAGGAGATAAAAATATCCATATTTTAATAATACAATCTAAAGTAAAATCTCAGAGCATTGAAGTCACAGTAACTCAAAGGGGAAACACTGGACGTGAAGAACACCCTTAAATATTCATCTAAAAATGGTCTTTCTTTCTTCTGTGGAACATAAAAGCCATTTTAAGGAATGCCTCAGTGTTTTTGTTAATGCAGTATAAGTCAGTGGTGACTGAAACTGCTTGGTTACCAATATTCTTCAAAATATGTGACCCATGCTGGCGAAATTAGTTAAAAAACCTTCAAAATAATTTATGATTTTTTGGAATCAGACAAAAAAAATTACTGAGCTACACATGTTTGTAGTCAAAATTGATTTTTTGATCAATTTAAAGTTTTCTTACAAAACAAAATCACCTAGCAATTCCCTGGTAATAACACCAAATCTGACACACCAAGTCAAAACCCATATACATCGGAAAATATATATTCAACTTTTTTTCCCCATGATACCACAATTGTTTGATTAACATGAAGACAGACAGCCTATATATTAAGATCTACTGTAATGCAGAAACCTTATATAATGTTACACATCAGATGTTTTTTTCCATAACAGTTAACCAAACATTCACAAAAGACATAACAGATAATGTTTGTGTGAATACTCGCCAATCCAGATATTCTGAGATACTGTAATTCTGTGTTTATGTAGTGGGATTGCGTGCTGTCTGAGGAGTCATTGTGCGCACACTTCGAATGTCAGTCAGTGCGAGTGAGATTGTTTTGTTTATTCATGACATCGAGAATTTACTGTGAATATTCACAAAGTTGGGATGATGTACTTTAAAATGATACCAAACTTACACTGAGGGGAAGCGCCAGCAATTATCGTGGACAAAGGAAAGGTACTCCTCTCAGAAAACAAATTAAGATACGTTTAGATGTTAAATTAGCATGTGGAGCATTGGGATCGCGAAACAAGGGCTTAGTTAACTATTTTTTTGTGAAAACCTCAAATTTGATAAAATTGCTATTTTTCACTTGTTTTGCCTGTCGTTCGAAATTAGCCCATGCGCATTCAGACTCATTTTGCCAGCATGGGTCACATATTTTGAGTTCTAAAGGGGAAAAATAGAAAATAATGTGTGAAAGAAAATACATGGAATGACATGAGGTAAGTTAATGATCACAGATTTTTCAGTTTTGGAGGAACTATCCCTTTAAAGGAATAGTTCGTCCAAAAATGAAAATAACTCCATGATTTACTGATCCTAAAGTCATCCTAGGTGTATATGACATGCTTCATTGAGACAAATAGAATAAATGTTGAGTTATATGAAAAAAGTCCTGGCTAATCCAAGCTTTATAATGGCAGGATTGTTGCTCTGTTTTTGAAGTCCATAAAAATGCATCTGTCCATCAAATAATATGCTCCACACGGCTCTGGGAAGTTAATAACGGCCTTCTGAAGCAAATCGTTGCGTTTTTGTTTAAGAAAAATATCCATATTTAAAACTTTTTAAATTAAAGTTCTGGTCGATTGCCTTCTGTGGAAAAGTGTTGAAAGTACCTTCTCGGAGTTCAAGATGCGTACTCGACGTCTGACGAGCGTACCTACTAGCATAAGCCTTTGAACTGCAGAGGCACTTTCAACACTTTTTCCATAAATTGAATACGGAAGGGGATTGGCGGGAACTTTACTTTATAAAGTTTCAAATATGGATATTTTTCTTACACAAACGCATCAATTCACTTCTAAAGGCATTTATTAACCTCCCAGAGCCGTGTGGAGCATATTATTTGACGGACAGATGCATTTTTATGGACCTCAAAAACAGAGCAATAATCCTGCCATTATAAAGCTTGGATTAGCCAGGACTTTATTTTTAATATAACTCAGCTTTTATTCATCTGAAAGAAAAATGTCATATACACCTAGGATGACTTCATGGGCTAATTTTCATTTTTGGGAGAACTATCCCTTTAACTTAATGGCCTGGAACAAATTATGGTATAAAACATATTGTACATTTAGTTAAATAGGGATACACCAATGTTTTTATTATTATTTATTATTAAAACTATTTTGTCTAAAAATTAAAAAAATATAAAAATGTACAGTATATGTAAAATGGCTATTCATTTTGGGATTTGCTAAACATTGCATTTAACAGTTGTATTATTTGTTTCTAAAACTTTGAGCATTAGATGGCGACAAAAATGTGGGAATTGAGCATGTACAAAAAGATATACAATATTGATCCAGAGTTATTTATATAATAACTGGAAGAAAAAAAATCTTACTCATACGTACCTGAGACCAAGGTCCAGTTCTCCACTGTGCGGGACATAGGTGGCGATTACAGGGTCTCCGTCCTTCCGGCCGGTCGTCGTTGCAGTATTTGGCATTGATGGCTTTGTATGAACCGTCCAGTTCAGGTCTCACACAGCGCACGGGTCGAGTCTGAGAACCGGTCTTACCACATGATTTACTACACTCCTCCCATTCTCCTGTCACCCAGCTGTTATACACAATACACATTTAAATATTCACAAACCCCCATGTCCATACATCACTCATTGTGTGTGTTCGAGTACAATTGTATGATATTGGTTTGAAAACTACCACATGGTGAACCTCATTTGCTTACATTGGTTCTGAGCACTCCTTCTGGTTGCAAGCTCGACTGATGGCACGGGGTTTGGGTATGTTGGCGCAGAGTGTGCGGTGTACCATTTTTCCATCCGACTTCCTCCGGCATCCAAAACGTGTGTACTGTTTCCCTGCAAGCCAGACAAATAGACAAAATGCCACAATACAAGCTGTTGTGTCCTACGGGTGATCCAAGTTTCAATTAAAGCCTGTCAGGGTTGTGCACCGTTCAACTTTCCTTAATTTGAATGGAATTTGTTTTGAATCGAGGTACCTAACAGAATATAGAATTGTCATTTTCAATTCAAATCTTAATTTAAGGAAGTAAAATTAAATAACAAACAATGCTTTTACTTTTCAAAAGGAATTCCACACAAACATGTTATCATACACTACCATTCAAACGTTTAAAGATAAATATAAATATATATAAATATATATATATATATATATATATATATATATATATATATATATATATATATATATATATATATATATATATATATATATATATATATATAATACCTTTGTTCAGCATGCATTCCATCATAAGTGACGGAAAATACTTTTACATTGCTACAAAATATTATCATACCAACCCCCAACTTTTGAACGGTTTTGTACATAAAACTTTTTAATTAATATTTAATTGTCATTGATAAATAAATTCAAATTAAACATACTGTGGGCCTTGTCAATTCAATTGAAATTCTATGTCTATTGAAAGTGATTTGAAAGGGATAAATATTCTTCTATATTGCTGTGTACCTCCGCCACATGGCTTGGAACAGTGCGACCACTTCCTGAGAGCCCACTCGAAGTACATTGTGTCGTCCTGAGGCAGGGTGTTCTCCATTGATGAAAGCGGATCTTCTGGCAGGATGTATTTGTATGAAAGTGTGACTTTGGAAATGCTCTGAGACTGAACCTGGAGAAGATGTTGGATATTGGAGAAGTATGTGATACATTCTATTGACTAGCCTTATTGCTATAATGTGATTTAACCTCAATAGTACTTACCAACTAGGGATAGTTTAAAAAAAAAAATTGTGTTTATTTTAATTTATTTGTTATTCACCCTCATGCCATCTTCAATGTATATGACTTTCTATAGATAAACACAAACTAAAATTTGTAGGAAAATAATCTATATAATGCCATTGAATGGGTCCGGCCCGGTTGACGCTTGAACAATGTTCAATCAATGTTTTCTGAAGCAAAACGATAGATGTGTGTAAGAAAAATATCACGTTCTGTCATGAAACTCTAGATGGCGTAGGCTGATGGGTCTTTGCAAACAGCTGACAATTACATCGTTAACTACACAGCGCCAGCTGATTGGTTCCTGTTGCATTTGCAGCCACTGCTCAACATTTAAATAGTTGTCAGTGTTTGCTGTCATTCCTATGAAACCTCCACCTTCCCCAGCTCCACCTGTATAGATCTGTAATTGGTCATTTCATATATGCTATTTGTGCAGCAGCATATCTTACATGCTCACTGCAGTGTGTCTGTGATTGTACAGTATTGCCTTACTTGTGAGAACGCCTTTGGGCAGAAGCAATAGTTTATAAATTCCTCACACACACCTATCATTTCGCTTCAAAAGACATTGAGTCATCCAATGGGTTGTATGAATTACTGTGACGATTGTTATGTGGTTTTTCAAGCATCAACCGAGCGGCACCCATACACTTGCATTGTATGGACCAAGCGGCAACCTCCCGCGATCTCTCTTGAAGCCAATACGGAAGTAATGTAAACTGCAATTCCTCAACTGGCCACTAGGGGCAGGCTCCAGAAGGGAGCAGAATCTCATTGAGCCCCATGTTAAAATTCTCAACTTTAAAGCAGAAAAAAAACATGTTTACAGCCTGGTACAAATTGTGGTTTTGGCTTATGAGGCTAATTTTGATCTTCATGACAACTCTGAGGGGGATGAATTTTTTTATAACTCATTCGTTTACGTTATATAAAGCCTTAAGGTTCTGCATAATTAAGGGCATGGTTACAAGTGGATAGCCATTTATCTGCCGTCTATAGTTATCACCTCAGCTCCGCACACATCCCGCCTTTTTGCCCATTTTCTGTTATCCGGGAGTGACACGCGTTGACTCGCTCACAAGATGGCAACGCCCAGCTCGCCCCTACTTTAAGCTTTAGAACGGCTTATCAGAATCCTATGGGTGACGTCACGGACGCTACGTCCATATTTTTTTACAGTCTATGGTATGGACTCACAGAGATGGAATATTTTCCTAAAAAACATTGAGCTCATCTGCAGTAAGAAAATAATATACATTAGGGATGACATGATGAGAACGTTCTCATTTTTGGGTGAACTACCATCCAACTGGTAGTATTTAGAAATGTGCTTCTAGGATCCTTATTATCCATGAACTTCCGGAACACACCGACTTGTTAGGACTTCCAGAGTTAGATAAGTCCATCCATACCTTTCTTATCTCTGTGCATGCCATAACTCTGTCTGACGCACTCACCGCTAGCCTAGCTTAGCAAAAAGACTGGAGGTAAACGGCTCTATCTAGTCTACTGCCCAATAAATGACAAAATAACACCAACATTTTCATATTTATATGTAGTGATGTGAATAGTTACATCATGAACTAAGTGTGTGCATCAGGTATGGAGCATCAGGTATGGACTTATCTAACTCTGGGGGATACGGTGAATAAGCTAAAGTCCCAAAAAGTCAATGTGTTCAGGCTTAGTTCTGGATATATAATTGGCTCTTTTGGTAATTTTGGCTGATACAATGCTTATTCTCACCATTATGAGAACTCCATATTTGAGTGGTCCGGTGGTCTGGACAGTCTCCATGTCATCATTGTTAGCATACTCCCATGCCACACCTTTCTCGATCACTGTACGTGACTCAGGAAAATCGCCCTCGTCGTTCAGGAAGAGATGATCTGTGGCCTGGTTCTTCACCGCTAGTGGAGGACAATTTAACATTAGGGAAATCTCAACGCAATGCAGTCCAATTTATGCACCCAGAGAGAAAAACAAAGATCAGTCTTCATCAAGCTGATTTTATATGCTTTGCTTGCACCTATAAATCACAATTTTGGAAGGTATTACTTGTAAGTAGCCACGGTGCTTCACGGCCACTGAGCTCTTAATGTTCTCAGTGCCAGGAGGAGTCCAAACCTCTCCATCAATAACAAACAGTGGGTGGCCAGACACTTGTATTATGAGGGCCAGTATCAGAGTAATTAATCACACTGCCATTTGCTGAGAAGGAGCTTCTACCTAGAATATGTGGAGTTCCTTTGAATTCACGGATCTGTATGTGGCGTGCTCCTCTAGGAATCTCCAGGATCTTCAGAAAACCTAGGAATACAATTCACAAAAGACAAAATGAGATTTGACAATGCAAGAATTTCCTGATTATGATCAAAACATTGAGTGACCTGCTCATGGAGTCTGCAGAGAGGGCAGAAGCTTACCTGGTTTCCTTGTGCTGCGGGTGAAGTTTCCTTTGACAATCTTGCAGGTGGAGTTGTCTCCTCCACACACGCCACACTTATCATCCTCTAGCTCCGAGGCTATAACATTGTCACAGCCCACTTTCTGTGCAGAGAGCAGTGTTTAAGATAACCAAGAATAGAGAGATGTATGTCCAAGTTAGGTGATGACCTTAGATAAGCAGATTCACATAAATGTTATTTTATTATATTTTACAAAAAGTCTTTTTTATTTTATTTTTTTCTTGTTTTTTTCTCCAGTAAAAACCTCCTCAAAATTTGAACACCTTGCTATTTTGCAAGTTCTCCTACTTAGAAATCATGGAGGGGTCTGAAATTGTCATCTAAGGTGCATGTCCACTGTGAGAGACATAATAAACCCAAAAAATCCAGAAATCACAATGTATGATTTTTTATCAATGTATTTGTATTATACAGCTGCAAATAAGTATTTAAACACCTGAGAAAATACAATACATGGCTCCAGTCATCCTCTCCTTAATACAGTGTAGTCGCCCTGTCCCATGTGCAGAAAAACACCACCAAAGCATTATGCTACCACCCACATGCTTCACAATAGGGATGGTGTTCTTGGGATGGTACTCATAATTCTTCTTCCTCCAAACATGTTTAGTGGAATTATGACCAAAAAGTTCTATTTTGGTCTCATCTGACCACATGACTTTCTCCCATGACTCTTCTGGATCATCCAAATGGTCATTGGCAAACTTAAGACGAGCCTGGACATGTGCTGGTTTGAGCAGGGGAACCTTCTGTGCCATGCATGATTTCAAACCATGACATCTTAGTGTATTACCAACAGTAACCTTGGAAACGGTGGTCCCATCTCTTTTCAGGTCATTGACCAGCTCCTCCTGTGTAGTTTTGGACTGATTTCTCACCTTTCTTAGGATCATTGAGACCCCATGAGGTGAGATCTTGCATGAAGCCCCAGTCCGAGGGAGATTGACAGTCATGTTTAGCTTCTTCCATTTTCTAATGATTGCTAAAACAGTGGACCTTTATTCGCCAAGCTGATTGGAGGTGTACAATTTTTTCTCTAGTGTCTTTGGACAGCTCATTGGTCTTGGCGATGCTAGTAGTTGGATTCTTACTGATTTTATGGGGTGGACAGGTGTCTTAATGTAGCTAACGACCTCAAACAGGTGCATCTAATTTAGGATAATACATGGAGTGGAGGTGGACATTTTAAAGGTAGACTAACAGGTCTTTGGGGGTCAGAATTCTAGCTGATCAGAATTCTCATCTGCTTTCAGACCCCTCCATGATTTCCCAGTGGGAGAACTTGGAAAATAGCAGGGTGTTCAAATACTTATTTTCCGCACTGTATATATATGCACATATACACACACACACGCACGCACGCACGCACGCACACATAACTTCTCGTCTGAAGTATGTTTAAAATGTTTCCATATTTTTACTTAAAAAACAAGACAAAATACTCATTAAAGCCCTATTCGGACTGTAATTGTAAGGTAATTTCAACATTTACAGGGGCTAGTCTGTGATTTTATTGCCGTCAAAATCCAGAATATCAGTGTTTTTTTCTCACCCCTTGCGTAGAAATCCCTGGCTAAAATTACCTTCTATTTTTTGGCAAACACCAAGGTAATGTGGTAATTTAACTGTCATCCTAATCCACATCATTGAATTATGGAAGCTTGTTCCACCGCAGAATAAAAAAATAAAAAAAGGTAATTGAAACCCAATTTTGTCTTTTTGAAACCCACTTTTTTATAAGTTGCAATTGCAAGTTATAGTCAGAATTGCGTGAAATAAAGTCAGAATTGCAAGTATATATCTCACAAATTTGACTATATCTAGCAATTGCATGTCATAAAGTCAGTCTTTTTCCCCTCAGAATTGAACTTTAACTCTCAATTCTGACTATAATTTGCAATTGCGAGCTTATATCTCATAATTCTACTGACTTAATATGTCGCAATTCTGAGAAAAAAAATTCGCAATTACCTTTTAAAATGTTTTATTCTGTGGCAGAAGCAAGCTTCCCTACTGAGTTTACAAGAAGAGATTGATTAAAAATGCACTGTTTAAATCCTTTTTGTCCACTGCCGAGCACCATACGATAACTGTTCGAATCCATTTTAAAGATCTAGCCTACAATTTTATTTCATATCACCACTTAAAGAAGAAAGAGAATAAATGCATGTAAACATTTGAAATGGGCCATTATTATTACAGCAGTTACGTTAAAAATATAACCAAGCAGCCAACCTCACAATTCTGAGATAAAAAAAAACAGACAAAACCATTTTAGCTATAGTGCATCTACCTTCAATTTTTACACAGGAGATTAAGAAATAAAATAATAAATAGGATTTTATTTTCCTTTTATTAAAGTAAATATGAATTGTTCGTATTAATCTAAGCATATGACAATTTATTTACAGCAGACAATCATATGACTGACCACGTGAGCGGTGTGCTTCAAGATCGTAGAATCACAGAACTCGCTCCTCCAACAGAAATAAATTATAAAATAGTTTTATCACTGGGGTGCAATACGAATTTTTACATTCACATGAGAAACAATTAACGTCTTAATAGGGCTAATGTATAGCCTAGAAATGTAGACGCACCCTAGCGGCAGCAAATTTAATTTGCCCGCAAGTGTCGTCTAGGCACTCTCAATACACGTCTGAGCTGTATTCCTCAGAATCTGGACGGCCCAATCACATCGTGTATAGAGTCGGCGGGCGGGGCCATAATGACGACGGCCGAGTTGCGTTTGCGTGCTTCTAGTAAACATAGAAACTGGCAAACGGCGGCGGTCTTTCGAATCAGCTCTGACCGCGACTCTGGAAGACTTGGAGTTAAGCTTTTCTCTGAGAAAAGAACAAAGAGCGGCACTGAAGTCATTCTTAAAAAAGGGAAGATGTGTTCGGAGTTTAGCCGACCGGATACGGCGAATGTTTAATCAGTCAGCCGGCTCTGCTTCACCTTGATGTTGATCTGGTTGGTGTAGCGCTATCCTATCGCGTGCAGAGGGAGTTTGAAAGACAACCGTTTATCCCGCCCCTCGGATTGAGCCCTGTCTATGGTGAGTTTCCAGACCAAACATCTTGATGTGGGTCTGGCTTGTCAGGCTAGCTAATGTAGGCTATTTCTGGGAAATATTTCTCCAAAATATTTCAATTTAAAGGCTTTTGTGTGGTGCAGCAACCATATAGCAATAAATGTCCTTTTAAAGGCTAAGACAATATTATGTATGTATGGTATATCAGTTATAAACGCAGTCCTAATTCAAACCAGTGTGCCAATAAACATCAATAAAGTTAAAGGTAGGTAACACTCTTCAGCACACAACTGCATGGAAATGATCACAGATCCTCTCTTTCCCTTACTGAGTACCAGTGCCAGTACAGATTCAAACCCATCCTTTTCCAGACATTCATATCCCTCTCAGATTATAAAGCAATAGATCTTGGAATGCACTTTATCTTTTAATTCCAGGAGCAAAACATTGAAATCTTAGGATGTACTTTATCAATCTGCCCTACCCACAGGACATTGGATTCATGTATTCCACCAATAACAGAACAAGCTAAAAACGGTCGTTCAACACAGTGTTCTGCTCAACACTTTAACCGGCAATAAGGAGTGGAAAGGCCTCAGAAAGCTGATTAGACCTGATTTTATTCATTCAATGGCATTTTGGAGCATGAACTTCAGTGATGGATGGTTTGTGTGGGTGCGTTTGTATAACCTTTACCTCACACTCCCCACGCACACACACGCTGTAAGGGTCTTTGTAGGAACAATGTGTGCCGTCATGCACCATTCTCTTCATGGACACCACGTCTCCGGTCTCTTTTGACTGGCAGTATAGTTGACATCTCTCGTCAGCTGTCCAAAAAAACAGACCACAGACAAAACTCATACGATTAGTTTTTTGTAGCTATTTGTGTATTTTTGTATGATTGCACAAACACTGAAAGTAATAATAATAAGGTATGAGCGACTTCAAAAATGGGTACAAAACCTTTTTAAGTATATATAATTAATGTAATTAATAGGCAGTTGTTTTATTGTATTTTAATGAGATTAAATATGTTCACTGCATCGCTGTTAATGAACACTTAATTGGACATTTTAAATACTTCTATGATATTTGTGGTGTGTTTTGAAGGATTCCGTCACATTCCTCCAGCTGATGTTTTTGCTAAATCTAAATGACATAGGTTGAGTAAGAATGCCAGTGATATCAAAGATGTGGCGTAGTGATAATGATTTTTGAGCAATGTATCAAGAAAGTGTCTGCTACATGAATAATCATTAACAATGATAAAAAAAGATTCTGCAACCACTGCAGAATTGTTCATACTGTGTACAGAAAGCAAGACTGTTTACTCCTCTCAGCAGTGGATATTAGCTAGATACCTGCGTTCCTTCCTTCTACTGTAGCAGTAATTCGTCCCCAGTGGATAACTGGAGATGCCATTGCTGCTTAATCACATTTCCATGTGTCTTTCTTCCAACCACTGATGTCCAACGCTTGGCTGATGCCCTTCCCCGTGACTGGGCCAAACCTTTGGCGAATGTATCCAAATAGCTAAGAGCAACTCTCCAGTTGAGTAACAACCCTATCCCTCTTTTTTAAATTCTTAATGTTGACGTGTCCAAATAAGGACATAAATAATGATACCATAATGCTAAATTAGAGGAAAAAAAGAATAGATAAAGACACTTTTTTCCCACTAGAAAGGAGTTTTGGTTTCATCCTTTCCATTCATTTAATTTCCATTCTCTTTGTTGCTGTTCTGCATTGAGGTTTTAATGGCACAGCATAAAAGAAGAAATCTTGGTAAGACTTTACAATAAGTTACTAATTTGTTAACATTGGTTAATACACAGACTAACAACCAATAATAATTTTTTACAGCATTTAACCTTGGTTAATGTTAGTTAATATTCATGTTTCATGTATTAACTAATGTTAACATACAACTTTTGATCTTAAAAAATATATTAGTAAATGTTGAGATTTATATTAACAAAGATAAAGATTAACAAATGCTGTAAACGTTCTGTTCATTGTTAGTTCATGCTAACAAGTGTATTAACCACACCAGCGTTTTTGTTTTGTTTTAGTTGCCAGTCACCGCCCCCATTTTTACAACATTTTCATTCATATTTTGTTGCATGAATATCTGAACATGCAATATATCAAAATAAATAACAGGGCCTAGACACTAGAATGTGGGTACGTTTCATAAATAAAGCAACATTTTGAGAAATCGATGAGAAAAGAGTTTTTTGCAGCTTTCCTTGGTCAAGGACCGCCCAAGAGGACATTTGACTGACATGTAATGCAACCAACAAAAGTTAGTTTGTTCTGCACTAACAAAACGGTGTGCAACTATAAAGGATTCATTCAAGAATGTTGTGCAAGTTTCCTGCATTAATGGAGCTGTGAACTTCGCATACTTTTGAAAACCCAGAGTTTATTTGATCCTGGTAAGCGCTCATTGTCACAGTTGTAAACACGACCGTTTTTTTTTCAGAAGGGAGTTTGGCATCACACCATTTGTTTCCGGCAGAACACAACAATGCAATAGATTTTCAGTCTACAGTCCGCGGGCGTGAGGTCTGAGGCTGAGACTACATATTCTATTGCTTGTTTCTGCTTCTTTTTCGTCTGTGTTTTGGTCAGGAGGTTTAGTAGTCAGGAGATTTAGCACCCCCCCTATGTATACATTTCCGGAAAAAACCCTGAAATTTCTGTCAATTGCAGGGAAAGAGTTAACTAATGTTAACCAATGAAACTGTATTGTAAATTGTTACCGATATCTCAAAATGCAAGAAGTGTGAAGTTACTAAAATGTAAAAAAAAAAGTGGTTTTATATGCCACATAATAACTACCTTGAACACGGATTACAGGGGTGAGTAAAATTATGCTTCGATGTTATGCTACGGAAGCATTTACAGAAAAAGCTGCTTTGTGAATAATATTTAAAAAACGCATTCCTTTGAATGAAAGACGAATATAGTCCAAGACACATGGTAGCCATCAGGAAGCATTCAACTGAAAAGAATAACATGTAAGTGTGCCAATGTCTTTCTCACCTTCAACAAAATGGAAAATGATTAAATAGCTTTGACTCACGTTCAGGGTGCTCGTAGGGCAGCCAATGGTGTTTGGTGCCTTCATGCTCAAAGTGGGGGTTCCACATCTTGCACTGCTCTTCTCTAAAGTCAGCCAGGGTCTTTGCACACTCCTCCATGTTACAGAGCTGGAATTCATAGTTGTTTCCATAACAAGTGCGCCCCCCATTGGCCGGACTACAACACACAGGACAGGTTTGCTCAAGTCAGCAGAGGAGAAAGGTGAGGGGGCGATCAATCTGAAGACACTCACATTGGGTTGTTACACTCTCGTGTGCGGAACCGTACTCCACCACCACAGGTCCGAGAACAGGAACCGAACTTGGTCCACTGACCCCAGTGGCCATCCTGCCTAAGAATGTCTGGTGTCAGCTTGATACAGTGACCCTTAAAACAGTGCTAGAGAAATATAGAGAGAAAAGAAAGTAAAAGATAAAAGTGCTATCTGTTATTATGGTTCTGTGTAATGTAGAGTAGAAGGTTTACAAATCCAACCTTTCCTGTCGCACACTTGGTCCCGTCGATAGGCGGGCCCTTCTTGGTCTTGCAGAAGAAAGGGTTCTCGGGGTGGCTGCACCACAGCTGCTTGCAAGGATCGTAGGTGCTGTACTAAAAGAAACAGTCATGCTCGCATTCATACACGCAGTCTGTGACAGCTAAAGATCATGAAATGATTATAGAATCACTGTAGTGAGATGGACTTTGTAACGACGTCTTTAGTGCCTTTATGGGTCTTTAGAGAGGAAATGACATTGGTGTCAATAAAGGCCTGTCTGAGCATTTGATCGGATTTCAACAAAAATATCTTCATTTGTGTTCCTAAGATGAACGGAGGACTTACGGGTGTCGAACGACATGAGGGTGAGTAATTAATGACTGAATTTTCATTTTTGGGTGAACTAACCCTTTAATAAAGGCCTTTTGAAGCGAAGTGGCACGTTCGTGTACGAAAAATATCCATATTTAAAACTATAGACTAAAATAACATGACGGCGGATTGCCGAACGCATCGATTTACGCATGCGTATTGACGAACGCAGATGTGCAGAGGATAGAGCAAAACAAAACGTAGCGTCGCCATCGGGGGTTACTCTTTCCAACTCTTTCCAACCGCTGAATGTCGGAATCTAGTTATTTAAGTCCATAACGTTTTAAATATGGATATTTGTCTTACACAAACGCCCCACTTCGCTTCATAAGGCTTTTATAAACACCCAGAGACATGTGGAGCACTTTTTAATGAAATCGAAGAGATTTCTATCAATCCATTGATAGCCTAAGCAACTACCACTTTCAAGCTCCAGAAATGTATTAAGCGACATGAGTGCTTTTATTTGCATAACAGAATGTTCATGCAACAATGTCTGCTCTAGTGTCAACAAAATGTGTCATAATAATCTTTGAAACCTGTGTTGAATAGTAATAATTTATAAACAAAGTTTTTTTTTGGCACAAACAACAGCATTCATAAAAATTAACATATAATACTTTTAAGATGTCTTTACTACCTTTCCCTTAAGAAAGGAAAATATATTTATCAATATATTACTTGAAATATATTATAATATATTGTAAATACATGGAATAATATATTGATGGTATTATACAATATATTATATATTCCTGTAATATATTGCAAAATATACAAATGATTGCCGCTTTCATATATTGCTATATATTTTGGAGAAAATAAATATGAAATCCCCATATATGTGAATATATTGCCTTAAGTATTACATGATATATGATTTTTGTTTCGTAAGGGTTATGGGTTATTGTTGTTAATTTTTTGCTGAACTAACCATTTAAATATTCTTTATTAATTTTATCTCATGACTTTCCACAGTTTAAAACATTAAAAAAATATATATTTGTAAGGGTTAGTTCCCGCAAAAATAAAATCGATGTCATTATGACTCCCCCTAATGTCATTCCACACCCGTAGGACTTCTGTTCATCTTCAAAACACAGTTTAAGATTTTTTTTGACACGTGATCCAAACAGCTGAAATCACGTGACATTGGCGATCCGAATCAGTGATTGATTCACTGATTTATGGCCGTTTGAATCTTTATTTGAGGTTTGAAAACAAACGCGGAAGAGAAGACTGATGCTGAAATTTTTTTTAGTAGTTTTTGTTATTTTTTGGACCAAAATGTACTTTCCATGCTTCAAGAGATTCTAATCAACCAACTGATGTCGCAGATGGACTACTTTGATGATGTTTTTATTAGCTTTCTGGACATGGACAGTATAGTGTGGATAGACTGCATATGCTCTGGGACTAAATTTAATACTTAAGTCCCTATTTATTACTGGGACTAAAGATAATAAAATATCTTAAACTGTGTTTTGAAGATGAACGGCGGTCTTACGGGTGTGGAACGACATTAGGATGAGTCATTAATGGCATCAGTTTCATTTTTGGGTGAACTTACCCTTTAAGGTTTAAATGATAACTTTTTGGACCCCACTATATACTGCAATGCCAGATTCACTAACTATAAATCTAGTTTATGTGGTTGGATGTGGAGTGAGATGGAATGTCAGGTTGATTGGTGTGATAAAGTCTCTCTTTCACTCACCGCAGTGCACATCATGTAGCCCATGCCAAAGTCAAAGCGGCATTGTTCGTTCATAGAGTAATGCAGACCAGGCAGTTGGGGCAGAGTTGGCCACTCGTGATCAAAAGGGTCATCCCGAAGACAGTCATATGTACTGCATAAGTAACAGAACTATTTTAGGATTTACAATCAATGTACCAGATTAAAAATAGAATATCTTCATATAGTATAAATCAGGAAGCTACCAAAACATAGTAATTTACTTGAGGTATCGCCTGAGCTCCTGTTGACTGCATCGCGACCAGTGAAAGCGGTGGAATGCTGCTTGAACCAGAGGGGCCATGATACTGCCCATGGGAACTTCATCCCCGCACTCATTCGCCTGGCCGTCATGCTCCATCCCCAGTCTGAATATAACAAACAAATATCACTCACTCAATCTATACACTCATCTTTTATACTTGTGTAATACATTGTTGTATATGATATATATTATTATATAATATAATTTTGTCATTAGTTCTATTGACACTCCTTCAATCAGCACACCTGTTTGCGTTTGAGCTCGTTATCTTTGTATATTTAAGTTCCTCTTTATTTTCAGTTCTGTGTCCGGTATTGTCGTGTCTTAGGGTGCCTGCATACCTGTGGATCTGGTTTTATTGTCCAAATACTTTTGTTTTGGAACATTTTGCACCTTTAGCATCTTTATCAGACCTAAAATATTAGCCTACAGATAACAGTTTTTCCAGAATGAGTACAATACCCATATTTTGGTACTTGTTGATACCAATACAATACCAATACCAATACAATTTTTTTTTATGCAATTTTTTTCAAGCATGGGGTGGAGAAACCAAAAGAATTTATATCATATTAGTTGGCTTAATAAGTTTATTGCCGTCCAATAATTAATCACAATTAATTGCATTCACAAATACAAATAAAAGTTTGTGTTTACATAATATGTGTGTGTAATCTGTATTATTATGTATATACACACTATATTGCCAAAAGTATTGGAACACCCCTACAAATCCTTGAATTTAGGTGTTCCAATCCCTTCCATGACCACCGGTGTATTAAATCAAGCACCCAGGCACGCAGAAGCTTCTACAAACATTTGTGAGAGAATGGGTCGCTCTCAGGAGCTCAGTGAATTCAATGTATGGTGTGGGGTTGTTTTTCAGGGCTTGGGGTTGGACTTGGAGCCTTTGTTCCAGTGAAACGAACTGTTAATGCTTCAGCATACCAAGACATTTTGGACAATTTCATGCTTCCAACTTTTTGGGAACAGTTTGGGGATAGCCCTTTCCGGTTCCAAAATGACTGCACACCAGCACACAAAGCAAGGTCCATAAAGACATGGATGAGCGAGTTTGGTGTGGAGGAACTTGACTCGTACAGAATCCTGACCTCAACCCAATAGAACACCCTGGCCGAACCTTACATGTCTGATCTGATCTGTTCTGATCCCGAATCGCAATAAACCAACAAATAAAGGATTCTCCAGCCTTTGACAGTGTGATACAGTAGACTATGTATGTCCTGTTGCATTGTGTTTTAATCTCAATATGTCTGCAAATCCAGTGTCGACATGTGTCTTGTTTACAAACGATTATCTTGCTATCTTCGGAGTGTTTATTGCTTGATATGCGATGGCTACAGAAGCAGCCATACACATAGAGGCGGTGTTTCTCCCTTCTAATACGTCATTGATTTGAGAGCTGCATTTTTCTAGGCCTGGCATCTATAAAAGCTTTTCTTTTAGTGACAAGGAAGTTTTCATCTCCGAAACTTACAGGATATTCTTATATTACATATAAAAGGCTCAAGGGAAAGTTGATTTCTCAATTCATCACCCCTTTAAGAATTTGCTATATTTATATTTAAAATATTTATATATAATATAAATAATATAATAACAAATACAGTATATACATGCAAATATTTCCTTAAATGCATGTGTGTGTATTCAAATATACAAAATAATTACACACACATATATTATGTACACATGTCAGGAAGGGCATCCAACGTAAATTTTTTGCCAAATTCATTATGCGAATCACGAATATGACTTTCATACCGGAACGGTTGGGTTCCAGGGTTAACAACAACCGCCATCAGTGCCGTTGACCTACAGGGCACTGGTGGAAATGGGGCTACTGTTAGTCAAAGAAGGAGAGGAGGAAAGTGTGTTAGAGGAGGAAGGTGTGTCCATAGGCAGAGAGAGAAGAGGAAAGGCAGGAGTTTAGGACTGAAAGTAGGGATTTTAAATGTTGGTACAATGACAGGTAAAGGCAGAGAACTGGTAGATATGATGCAGAGGAGGAAAGTTGACATTCTGTGTGTCCAGGAGACCAGGTGGAAAGGGAGCAAGGCTAGAAGCATTGGAGAAGGGTTTAAACTGTTTTATAATGGTGTGGACAGGAAGAAAAAAGTTTCTGGAGTGATCCTGAAGGAGGAGTTTCTGAAGAATGTTCTGGAGGTAAAGAGAGTGTCGGATAGGTTGATGAGTCTGAAGCTGGATATTGAAGGTGTGATGTTGAATGTTGTTAGTGCCTATGCTCCACAAGTAGGCTGTAAGCAAGATGAGAAAGATTCTGGAGCGAGTTGGAGGAAGTGATGCAGACTGTTCCCAGAGGTGAGAGGGTAGTGATAGGGGCAGATTTGAATGGACATATTGGGGAAGGGAATAGTGGGGACGAGGAAGTGATGGGCAGGTTTGGTCTTCAGGAAAGGAACCCAGAAGGACAGAGGTTGGTAGACTTTGCTAAAAGTATAGAGATGGCTATGGTGGACACATACTTTCAGAAGAGGCAGGAACACAGGGTGACATATAAGAGTGGTGGCAGGAGCATACAAGTGGACAATATCTTATATAGACGCTGTAATCTGATGGAAATTAGCGATTGTAAAGTAGTGGTAGGTGAGAGTGTAGCTAGACAGCATAGGATGGTGGTGTGTGAGATGACTCTGGTGGTGAGGAAGAAGAAGAGAGTAAAGGCAGAGCAGAAGACAAAGTGGTGGAAGTTGGAAAAGGAAGAGTGCTGTGTGGTTTTCAGGGAGGAGTTAGGACAAGCTTTAGGTGGTCAAGAAGGGCTTCCAGATGACTGGACTACTACTGCCAAAGGGATTAGGGAGACAGGTAGAAAGGTGCTAGGTGTGTCATCTGAAAGGAGGAAAGAAGACAAGGAGACTTGGTGGCAGAATGAGGAAGTCCAGGAGAGTATCCAGAGGAAGAGGTTAGCTAGGAAGAAGTGGGACAGTGAGAGGACGGAGGAAAGTAGACAGGAATATAGGGTGATGCAGCGTGAGGTTAAGATAGAGGTGGCAAAGGCCAAACAGAAAGCGTATGAGGACATGTATGCAATGTTAGATAGTAAGGAAGGTGAGAGGGATGTGTATCGGTTGTCGAGGCAGAGGGATAGAGATGGAAAGGATCTGCAGCAGGTTAGAGTGATTAAAGATAGAGATGGAAATGTTTTGACAGGTGACAGGAGGGTGAGGGAAAGATGGAAGGAATACTTTGAGGAACTGATGAATGAGGAACATGACAGGGAGAGAAGAGTTGTAGAGGCAAATATTGTTGACCAGGAAGTAGAAAGTATTAGCAAGAGTGAAGTTAGGAGAGCTTTGAAGAGGATGAAGAGAGGAAAGGCAGGTGGTCCTAAAGACATACCAGTGGAGGTATGGAAGTGTCTAGGAGAGATGGCAGTAGAGTTTTTAACTAGGTTGTTCAACGAGGTTTTAGAGAGTGAGAGGATGCCTGAGGAATGGAGGAGAAGTGTTTTGGTGCTGATTTTTAAGAACAAGGGAGATGTGCAGAGTTGTGGAAACTACAGAGGTATTAAGCTGTTGAAGTTGTGGGAAAGAGTAGTGGAAGCAAGGCTAAGGGGAGAAGTGGACATTTGTGAGCAGCAGTATGGTTTCATGCCAAGAAAGAGCACTACAGATGCATTATTTGCTTTGAGAATGTTAATGGAGAAGTACATAGAGGGTCAGAAAGAGCTGCATTGTGTCTTTGAATATCTAGAGAAAGCATATGACAGATTGCCAAGAGAGGAGCTGTGGTATTGTATGAGGAGGTCTATAGCGGCGGAGAAGTATGTTAGATTGGTACAGGATATGTATGAGAGCAGTAGGACAGTGGTAAGGTGTGCCGTAGGTGAGACAGAGGACTTCACGGTGAAGGTGGGACTGCATCAAGGATCGGCTCTGAGCCCCTTCTTGTTTGCGGTGGTGATGGACAGGCTGACAGATGAGGTCAGACAGGAATCTCCATGGACTATGATGTTTGCGGATGACATTGTGATCTGTAGTGAGAGCAGGGAGTAGGTGGAGGAAAGTCTAGAGGTGGAGATTTGCTCTGGAGAGAAGAGGAATGAAGGTTAGTCGCAGCAAGACATAATACATGTGTGTGAATAAGAGGAAACCAAGTGGAACAATGAGGTTACAGGGAGAAGAGGTAAAGAAGGTGCAGGATTTTAAGTACTACGGGTCAACAGTCCAGAGCAATGGGGAGTGTGGAAATGAGGTGAAGAAGCGTGTGCAGGCAGGTTGGAATGGGTGGAGAAAAGTGTCAGGTCTGTTGTGTGATAAAAGAGTACCAGCAAGAATGAAATGAAAGGTGTACAGGACAGTAGTGAGACCAGTGATGTTGTATGGTTTGGAGACAGTTGCAAAAGACAGAAGGAAGAGCTAGAGGTAGCAGAGCTGAAGATGTTGAGGTTCTCTTTGGGAGTGATAAAGATGGATAGGATCAGGAACGAGTACATCAGAGGGACAGCACATGTGAGATGTTTTGGAGACAAAGTTAGAGAGGCCAGGTTGAGATGGCTTGGACATCTTCAGAGAAGGGGGAGTGAATATATTGGTAAAAGGATGCTGAGGTTAGAGCTGCCAGGCAGGAGGTCAAGAGGAAGACCAAAGAGGAGGTTTATGGATGTAGTGAAGGAGGACATGAAGGTAGTCGGTCTGAGAGAAGAGAATAAAGAGGATAGGACTAGATGGAGGCAGATGATTCGCACTGGCAACCCCTGAAGGGAACAGCCGAAAGAAAAATATATTATGTACACATATATCAAAACAAACATTTATTTTGGATGCGTTTAATCACGAATAATCATTTGACAGATGCTTCCTTTAGTGTTTTTTTCAGAATATGTTGTACATTTACTGTTCGCTGAATTTATAAATGATGTTTACCTGTAATAATGTAGGGAACCACTCACACATAAATCAAGCTCTCGTGTCGTTCCACTGCAACTTAACACTGAATTTATGTTTAATATTATATTAATTAGATCCATTTACTTCATAGCTATCGGTTCGCTGTTTCTTTGTGTGGACATAAACACTATATATATGCTGTGTATACATTTTAATGAGAACAAGTACAAGTACTTGAGCTCAGAATCGGCCTTATACAAGTATCAGTAATGGTGCATCCCTATGTATATATAAATTGCTATTTTTTTGTGCCATATAAATACTGCTCTGATAAAAACGAAAATAGTCTGATATTCAAAGATATTGCCATCACCCCAATATCTTCAGTGTAGCTAACTCTTATTTGTGGCTTGAATTGCAGCTAACTACTTAGGGGCTAGACTTGAGTACTTGATTGTAGTTAAAGTAGCTTGAGGTTTGACACTTTCATATTAGCTTCTCCAACATTGGTTGGGTGTGGTAAATTATGATGGAAGTTCTGATCAAGTTTCTCTCACACATGTCCTGTCTCATGGGCCACAACAAAAGCAGAAGAGAAGCCGTCCTCGTGGTTCAGAGTGCAGCTTCTCACAGGGTGACACATTCCTGTCACAGGAGCATAACCTGCAAGGGGAGATAAAAATCAGAGTAGAAAGTATAGAAGTATTTGCAGTCACAAAGCACTTCACATTACGTAACTTTTTGTTGTCAACAGTCTGTTACGCTACGTCAAGTTAAACGGGGCAAACTCTCCCCATTACATGAATTTTAATTGCTCTGCATATCTGAGATTCTTGATGTACATGCATCACGTTATGTCTTCATAAAAGTATTACCCTGCATGCCAGTGGGCCCAAATTCCTGCCTGGTTAGGAAAATGGCATGATCATGGTATTCTGCATCATTCTTGTCCTCTTTCTGCTGCAGGAAGGCCCAGCGACAGACATTCTCCAGACTCTGAGAGGCGTTGCCCAGCTCAATCAAACCCATGGACTGATAAAAAACCAACACAATTCACAGGTTCATATTTTATGATTGTGTCAACAAGGGATGTCACTAGACCCTTTTTACTGGGGCATGAGTCCCAATGAAATACAGCTGTGCCCCAGTAAAATAATACTGATAAATCCTTGTGTTAATGGAGATTAGTAGCCTAGAAATCTAGACGCACCCTAGTGGCAGCAAAGCTAATCTGCCCGTGAGTGTCGTCTAGCAACTCTCAATACTCTTCTGAGCTGTAAACGCCAAACTCTGTTCAGGCAAATCACATCATGTATTGAGTCGGTGGGCGGGGCTTAACATAATGACGACGGCCGAGTTGCTTGTGTGCTTCTAGTAAACACAGAAACTGGCGAACGGCGGCCTTTCGAATCAGCTTTGACTGTGACTCTGGAAGACTTGGAGTTAAGCTTTTCTTTGAGAAAAGAACAAAGAACGGAACTGAAGTCATTCTTAAGAAGGGAAGATGTGTTCTGAGTTTTGCCGACTGGATATGACGAATGTTTAATCTATCAACTAGCTCTGTTTCACCTTCGTTGCTCTGGTTGGTGTAGCGCTATCCTATCGCGTGCAGAGGGAGTTTGAAAGACAACCGTTTATCCCGCCCCTCGGATTGAGCCCTGTCTATGGTGAGTTTCCAGACCAAACATCTTGATGTGGGTCTGGCTTGTCAGGCTAGGAGATTAGTGAACTGAACTGAGAATTTTAAGTTTCCAGATTTCAATTTAGTTTCAGAAATCTGGAAACCACCTTAGAATACAAGATAAAATAAGAAGCAAATCATTATGCAGTGGACTTTGGCTAAACCCAAAATACATGTTTTCAATTTTCTATTTTGATGCTTTAAAGTTTCTTAAGCATTCGGGTCTTTGTTAATGTGTCCAGACTCCAGACACTACTAAATAAATCCAAAAGCCTAACTTTAAAACGAACTTCTTCAGTTGCAGTGGTGAGACTTTGCTTTGGATTGCAATAACAGGATATGCTTCAATACAGTATCTGTTGGACATTCATAGTTCAACTATTTTTCATAGTTAAGATATATTTTTGTACTTTGAAGTGCTGTTGATACAACCAAAGTCATCCAAAAAAAAGTTTCAGAAGGAAGCTGGCTGATGCAGTCTTACCTTGGAGGAGCAGAGCATCATGATTCTAACCAGGACAACATTAATATGGGCACCCAGGGAGCTGTCCTGATAAATCTCATTCACCTGTGGAACAATTCATAAGAAAAACATAAAGGATAAACAAGAAGAAACACAGCCTTACTAGAGACAGTCTAGACGTCATGGATGATGTGCATGGATGTGTAATTCGTCTGGGCAATAACAAGGCTACAAAAATGATGTAGGCAGGAAAAACTGTCACATAGCCACAGGCAATTTGAGAAGTTACAGAGTTTAACAGACAAAAGCAGAGTTTACTGCCTGTGAGGTGAAAAAAATGCACAGCATCTACCCTTACATTCACCTTGAGGAGGTTTTTAAAGGTGAACCCTGAACCCTGAGTCATCATTTACTAGTGCCTGGACATGTGTTTAGGTATGTGTAGAGCATATGCATATCTGTAGAAGCATTATGCCTATTGTACAGGTTCATTCAGATTTTTCAGGCAGAAATTTCTAGGTATACATTTTTATGAAAAAGTATATAAAACTGATATCCTGGGGACCTCAAAGGAATAAAAATGCATTTTGATCATCATTAGCTGTGAAGTTTATTAAAAAGAAATGTCAGAGAAGCGCGAAAGAAAGAATGAAAGAAAGAAAGCAAGCAAGCAAGCAAGCAAGAAAGAAAGCCACCCCTGCATATCTGCATCACTTGAAAAAAATAACACAGGTTTGATATCACCAGTAAGTACAATTCACAGTTCAATTTTAGCATTACATGGTCCTTAATTAAGAAGAGAAACGTTTCACCATGCTCACACCTGACTTATCTCCACTCATTAACACAATGCCCAGGGGCAATCTGGGAAAAAATCTGTAAGGAGATGCTGAGCTCTGGCTAGATGACCAGGGTGTGTGAGAAAGAAAACGAATGAAGCACTAAGCCACACACACATACTCATTCATACACAAAGACACTGACAGATGGATGACAGCTCGACTAGAGGCTGTTTAAAAATCTGAGTCTGATTATGGAGAGCAGACACTGAGCTAGCTATAGTTTCCACTAGAATGCTTCAACCCTCCACTAGAATACATATAGATACAATTAGATGGAGATGATAACGGTATAGTTTTCAAAAACCTGCACTTTCAAAAGTTCTCAGGCCCACAAAACGCCGTTGTTGTGAAAATGAACAGCCAAATGTCACAGAAAGTGCTGAAAGGGGGATTCTGAAATCCACTGCCACTTCAAAATACCTGTGTGTGTATATACAGTATACATAATTCTATGTGGCATTGATTCAACAAGGTGCTGAAAGCATTCTTTAGAAATGTTGGCCCATATTGATAGGATAGCATCTTGCAGTTGATGGAGATTTGTGGGATGCACATCCAGGGCACGAAGCTCCCGTTCCATCGTTCCATCCCTAATATGCTCTATTGGGTTGAGATCTGGTGACTGTGGGGCCATTTTAGTACAGTGAACTCATTGTCATGTTCAAGAAACCAATTTGAAATTATTCAGAAACATTGCTCAGGTAGGCCGTGGCATTTAAACGATGCCCAATTGGAACTAAGGGGCCTAAAGTGTGCCAAGAAAACATTCCCCACACCATTACACCACCACCACTAATGTCACCAGACTAGAGGATCGATACACAACCTGCGCCACGTCAGCTCGATAAGGCATTTAACCTTTATATTTAAAACGGCTTATTACGCAAGTAGCCAATGGGCCTGTTTAACTTGATGTGATGGTTTGTTTTTGTGATTAAAATAATTGTAAAATATTACCCTAACATCCGTGTGCGGAAATTTGTTTATGTCACTGTGACAACAACGCGCAATACGTGCATGCATATTGCCCGCAGCATCCTTGTCATTCCAGCCAGCAGCAGTAGCAACGAGCACAACTTTAGTGCTGCTGGCAGGAGGACAGCCTTGAAGCCATCCACAGTTGATGCAATCCTTTTTCTGCATAAAACCTCGATTAGCCTAAACTTTGATGGATAGATTATGTAAATAGATCCCATGTTGCATGTTGCAGTTTAGGAACCATACAGTTCCTAAAAAATGGTAAGAGTGACTTTTGGTTCAATAAGCATTTTCAATTGCGTTATCTTAATGTTTTGTTCTGTTAGCTTGGGCCATTTTTAGTAGACCTTTGTTCATTTAATTTCAGTTGGCTATTTGATTGGGCTCTGTGTAACGCTTGATGCCCCATGTGCGTGCTGATGCGCTTGTCTGTAAACATCTCAGAATGCCTTCCTACAGTTGCTTAATAAAAGCGGGCTTTCCACACAAACAAACGTATGTGTCTTAGTATATGAGGAAAAAAAATAGATTTTAACTGTCTGAACATCCACCTTGCAGTAATGATGATATTACACTGTGGCAAGCGGCGGGGCGAGGGACCGCGAGAGCGGGCCGGTGACGAGTGCTAATGAGTGCCATCTGCGCGACACACCGGTCTCGTCTCGCGGCTGAGTGACGGGAGCATAAAAGGAGGAGTGAAGGCAGCGAAAAATGAGAGAGCACCAGGCCTAGATTTTACGTTGAGTTTTGTTTATGTTTTGTTATGTGTATGTTGTCCCCTCACGGACGACTGCCCGTGGTTTACTTTCAATTGGTTTATTTAATAAAAGTTGATGAATGTTCGCCGGTTCCCGCCTCCTTTCTTCCCATCTAAGAACCTCATTACACTGGTGCCGAAACCCAGGAGGAAGGAGGGACATACTGTCGAAGAGCCCTCGCTGCTGAGAGGGATCGCGGTGCTGAGGAGGTTGGGCAGCGCAGATGAATGAAGACCGCGAGGGCTGCCCGAGGCGGTGGTGCTGTAGTGAGGAAGGTGAAACAGAGCTCGCTGCCGTACCCCTGGGTCTAGGTGGCGTGGCTGCCGTCCGAGAGGGGGCGGAGGACTCGCCGCGCTTGCCGTGGGCCGGAGCCTGCTGCCGTCAGCCGGTTAGGGGAGGAGCAGGGAGCGCGGGGCTCGCTGCCTGGTCCCTCAGTAGGAGGAGTCACCGCCGGCATTCAGGGGGCGGAGGAGGATCGAGCTGTCCACCAAGCGTCCAGTGCCATCGAAGGCAGCAAAAGACGAGAGAGGACCAGGCCTGGATTTTATGTTATGTTTTGTTTACGTTTTGCTGTGTGTGTGCGGGCAGTCGTCCGTGAGGGGCTGTGCGCGGTTTACTTTCGTTTTATTTATTTATTTTGAAATTAAAAAGTTTGTTGAATGTTCGCCGGTTCCCACCACCTTCCTTCCAGCAACAAACTTCGTTACATACACATTATTACATATTAACTAACATGGAAGGATCTCTACTTGTCGCGATAATATAAAACTCTCCTGACATTAGAGTAACAATTACAGAAGAATAAAATAAAGCATATTTTGTTACCATTTGGTGCTTGGTTCAGTTTGAGCAGATGTTTTATACTATCACCACTGTGCTCATCAGAGCTCATTTCCCAGTACATTCAGCATCTGGCTTATATTCGCCATCTTAAACATATCAGCATTTTCAAAATCAATATTTGAATCGCTGACAGCTTCCATCAACTGACAGTGACACTAATATTTAATTGCATTCAGAATCAGTACTTTAAGCATGTTTCCGCCAAAAAGAGTATTTTTTTTCTCTCGCAATAGTGTGATGTTAAGTCACAATTTGACTTTTTTTCTCAGAGTTTTGAATTTATATCACGCAATTGTGATCTTTGGATGACATTATGCACTGTAGATGATGATAATTTCAAATCTAATTTTTCTCTGAGAAACTCTCTTTCTGATATTGCTCCACTATTTTGCACTGCATCATTGGGGAAATTGGTGATCCTCTGCCCAGCTTGACTTCTGAGAGACACTGCCACTCTGAGAGGCTCTTTTTATACCCAATCATGTTGCCAGCTGACCTAGTAAGTTGCAAATTGGTCCTCCAGCTGTTCCTTATATGTACATTTAACTTTTCCGGCCTCTTATTGCTACCTGTCCCAACTTTTTTGGAATGTATAGCTCTTATGAAATCCAAAATGAGCTAATATTTAGCATGACATTTCAAAATGTCTCACTTTCAACATTTGATATGTTATCTATATTCTATTGTGAATAAAATATAAGTTTATGAGATTTGCAAATTATTGCATACCTTTTTTATTCACAATTTGTACAGTGTCATTAACAATAATGATAAACAATCATTATTTATAATGTGAGAAATAAGAGATTTTTTTCCTTTTTGTTAAGGTAACAATTCATTATCTCTAAGAAACAGTGCCAAGTAACCCTGTTCCCACCTGAAACCATGTGTCTACTCAGGCACTCAGTAATGACAGCTATGTAACCCGGCACATTAATGACTATTATCAGCACATACTCTCTTGTTTTAATTCTCTTCTTTCCCACACACACACACATACACACACACACACACACACACACACACACACACACACACACACACACACACACACACACACACACACACACACACACACACACACACACACACACACACACACACACACACACACCATGCTAATCACCTTAGTAGCAAGTCTCTCATTAGCACTGGCTGTCTCTCGTCCTCTCCAGGACCCTGTCAGTATTTTATTAGTCCAGATCTCTGCTTGTAGCTGGCAGGTAGTTAATTGACGTGTAAGAGGCCAAAGGGCCAGAAAATCATTAGGACTTAATTAATAATGCAGCAAGGTCTACCATCGGAGCATGTCTTCTGCTTAGCATTGGAACCGCCGTGCAAACAAAAATGAACTGTGAATGTGAATTACGAGGGTGGAGGAACACTGGAACATAAGTTGCAAGAACTTTGGAACTGGTAGCAGGTCACTTTTATGCCCAAACCATGCTATACACAAGTACAAGAACGAAAAAGTTTCTAGATATGCAAAAACGATTTTGTATGTTGTTGTTTAAAAATGTCAGACTGCAGTTCATAACGCAAAGCAAATATATAGATTGCGTTTTGTACATTCCCACAAGGGGCCCTATTGTAAACAGACACTAGAGTAAACATTTTTTTTAGTTTTATTTGAAAAAGTTAGCACGTTTATAGCTAGCTAGCTAAACAGATCTGGTTTATTGTGACAGATATTTGAAGGTAATTCTCAGGTTTGTTACCACCACAGCAACGTAAAAGTTTGCGTTAAGTATCCTCAGAATGACTACGGGAGACTGGGACTGTATTTTTTTTTTGTGCACTACCATAAAGTCTCTGGCCAAAATGAGACTAAAATGAAAAAGGAGGGAAAGACATAAAGTGTTTAGTTGTGCAGGTTTGACGGCAAGTTCATTTAAGTCGCGTCTTGTCGAGGACCTTGAGTACATCAATCTTTCAGGTAGGAAACCCTGCTAGGGATGTGGATGTAATTCCTTGATTTGGAGCAGTTGTCAGGGAAACAGATGGATGTTTGGCTCAACCTCCGACATCCGAGCATGGTATACAGTAATCCTAATTTCTCTCTTTTGAGTTTGTCTATGTCAATGTCTGTCTGATATAATAAATAAATGATGCTGTCTGAAAGACACATAACCAAAAAGTTCCTAAAGTAAATTACATGTCATTTAGCTGACAAATAATTAAGCAAATGCCATTTAGCTAATGTCTTTTATACAAAGTAACTTGAAGTAAAAGAAATTAGAAATATTCTGTCATCATTTACTAGACATCCTCAAGTTGTTGCTGTTCCTCATTTTGCCTGTATCCCTCAATTTCTTTTATTTGCTTAACAAAAAAGAAGATTTCTTCAAAATATCTTCTTTTGTGTTCAGCAGAAGAAAGTCTTACACATTAGTAAAATCCACCTCAGGGTGAGTAAATGATAGAATTAAAAGTTTTGGGTGATTAAGAATTTTAAGTATTTGTTTAATTTACAATTTAGAGGGGATTTTATGAAACTTTGCAATATTTATACAAATTTTGTTAACTATTTTTCGCATAAAGTCTGCAAAAAGGGGTTTTCACAACAATGAAATCGAAGAACCATTTTGGAATTCCCAAACACCTTACTGTAAACAGTTCTTAAAACTTTTTAATACCGTTTTGCTCTATAAAGAACCTTTTGAGCAATGCAAAGATCCTATGAATGTTAAAAGTTCTTCATAGAAGCCAACTGAGAACCTTTGCCAATTGACAAACTGACGATTTGTGCCTTGATGTATGATGATAGGGCATGAGGGTCATCTCAGAACCTTAACCATTAGCTTCATATAATGTACAAAAGGTGTAAACATATACAAATGTTTATATAAAATCTAGTGTAAATACTTTCTAATGGGGTTTGGGAAACTTACAATGTTCATGAGGGTCAGGAGGTACTTTTGGATGTGCTCTCTGCCGTGAAACATCACCACAGAGCAGTCAACCCCCAACAGAACCTCGATGTTAAAGATCTCATCTTCATATGTCTCTCTGCGTGTCCGTGTATTGCTCTTCATTTTCTTCTTAACATGGTGGTGTAAATACTCCATTCCAGCCAGACCACCCAAAAGAGAACCTGCAAAAAATATACACAAATATAAGTTATATAAGGATAATTTAAAGAGGTCAAATCATGGGGAATCAAATTTTCCTTGATCTTTTAAGTTACAAAGAAAACATACTGTAACTTTCAGAACCAGAAGTGGAGGACAGGGAGAATTATTATAAAAATTAAAATAGAAAGTATGATTTCCCTTGGGGAAAAGAGTAGGCCTTTAAAAACACTAAGCCTACTTATTAAGGAAATAATACTTAGTATGTACAAGAAAATATTTAAGTGTGAAGTGAATGTAATATATATGCAATGCAATTAGTTGAACTTCAAATAGTTGAATTAGTTGAAATAGTGTTTTTTTATCCACTTAAGTAAGATTTAAGTACACCCTACACGTTTACGGCCATTGCCGGAAGCCAGTAATTATTGTTTTTAAAGCTTTAAACATGGATGTTTTTCTAAAACAAAAACCCATTGCTGTCCTTCAGAAGGCATAATCTACTGATGTCATGTGGATTACTTTTATGATGGATAGTTGCGTTTTTTGGAGCTCCAAAAAACGATTCACTCCCATTATAATGCTGGGAAGAGCCAAGATTTTATTTAATAAAACTCCAATTGTGTTCGGCTGAAAGAAGAAATTCATATACACCTAGGATGGTTTGAGGGTGAGTAAATTATGAAATAATTTTCATTTTTGTGTGAACTATTTACTACCTTCAAATGAGCCATGGAAACTAAATTGCCCGTTGTATATTGTTCAGACTGTAGATTAGGATCATACTCAGCCTATTACTGCATATGGAAATAGCTGTACAATAATAAACAAACAAAAGTGTGGGATAACAGTGGCACTGTGGCAGTATGTTTCTCATTTCATTCGGTACACTCTCTCTCTTGCCATCTAATACACGGCACAAACACTCTCTCAACTCCAAGAGCTTTCATGTTCAGATTGGGTGCCACTGAGGCATGTCTCTCAGGCTCTGCCTGTGCCAAAACTGCTCGAGCGAGGGACAGTCTGAGGTGAGAGAGAACTAAAACCAATGACAGGCAGAAAAAGATTACTGTGCCAGTTCAGTGATACTTCCTTTATAAAAAAATAAGTGTTGCGTAATAATAATTATCATATTCATTTACCATGGTATTTACATGGTACTTTACAACACCATGGTATTATGTCCAAAAACATGTTGCTTTTTTGTAAGTCCCTGCTATGTGCTCTTCTGTCTGTGTGTTTTAAAAGAAATCAGATGTTTCTTCCCAAGGTGATAAACCTTATGACTACAAATTTTTATATGCCATTTGATGTTCTAATTTAATTTCGGAATTTATTCAGAAGTAATGAGATAATCCTGAAGGAGCGATTCACCAATCAGAGAAGTCGCTGTTACCATGGAAACCAGAATCCCAGCGAAAGAGCTCAGAAGTCACCGCCCACTCCCATCAAGCTCAGTGAATGACATAATCAGTTCTCCCGACACTGTCAAACAACTTGTATATGTTGGAATATTTTGCAAAACAACTTCAAATGTATGGTATTTTATACTATATATTAAAACACTTAGTTATACTAAATTTAATTGGCAGAACCTGATTTCATCAAGTGCAACAAGTTCCTGGATCACAATCTTTTTGTAATTAAAATCAACCAATCAGATTTGAGGGAAAAATGTCCAGTTTATGTCCAGTTTAGGTGCTTCTACATCAGTTATCTATCATTTCCCTCTGATTCTAGGGATATGGGTAGGATTAGGTTTAAGGATATGATTAGGGCAACATTTTTAGACAGGAATGCTGTTCCAGGATCAACAAAATACATCCAACAAATTGCATTAACAATATATCATTGGTTGAGTAGCTCAGTTCTTCATAATAAATTTCAAGTACCAATTTCCAATTTCTAAAAAGATTCTAGGAATCTATAGATTTTAGAAATCTATTTGATTTAAAGATTCTCTTTAAATCAAATGTTTTAAAGCAACAATATGTAATTTTCCTCCACTAGAGGTCGCTTATTTAAAACAAAGGCATAGCTTGATGACGCCTGGATTTCGCTGAGCTTTTATTATGCCATAGAAGACTGTTTTGGTAATGGTAATTTCAAGTGGAAAGACGTTACCCAATCACAGCAGTGGTCTCACAGCAGACACGCCCCTTAAAACAGAGAGTTCAAATCAGCGGCTTAAATTCAGGGTAGGAAAAACGCCTTTTATTTTATTATAAATTAAATTATTCTAACATAATAATTCTTAAGCATTCTAACATTATAAGTGCACCCCAGGAAACCCAACATGACCCTTTTAACCCAAAAATCATACATATTGTGCGTTTAAGCATCTTTCAGATGTTAGTTTTATGTAATGTTTGCAATAGGTGCAATATTTTTGTAATGCCTATAAGGAAAATAAATGAGAAAAGCCACCTTGATTCTTAACCATTATGCTACCAGCCTCACTTCTAAGGTGATCCAACATTTTTGTGTTGATTTAACCGACAACGAATGTCCAACCTTTTTGGGTGAAAACAAATTAAATAAACAAGTAACTATTCTTTCTGTGGATCAGCGATTCAGGATTTCAAGATCAATACCCAACAAATTGTTAATGTACAGTCTAATTAGACTGTACACCATTTGTGCATAGTGTAATTCAAACAAATGCTCTTCTTTAGTTCCTTTCGGATTTTATTTCCCCTAGTTTAGCACTTTTCGGGTAATATATGTAAATGCAGTTTTTTAATATAGATCAGAATGGAGGCAAATGTTTTGGAAGAGGCAATGCATTGCACATCATCTGATAAACATCTTGTTTATGTTTAATAATAAAATAGAATTTGATAAACCTCTGGCTTATGTTAAACAAGCATGGACACAATATATGAACCAAATGGGAACCAAATGGGAACTCAAGCAAACACACCACAAAAATGAGTAATGTTTACTGCTAAAACATCAACAATCATTTAATAGCGCAAATGCTGGAAATGTAGCCAAAAAGAAATGAGCATAAAAAATGAATATACGAATTCCCAGAATTTTTTTTAAATAAACTGCCATCTGACAATGTTTATTACCTTGTTTGACATGACAAATTACTATACAAATGGGTCATCAGCTTTGTTGGTGCAATAGACATCTGCTTTGCTACTTCCAAATAATCAAACGGTGTATTTAGAAGCACATTATACTAGAAATAAACTAAAGAGGAAAACCAAAGCTGGCCCATGTCAATCAAACTGAAGTTTTCTGAGCGGAGTCAAATTAGACTTTGGAAAACAAGTACTAATATGTTAGGGTGACCTGTAAATGTGGGTTTAGTGCTGGAACGACACCAAGATAGAGGCAATTACCAGGACATCCACACAAAAGGCCAGTGTCATGGAAAAGGTTAAGTATTAAGAATTGGCTTAGAATAAAAAAAAAAAAATTGAAATGGAAATCAGTCCTGACCATGGGTTGCTGTAACTAAAAACAGTACCTATAGACAAAAATTCTTGGACATATATTAGTTGTTTTTGTTGTGTTTAGTATGAATGTTCCTGTTCATGTTTGATACTGTCACCCTAATTGAGATTCATTTAAACTCCTTTACTCTGTTTGGACCAGAAAAAAAAACATTTATTAAATAATGAATTATTAGATAGTTATATTTTATGTATAACAACATATTTGCTCCTTAGTAACACAGTTAGCCATTTATTGTTTGTAACTTTTATATATAATGTTAGTATTAAAGGGATAGTTCACCCAAAAATGAAAATGTCATCATTTACACACACTCAAGTTGTTTGAAACCTGTAAGAGTTTCTTCAGCTTTTCTTCAGAGAAGATATTTTTAAGAACAGTTGATGGGCCCCATTGACTTCCATAGTATTTATTTTTATATATTTTATATATTATGTACTGTAAACCTGAATAAGTTGGCAAAACTCAAAAAAACAAAACAAAACAAAACAAGGCAAGTTAAGTTAAGTAATCAAACATTTGAATTTCTCTGAACTTGAAATATATGAGTAAGCTAATTAATTTAACTTAAAAACATCATGTAATCTCTTTTAATAGTGGAAACTTGGCTAGCTTCAAAGCTGGTAACTTTCTTGTGCTGAAAATTTACTAAATTTATATTATGAGCGAGAACCTGTCTCTGTTTTGTCTTATCCTGAATCACTGTGGTACGCTTATAATAAGTGTTTATATTCTGGCTATTTTAGTCCGCTTTGGGTCGAACCACTGTGGAGTAGCCCAGTACCTGCGTGTCTTGTCACAGATATAAACAGAGTTCTTCCGCAAGATGAATGCAGTTTTGTTAATTAACTGCTAGAGCGCCAACAGTTACATAGTGTTGCTTTAACTAGCAACTTCAATAAATGCTAATGGTTACACAATGCTTTGGTAGCATTACCATAGCATAGAACTTGCTGAATGAGGGAAGCAATATATTACATTTAACACATATCTGTTCTCAAACTAAGCTCGTGCTGCACTTGTCACCATGGTGATAACCTTACGACCCCCCCCCAACATAATAGAAACTCTTCTAAACTAGCATAACAAAACAATAACACTACTAAATATCCCACTCAATGTTAAGCTTGCACAAAAAAACAACAACAACATAATATTACACTTAATTTTGGCCTTTGAGTGTCACGGTAAAGCATGCTGGGAAATAGAAATCCCAGCCCAGTTTCAGTTAAATTTAAGTTAAGTCTAAATTAAAATAAACAAGTTCATAAAACTCAAAACGGTTACACTTTATTTCGATAGTCCACTTTAGACATTCTACTAACTATAAGTAACTTTGCCACTACATGTCAGCTAACTCTCATTAGAGTATTGTAGACTGTCAGTAGACTGGTAGGTTATGGTTAGGTGTTAGGGTTCGGGTTAGTAGAATGTAGTTTTAAGTTGAATTGTAGTTGGCAAGTTGCTTATAGTCAGTAGAATGTCTGTTGGGGGGGGCCGAAAAAATAAAGTTTTAGTAAATATTAATCAGACAGTCTACAAATACTCTAATGACAGTTAGTTGACATGTAGTTGAAAAGTTACATATAGTTAGTAGAATGTCTAAAGTGGACTATCAAAATAAAGTGTTACCCTAAAAACAAGCAAATTACTTAAAATGTGTCAGTTTTGAGAACTCAAAAGAAAAAGAAAGTTCTAAATACTTATAAAAGGTTATTTGTTTGAAATAATTTGTTTCATTTGAGTTAGCTCTACTCAAACCAATTAATTATTTTGAGTGTTAGGGTTTACAGTGTGAAAGTCAAGGGAGCCCATCAACCTATACCCATATTCTTCAAAATATCTTCTATCTAAGAAATTCATTCAGGTTTGGAAACACTCGAGGGTGAGTAAAGGCTGACACCATTTACATTTTTGCGTGAACTGTCCCTTTAAAGTAAAACTATAAAGTGACTGTAAAGTCAGCATCATTACTCTATACTCTCATTGTTACAGTCAGGCGAGTATCACAATGTCAGCTGACACCCATTTGAAACCCACAGTCATCGTATTTCAAGGGTAACTGCCTTCAATATGCCACTGCGTTCTTTTGCTATTGGCTAAAAATAGAAAGCTACAAACAAGCATCTTGTATTCTACGTTGCCATTCTGAGAGACTACGTCTGCTCCTAGTTATCCCCTGACCTGAAGTCATTGGCGTTTCAACTGTAGCTGGAGTTTCCAATGCTGTTCTGCAAGGAACGATGCTGATGTACAGAATATTGATGAAGGCCAGGCAGTCAGTAACTGTTGCCAATTATCATAATTCTTCGAATCAATGAGTGCTGGGCTTGTCAGTTCTGACATATCAGGGTTATTTGTATTCAGGAAACGGTAGCGTCACGAAAAACTGCAAGGATAAAATGAAAATCAAATCTTTTAGAAGCTTTCAAGCAAAACCGTTGCTTTGAAAATGAAATCAAAGTCATTTGGCTCTGTTAACAACTGGAGAAGTCCTCTTTGAATTGGGCAGTTTTTTTGCATAAGCATACCTCAGTTTTGTTTTTACATTTTTGATGGAAAACTTAATTTAGAATCAAATTAGAAATGATTATTACAAAACACATCGCAAAGCAAAATAAATATACAGCTTGGTTTTTTAATCAATGTTGGCAGATGCGACTGGAAAAATAGTCTGGAAAAATATGTTCTAAGTCTAAGTAAATGAAACCATAAGACAGAGGACTTGAAATGTACAACAAACAGGTGATGCAAGGAAAGTTAAAATCTGCACTGATGTTCAACCTGAAATGTGTTTTACATGGACTAAATAAAGACGTGGTTACGAATGTTACACAATTGTTGGTTGTCTATGAATGTACAATCTTGTTACAACATTTCTATTAAAACTGTTGCTTGCAGGACGAATGAAGGTCCATCTGCTTAGACAAGCAAGAGCATCCTCAATGAAGGAATGACTCAGCACAGAGGAATATGAGCACCCCAAGACCCCAAATATATAATATATCTATGTATTTTTTTAAATATATATATATATATATATATATATATATATATATATATATATATATATATATATATATATATATATATATATATATATATATATATAATTTTTTTTCCATTTTTGATGGTCAAATTAGACATGATTATTACAAAACATGGTTACAATACATATTAGTTTACATGACTATTAAAAAAACAAACACACACACACACACACACACACACACACACACACACACACACACACACACACACACACACACACACACACACACACACACACACACACACACACACACACACACACACACACACACACACACACACACACACACACACACACACACACACACACACATGTTGGTCTATGTGGTTTACAGGGACTCTCCATAGGCGTAATGGTTTTTATACTGTACAAACCGTATTTTCTATCCCCTTACACTGCCCCTGCCCCTAAACCTACCCATCACAGGAAACATGCTGCATTTTTACTTTCTCAAAAAAACATAATTTAGTATGTTTTTAAGGCCATTTGAATTATGAGGACATTTGATATGTCCTCATAAACCACATTTATAGTGTAATACCAGTGTAATACCCATGTAGTTATACAAATATGTGTCCTCATAAACCACATAAACAGGCTCACACACACACACACACACACACACACACACACACACACACACACACACACACACACACACACACACACACACACACACACACACACACACACACACACACACACACACACACACATATATATTACTAGCAATGATCATTATTAGCAATGATCCTAAATTACATGACTTCAATTGCATATTTTACACATGGTGACAAAATACAGAATAAATTCCTCTTTCTACAAACTGTCCCAATGTATCTGGATCTTAATGTAACATACAGTATTGTAAGTAAAAGTGAAACTCATGAAGTGAACCATACCATCTGAAGACATTTGACATGATCTGTGTAATACCATAGTGCCGCTGCACCCATGGTACGGCAGCAAAGTTCCCTGATTATTACGCAGGAATGAGAATATAGTTCCTAGCCATATCAGTCTAGAAAACGTTTAATTTTCCGTTGGTCTTAGTACATGATGTAACTATACACATCACTAGGGTTGGGCATCGTTTTGATTTGAACGATTCTGATTCCGATTCCGATTCTTACTTTCGATTCCGGTTCTTTTCGATTCTCGATTCCGATTCTTTGAGGGGTGGAGTCAAAACATGTCACATCGATATTCAATGCTATTTTCAATACCCCCGGGGGGGGGGGGGGGGGGGGAACGCTGCATATACTGTCAATTAGGTCTAACATTCAGGTAAGAAACTGAATTAACAAACGCAAAGTGGCTAATTAAATTTAAAATAACATTGGATAATGTTTTTTGCAAAAAATTAAATAGTTTCATATAAAACCATTACGTTGATCAGTCAAGAGCAGTGTGATTGTTTGTCTTTTTGTAGTTTGACTTTGAATAACAAATGACTGCGGTCCCTTTAAGAACTCCCGCACTCATGGATCCTGAACACTGTTCCTGTTATTCTTCCTTCATTTTTTCCTGAATTGTTTACGACTGTGTTTACATTAATACTCTTCAAAATGTGCACTGAGAATTTGGTTGATTGTATTTGATCAATAATAAGCTGGAAAAAGAAGCAAATATTTGCACATGTATGTCAGTGGGGGCTTTATTGCGGTATGTGTGTGCGCGCTTCAGATGTAAGCTTGAAATCAGAGAGATTCGTAGAATTATGTGCAATCCCGTGCGAAATTCAGACCGATCACACACACTAACACTAACATGCTGTCGTAAGGAAAAGTCCAGCAGAACGTGCGTTCGCCGTGCTCAGAGGGTTAACCGGGCTGAGTGAGAATATGCGGCTGCGTGTCAACTCGCTGTCGGTCAGAGAGGAGAGGAGAGGAGAGCGGGGCTGGGATCGATACTGTAGAAACTGAGCAGGCTATCGTATCTTTTCAGATATTTCAGTATCGACATTTTTGACAACACTAGTTGCACTGTGCCGACCCAGGCTTTTTAAAAGTGAAATAAATCCACACTTCAGAGCGCCATTTACCGGGCTTCCATGGCTAAAAGAACAAGCGGGCGCGCAAGCACCGGAAATCAGGTGGCCATGGAAACCAAAACTTGCGCGTTTGGAATCGATGATCGGAACCGAAAACAAATTTTCTAAACGATTCCAATGGAATCGTTATTTTTTAAACAGTTCCAAGTTGGAACCGGTTCTCGATGCCCAACCCTACACATCACTACATGTAAATAGGAAAATTATTATTTTAATAATAATAAAATAATTTTGACACTTATTTAGCAGTAAGCTAAATGGAGCCGTTTACCTCCAGTCTTTGTGCTAAGCTAGGCTAGCGGTGGGTGCGTCAGACAGAGTTATGGCACGCACATAGATGAAAATGGTATGGATGGACTTATCTAACTCGGGGGGATACGGTAAATAAGCTAAAGTCCCAAAAAGTAAGTGTGCTCCTTTAACCCACGCAACTAACGTGAACGCGTTATGAAATCTGTGTGGGAAAATCTTTCCAAATCAAGCTTCCAATCACATTGATTCCTATTGAAATGACCAGATTTCGCCAGCGAAACTTTGTCGAACAATGGTAAATGTGAGGTCACCATTACTCTCACAGCCAGAAAATTTTAGTCATTCACATAAGGTAACCACATTCACCATTTAGTGGACTACTTTCTAGACGACTACCCTGCTGAAAAGATCATATTAGAACACAACCAATTTCCATACTGGTGCCAGACTCCCAGCATCCACAAATGCTATTTTCAAAAACACTGGGTGCGTTTACATGCACGTACTTAAGCTGATTTAGCCAATAAGCTGACAATGAACATGGTCATGTAAACGCTGTAACGCTGTAAGAAGTAGAAGAGGTTCGGTCAAAACGCTGCATCTCTAACTGCATGGGGGATAATAAAAGCCGTAAATCTCCCGCTGACACAGTGCAAGCTTTATTTAACATCACAACTGACGTAACATTTGGAATACTCCGAGTCAGATACGGGCAGTTTGACGTCACTACAAGGAAATAACCCGGTTTATCAATGAAGTCATGTCAACGGTTTACTTGTCAGTTTACTGGTTTGCATGTAAACAGGGATTTTTCAATAACATGATATTTGTGAGTTATCAGCTTACTGGTGTGCATGTAAACCCACTCATTGCCAAATTAAAAAGACTAGTTGTGCAAGCAAAACAAACAAATGAATCAGAATCAGAGGTCTCTCCAATGTTTTTATTTTTTATTTTTACTATGAAGTACCTAATCACATTTTTATCTTGGCTATCAATCTTAAAACTAGAGTCGAGCGAACCCTGTAATCTGTTAGTTAATGTCTTATTCATATAAGCACCATCAGTTATCAGAGCATTGTTGAGTTAGCTCATCTCCCAAGCTGGAATTTAGAGGCACGCAAAGATCCTTCTTCATTAGCTCTCCACTCTCCTTCTGAAGACATTGTCATTACTTGTACTGCTGCAAAGGTGGCCCAGCACAAATGGAGATATTTGCAACACTTGAGGAAGCCGGTGCTCCTCCTTACTGTAACACCAAGCCAACGGCTATTAGTCAATGGAACAACCGGAATGTTTTTGTTTCAGGGATGGGAAAAACGTTAAATGAAAAGCACATGCTGTCACACAGTTTCTACAGCCATGTATGCACACACAGAGCCACAAGCACAAACCTATATGATCTCCGGTGGCGAGCTGGAGGCCTTATGGCACATTTGGTATTCTGTGGGCTGAAATATGTGTGGGCTGAAATGTCAGGGTGACTGAGGTAAAGAGAAACTGACAGAAGTGCAGAAACGACACTATTCTCAAATGCAGTGAGGTTGGGTTGGTGGTGCAAAGTGGTTCAAATTATTCCACCTTTGTAAGGTCATCTCTCATTATATGTTTTATTACACCTATTGTTTCAATAGACTTATTTGCATCCACATATTTTGCAAATTTGCATAAGAAATCAATTCGAACTCAAGTATTATGTTGTATAATATACAAAAATGTAATTATAATGTTGTGACGATAATGTTAAGATGATGATCATGTTGGGTAAGTACTCTGTGTATCAATAAATTATTTTATTTTTTTACAACACCGGCAAAGATCATTTATTTCAGTGCGTGTGCAGACAGGGTTGCCAAGTTTTTACAACAAAACCCGCCAACTACTAGCCCTAAACAATGGCTTCTCGTGGGGTTCTCCATGGGAAAAATGGTGTTTGGGGGGTAAAATGTGTGTTATTTTGGCAAGGTTGCCTGCTAAAATTCGCACTTATGGGTCTATATATCACATAATAGTCGCTTCAACCCTTGGATTCCATGTCAACAGACCCTTGTTGACATTTGACAATGCGTCATTGCTCTGATTGGTTTGCTCCATTGGGCTGCGATTATGAGGCGTGTTTCAACCGAACCAGGAAAGACATCAATTGGATGTCTTTCAATTGGATGAAAGATTGATGTCTTTCCTGGTTCGGTTGAAACACGCCTCATAATCACAGCCCAATGGAGCGGTTTCAGACTCATATTCTGACTAGAATTGAGTATGACCACGTCAGGCTAGAAACTCCTACAAAGGCATATGCAATAAAACTAGCTACAAAAATAACCGCATCCAGGCCTTTATAGTGCTCATTTTTCACTCCACTTAATATTGAGGTAAATGACAGTAGTTTTTTAATGGCAAAAGAGGGTTTGTTTTACTTTTAATTAACACAAAACACAAAAGTGTTTTACTTTTAATTTATTTAGTCAAAATAGTACATTACTTTAATATCTGCATTGTACCTGTGAAAATGAAATCATGGAAATAATTATCGACTTGTTGGTATTAGACAGAATCTCTAATTAAACTTACGACTTGGCCATATCATACAGCGGGCGCAATACGACGGCAGTCGCGGCGCAAGTGTTTTTTTTTGTGCTAATTTCAGCCCAACGCAGTTATCATTTTCACTTTGCGTTGTTTAAATAACAAATACATTTGACCCCATCTGTTTGCCCATCACAGGCGTGTTGGTCTGACCAACAAAACCAACCTGCTCTACATTCATCCACAGGGAGGTGCAGCAGCACACAATTTATTTTTTAATTATAAATAAAAGGATTCCTCTTTCCCCATGCAAATTATACCATGTAAATAGCGAATCCTCCATGGTGGCGCAACTGGCTTTTAAAGGGAACGGGAGATGAGACTCTGATTGGTTTAATTCACGTTATGCCCTAAACACACCCATGGCTCAATAAGAGACTAGGTACAACCCTTTTGGACCATGCGCCTCGCGCGCAGACCATCTAAACAGATTGTTAAAATCATAGACAGTAAAGGAAATGGACAGAGCTATCCCATTGACTTCTACGGCGTTAAGTGATGTCAGTATAGGGGCACTCACTTCCTGATGGCTGAGTGAACTGCGCAGGCTCAGACTGAGCTTGACGACGTAGATGTGACGTGAGCCTCCTGTCTGACAGCTGTAGGTCTTCTAGTAGTTGTGGAAAGTGAAATCTGAATCCAGTTGTTTAAATATTTTCTCCCGTTGCTTTTGGCTCACTATGGGCTTCTCTCTATTCTTCTCCCTTGACTTTATCAGACTTTATGTCTCCACGTCCCCCCGACTGTCTCATAGACAGTAAAAGATTGCCTGCGAGCGTCTCCTCAGGTCTATACGGTAATTTCTCAACTGTGCGACAGAGTCGCGTTGGTTATGACGCAATAGTTAGCCTATTTTTACAAAAACAGCTTCTGCGGGGCGATAGTGTAAGATACAAAGTAACGGAGCCTTTTATGCATTGTCGTGTTTCTTTAGAAATAAACAATGGACAAATTGAGTCTTTAAACGCCTCTGATGTAAAGTTTTTCACTGTCAAAGTGACTCAAAAATGAATGGGAGTCAATGGGATGCTAACAGCAGGCTTGGTTAGCAATGGCAGCCCCTATGGGTGGAACGCTTTCCGAGTGCTAGATTACCCCCTTGGTTAAAATAGGGCCCTTGGACTGAAACATTAGCATTAGCATGTCCACCGTTTAGTTTGAAAAACTGCTGTCCTTAAAGGCAAACAGTCCACAGAGGAGAAAAACACTGGCATCACCTGTATTATTCTGATAGGTCAGTGAACAAAATGCCAAAAGCAATGTTTGGAGAGAAAGCACAAAATATTGATGATTCAGTATTGTGAAGACTAGCCCCCTTTCTCAGGTTACAGTAACAGGAAGTCCTTTTATGATTGTGTAAGTGAACAGAATAAGAGCTTTCCAGAGTGCCGCCACAGCTTCTGAAATCAAGCTTCTGAAGGCAGACATGAACAAAAAGTACAATAAATCAAGGAAATCCTACATCAGCCCTCGTTAGCATGTTCCCCACTGTCCTGAGATACATCACTATAGAGGCAATACAGATCTAGAAAGCCAAAGACTAAGCCAATGTCAAATCTGGTCCCTACAAAACAAACCCTCTAACGCAGTTATCTAAACCAAATAAACTATAAAGAAATTATACAAACAGAGCAGAGGAGTTTTTCCAGAGTTTCTGATTATGAAACCTGGGGAAAAAACCTCTCACCCCTCTCCTCCCACCATTTTTGCAGCAATTCTGAATTGTGCACGCTGCACGTCTGCCAAGTAGAACTTAAACTCTCATCAAGCTTTGCCACGTAGACACTGGCTGCCTGAGTCCAGCATGTCTCTGCTGGAATTCAATGAGAGCCGCAGCTTCTCATACGCACACACGCGCTCCAGCTGATGTCGCCAAAGACCTGCTCGCTCAAGACACAGAGATTCACTTACAGATATATTGTCCTGTTATTTTTAGTACCGGCTTGGGCATATACACACTTTCACAATCCAATACAACATCAAGCCTACTGCCACATGTGTAACCTTTCCACTCGAGTTAAAGCTGAATATTGTGTTCTGATAAACAGACGCACTCCTAAGGGTTAGGACTGATTTATGGCTTTCATTTGATGTGTAAGAAAAGAAACTGGTGTGTTGAAACAATCGCCTGAAATGTAAGAGAAAATGCTTTTCAAGTCTACAAATGAGAAGGTATTTTTGATCAAATAAATGCATCCATGATTCAAAAACAACATTTTAACAACCCTACATTTTTGAAAAGTAGGGATGAATTTTTGGACAGAGATTATTTGAAAAAAAGAAAGAAAAAAAAGTACATATCTACCTGAATTCAAACTAGTTGATAAAAAGCCAAAAAGAAAGGTATAGTGCTTACACTTTGGAGGAGAGAGTCTGAGTCAGCCGATAATAATAAAAAGTAAAAAAGTAAAACACAAAAGCAACTTAGGCCTATTACTTCCATAAAAAGTAATTATGTAAATATAATTAGTTACAGTCAGTTCACCTATTAGAGGTCGGCCGTTTAATCACGGTTCTCGACAAAAATTCATTCTGAGTTTTTGCTGTGTTGCATTCGTTGCTGAAGTGGATGAGAAGGGTCCGCTGTCATTACAGTACTAGAGGGGCCTCTAGAGGCGAAATAAAAACCATCGCTGACGCCTCATGGTGTTTGTTTTGACACGTAAGGCTGCATGGGACACTTCAGATACTGATTTAAAATATAGAGAGTGAAACAGTATATACAGTCCCTGACAAAAGTCTTGTCGCTTATCTATTTTCTAGAAATACCTGATATTAACCTGACTTTTAATTAATCAATTGGTGTTAGAAATAGCTCATATGAAAAGCTAAAACCCTCCCAAATGATGTTTAATGCACTGAAATAAATAATTTTCACAGAAGAAATATTTATCATTTAATCAAGACAGAAAGGTCAAATTTTGGCAAGACAAAAGTTTTGTCGCCTATACAGAAATGTAACAAATGTACTGCAAATACAAATATATGTCAGCAAATTAAGTTGTGGTGCTGTGAGATCCAAATTTAATATCTTGTATGACTTCCATGAGCTTGAAGGACTGCATCCATGCGGTTTGGCAAGGATTCATACAATTTATTGATGAAGTCATCAGGAATAGCTAAGAAAGCAGTCTTGCATGCCTCCCAGAGTTCATCAATATTCTTTGGTTTCATCTTCCATGTGTCCTCTTTCATCCTACCCCATATATGCTCAATGATGTTCATGTTTGGTGACTGGGCTGGCCAATCCTGGAGCATCTTGATCTTCTTCGCCTGAGGAACTTTGATGTGGAGATGGAAGTATGCGATGGAGCACCGTCCTGCTGCAGAATTTGGCCTCTTTTATGGTTGGGAATATAAGAGGTAGCTAAGATTTCTTGGTATTTTGCAGATCTCGCACACCCCCATACTGGATGTAACCCCAGACCATGATTTTTCCGCCACCAAACTTCAGTTTTCCGGGTGAATCTCGGATCCATTCAGGCTTCAGTAGGTCTCCTGCAATATTTGCGGCGACTGTGGTGTAATTCAACTGAAGATTCATCTGAAAATCCACCTTCTGCCACTTTTCCAGCGTCCATCCATTTAGCAGGCTGTGCTAAATACATAGACGGTTTTTCAATTGTCTTTTGTTTAGTGCTGGCTTCTGGGCACTGATTCGACCATGGAGGCCATTTCGAGACAGAATCCGACAAACTGTTCTGGTTGACACAGGGACTTCAGGTGACCAGGTCTCGTGGAGCTCTGCTGCAGTGGAAAATGGGCTGGCCTTGGATTTTCGAGCCAACAAACGGTCCTCTCGAGCAGTTGTCTTGCGGGGTCTGCCTGACCTGGGCTTGTCAAAAACGTCTCCAGTCTCTTCAAATCTTTTTTTTATCCTCTGTACTTGATGCTGAGACACTTTGAAGGTGTCTGCCACATCAGCAGTGGATCTGATCTTCAGCCTCTTGATAATCAAAACTTTAGTCTCAGGGTGAATCTTAGGCATGTTTGCAGAGGTCTAACTGCAGTTGATGTGAAGGTCTAGCGTACTGGGGTTCTTTTTATACACACTTGAGACCTAATTGATCCATTATTAGTCACAGGGGAAGCTCATATGACAAGGTGACAACACTTATGTCTTTGCAAAAATTGACTCAATGGGCTTCACCAAGCTGTGAATATTAGAATACTTTTTGAAAGTTTAGTTTTTCACTGAAACATTATCACAAAAGCTGGTGGGATTAAAATGAGCCATTTCTTGTAAAAAAATCTTGATTAGAAATATATTTCAGCGGCACTTTAGGTCAATTTGTACACAAGCGACAAGACTTTTGTCAGGGACTGTATCCAGTACACTACAATACAAGTTTTAATATCATTATAAAGTAATTCATTTGTTGACTAGATGCTCCATTAGTACAGAAAGAAGAGAAGGCTAGTATGTTTGCTGTTGAGGCTGAGAGGACGCTAACATTTGTACCTCAAACGGTTAAAACAAATGTCCGACCCAAATGTTTAATATTGATTATTTTTTTAACCATCTATTTGCATTAGTTTATATCCTGGTCAGTTTAATGCATTCGTTATATAGCAACATTTCTATTTAAAACTGACGTGAGAAGCAAATAGCATGTTCAAGCAGCCGAGAGAAAAAAAAATTGATCGTCACTGTAATACATATTTGGATTAGATATTCATTTAGCAAATAAAGCAAGAGAGTATACATACAATATACATATATGTCTAAATTCAAGGCTATGGCCTTAACAATAGCCATTTCTAATGAATGTTTGGATTTATTAAATGGTAACAGCTTACAATAAGTCAATTTGTAACATTAATTAAGGTTAATAAAAAGATTGGTCATCAGTTTTAAATTGTCAACATTTACTAATACGATTTAAAACATTTAACATTTTAAAGTTGTATCTCTTAACATTAGGTAATGCACTATAAACTGACATGTATGATCAAGGTATAGTTAATATATGAACATTTCTATGTTCATGGTTCAGTACTGTTTTTTAAATTCTTATTAAAATTCAGCACTATTTTATGTGTTATTTATGTTTTCATGCAGTATCCATTAAAATAAAACTATCCGTTATTAGGATAGGGCCAACCTAGTAAAAATCCACTATCGGTCGACCTCTAGTACCTATGATGTAAACTAACCATAAAAGACTTGAAAATAGTTCTAATTGTAATAGCTAAGTCCACACTACAAACATAACAATATTTGACTTTAAATATATTTAAACATTTTCGCCCATTAGCATAAATGGCAATAACGTTTTCATTCTTGATGTGAATGGGCCTTTACTTTTTATGATGCTCCCTTAATGCAACATTGTAATGTCGCTTTTAAAAGTAAAATAAATGTAAATTGCTTTTTAAATGTAACATGATTATAGTGCTAATCCTGTCAAATAGTCAAGGCAGGGTACGTTTATGCAGCACTGCAGTTAAGCAATTCATGCAGCCCTCTGAAACAACAAGGCTGAGAAGAAAAATGAAAACGCGAAGGGACTGTGACACATGTCGAGCCTCTCCATATCCCCCGGCTGAACTCGACCGCTCAAACTCAAAGTGACATGTGAATCCTTTTTAGAGAACTTTATGACTTTATCCAGTCACTCTGCCGCTCCTCTTCTCACACGTCTCACACGGGATGCTGAGAGAGACAAAGATGGGGGTGGAGGGGTACGTACAGCCTATGACTCAGCCCTTGAGAACTTTCTTTACTTCAAAAGCAAAAAAATTCCGTCATTATTTACTCACCCAAATTATAATTTTTCTTCAATCATGCCAAATACGTTATATTACCCGGTTCATGTTTGGGTCAGTGTGAGCGGGCCACTGCTATATCAATTTTTTTGTTTTGTTTATAAATCGTGCACATATGTTTTTATGCCTTGTAAACTTGAACACGGACATTTAATGGCAAATTCTTGTTATCAACTTTTTAAACAGCTGGTTTATATCAAAGACTTTATATACTTTATATAAGTGCAGTCCGATTTCTCTCCGAATAGTAGAAAGTGCAACACCCCAATAAGCCCTGCCTTAAACGAAAGAGCCAATCGTTGGTAAGCTAAGTCACCGTGTCACTGCAGCTGCTGTTAGAAGCTCCGGTTGCCATAGAAACAGGCTGTGCTCAGAGACGCAAGCGTAAGGCCCGTTCACACCAAGGACGATAACAATAAAGATGACAATAACGATATACTTCTAAATATTGTTCTCAATATTAAAGTATAGCAGAGTTCGCACCACAGCTATAACAATACGATAAAGATGGAATCACTTTCAGAGCGATTTTATACAGCTGATGAACGATAAAAACATTGTCAGCCAATCCGAATCCTGCTGTAACGAGCTTGAGAATTTAAAGCTGCAGACAAGCACACGCTCAGAATAAACGGAACGATATCGTCAGCTGGTTTGGATGCTAATATACTTTTCTTCATAGTTATCTTTATAGTTATTAGCCACGTTTACATGCACACTTTTTTTTCATTCCGATTAAAATAATTCGGATTGAAAGATTTAGTGGACTGTTTACATGATACGTTACCTAAACCGATCTGGTGCTTACATGTGCTGGCTTTCAATCGCAATAATTTTGTGACATGCAGTTTGTCTGCCACATCAAGTGGGTCGCACACCGGATGCGAAGCGAAGCGCAGCGCGCACCACGTCTCTAAAATTCAAACATATTGTTTTCAATGAGTGTAAGCACACCAGCGGCAGCATTCGGTGCCTGTCCACCAGGGCCGTGCACAGGGGGGTGGCCCGGTGGCTAGAGCCACTGCCCCTTTGCCCTCATCGGCTAAGGTGCCCCTCTTGCCCCCTTCCCTCCCTCACCCTCAGAGGATTTCCATAAAAGCGTTCGGTTCCGCTAAAAATCCACTAGTTCCGCTAACCCTTTCCGTGTTTTCCCGCTCGCTCCGCGCACCATCGCTCAAAGTCTGCGGCTGTCTGCTCTCTGTGGAGACGGCTGTTCCAGAATGTCGTCGCATTAACAGGTATTACCAACTACAATCCACAACGTTGAATTGTTTCAACAGTGCAAACATGGATTCAAAGCTCCAGCATGCCACTCCTGTAAAAAAGAATTTCCGATTATAATCAATTTTACGAGTTAATAGGCTACTAGTATCTATAGCCTAACATACTTTATATTTATGATATTTTATTTAGACCATATTAATCGTATACACAATTTTAAAAAAGGTAATACAGGCTATTATAAATATACATGAGTTGTATCAGGGTAGCCTACAATGGGGCTAAAGCACACCCTAAGAAAAATGTGCTCATTTTTCAAAAAAGTCCATAGTTGTGCAAAAAAGCAACGTTTGCAGTATTTTCTGTTTATTTTGATTAATAAAATATTTAATTATTGTTCAGTAAATATTAAAATGTTAATATAAAAATATATTTTAAAATACAGAAACAAATGTTTAGCCTAAGTAAATAATCTGAAAACATTGAATGAATGAGATTCTATAATAATTTTATAAAGTTTCTTTCTGTAACAACTAAATATATGTGTATTATATGATTATTATCATATATTTTATTATAAATATGATGTTGCCTCTAAGATGGACACCCAAATTATGATATTTACCAGCTGAATCTTAACCATGTCATGTCAACAAATGGAAGTCAGTCAGCTGTTTATTATCATGTTAAATATGCCTTTTACCCCAAATACCATACTTTTATATATTCTGTTATTAAAAATATGTTGCGTATGATTTACATAAATCATAAACAAGACCTTTGTCTCAAAATATATTCAATTTTAGTGATTCTCATTTGCTACTTAAATCTCCAATAAAAAATGTAAATAGAAAAGATATCAAATTAGCCCAAATTCAACTTTTTGTAAGAATAATTAGAACAACAGAAATTGAATTAGCACTAAAGTCTAACAATTGTATTTACAGTATGATTGTAAAAGGCTTGTTATTCATTTTCTATATTAAGATGATACTCAGTCCCCTTATAGTGCCCCTTTTTTTTGGTTTGGGCCACTGCCCCTCAAAATATCTGTGCACGGCCCTGCAACTCAGGAAGTTCAAGTTGGAGGAAGTTGTTCAAAATCCTGCTGCGCCACGAGCGCCATTTCAAGACTTTATATTAAATTTATATTTAATATAAATTGATCAAATCTGATCAATATACTGATTTTGCCCTGTGCTACAAGATACACCCACCGTGCAGCTCTTCTATCAGAAGTCATCCAGAATTGAGCTTGCGCGTATATAATGTGCGAGTCCGGCGTGAGATCCTGCGACGCGGTGCTGAGCTTCAGTCCGGTGTGTGAACCGCTTCCATCAGAAATGTCGACGCTTTCCTCTCCTGCAGCTGGAATGCGTTCACGGATGCAATTTCAACTCTCAACGACCACCAGGACTTATACGGTTTTATAAAAGCTATTTATTTGTTGTAAAGTGTAATAATCATCTCCGAAGAATAAATTCTTCTGTCAGGCGAAGTTGAAGTAAAATGTGCCTAGACAAACGCTGTCAAGATGAGAGGGTCTAGCCAGGCTATGTCTGTGTCATTATGCCAACATTATCTTCATAACTTACATATAACTTAATAAAAAGTTTAACGTTATCCCTCAGAAAAATTAACTTTCCTCTCTTGTCAGCATTATAGCCTGTGTGTGAGCGCGGCGTGCGGTCAGTGGTGAAGGCGCGTGCTGTGTATCACGTCATATAAGGACGCACACTCAAAAGTAATCGGGTCAGGTCGTTTACATGGTGAATTTTTTCGTTTGATCGGTTCATGAAAAGGTTTATCCCACCTCTCTCACACCGATTACAATTTCATTCGGTTTGAGCATTTTTATTCCGATTGAGGTGTTTATATGGAGCATTTTCATTCGGATTTGACTTTTAAACCGATTACAGTGCTCCATGTAAACGCACCTAATTGTCCTTGGTGTGAACGGGCCTTTAGAACTGTGCATGAGCATTCACTTTGTCTAGGTTGAAAAATGCTGTTTTTTTGCCATGATTCAAGCATTTAGAAACAACATTTATGAGACAGTTGTTGTCAGATTTCCTTGGTGATTTAAAATATGAAATTGAATCTACAGTTTTGAAGAATTTTTTGTTTCCACATTCAAAGCGATAGGAGCTGCACTTGCATGCCCGAGAGGCATTTCAAAGACGGCCGCCAAGTGAAATGACTTGTCTTAAAGGGACTTTGATAATATAGAGGTTTTTTCTTTTGAGTCTTGATAGCATCAGTAGCTTATTCCATCCCAGAGTTGCACATTTAACTTATGCAGCAAATTAGAATATCGCATAAAACTTTTGCAAATAAAGAATTGTTTCCATCCAGTCAGCTGAAGAGGACAAAATCATCCCTTCTTGATAAACTGCCGATAAATATCACTAAGAAAAATGGAAGTTATTGCAGCAGATGAAGTAGACATTATTATATTACTCCTCAGAGCGCACAGATGAAATGCGATAAACATGGTCATGTTAACTTGCTTTAAGGTGGATGCCTGTTTGAGAAAGCATTCGTGTAAGACAGTTCTGGGAGGTAATTATACTGAACCACTATGATGACAGACTTTGCTTAGGGATTTCAGAATGACCAAAACAGTGTTTCAGATGTTGTGCGACGAGATCAGACTGCTGGTTGGTTCAGTTATGCTATCCCATCCTAAAGTCACATGTCTTTTTTGATGAGGAATTAATTCAGTAAATGTGTTTCCATCGTAGTTTATGCGCATGTTTTCTTATCGGATAAAAACTATTATCTGATTCAAGTGAGCACATATGTTTTTTATACACATTTTTAGAATTTATATTGGCGGTTTCATCCAGCGTTTTTATGCAATATCCCAAAATGCACATAAACATAGGTGGATGGAAACTAGAAATGTATGACGTTTTCAGTATAATTATAACTATCATGTATAGTGTATATATACAGTATATAACCTGTAGTAGATTTGGTTTATTCTAGTATCTTTTCTGGCAGGAATTTAGTTTATTTAAACAAAAACCTCTCAGCAACTGAGGAGGAAGGAGGGGCACAGTGAGCTTTTAAAGTTAATTCAAATGAATGCACATTCAAATTAATGTATTTATAATCCTTTTATGGTGGGCTCAGGGAAAATTCTGGTAAAAAAAAGAAATCTGAACTACCCCAGACAGCAACAGTGTCGGCCCAGATCAGGGCCACATCTGGTACATGTGGAATCCACATGTGGAGACACCATGTTGCTGTCTGAAACTGGGCTGACCTGGGTTTACCGCTGAGCCCTGCTAACTTATCAAGTCTTCCTTGGCCAACCAGTTTCATCAGAAAAACAAAGCCAGACTAACACCAAACCGCCATAAACCAGCATTGAAATTCACGTTGAGTCAACATCAGGAAATTGAACCTCAGCATCCCTCCCTAGTCATCAGCATGCATGTAAAGGACTCGCTGCAGCGCTCCATGGCGAGCTGGTGTCATAAAGGTGATCTGACCTCTGGAGTGAAAGTCAGCAGGCTGATTGACGGCCGGCTTCTTGATGTCAGAGGAGCGGTAGACGATGTGATGACGCCCGGGTCCTCCTTCCTCCTCTCCTGTCATGTCGCTTCCTCTCTCCAGTGGCTCGATGAAAAACTCCTCTTGACCTGCACGGATCATCCCCGCCTGATAGGTTTGAGGGAGAGAAAGAGAGAAAGAGAGGCAGAGATTAGGTTTTTCAAAGGCAGGTACGGCACAAAGCTCGCACGTCAAGTCCATTAAGCGAATCAGCTATAAGGGCTATTTCTGTAAGCCTGCTATATCATGTTTTCATCAGCTTTAGAAGAAACCCTCGGGCAACCTGATCTCTGAATCAATCAATCCTCCTTCTGCTTCTAACTCGGGCCCCGACTATCTCTAAAACTCTGTGACATTGCCTGTCATATAAGCAAAAACAAACTCTCGCTAATGTTTCCGAACAATTTAGGGGGCAAACACGAGATGGTCTTGTTTGTGCAGTTAAAGATGACGGTGAGAATAGTCTATGAGGGCAAAGAGGAAAATCCAAACCGCGAGTGAAGATCAATATGAATCCCTCTGCCAGAGCGAACAAACTCACTGACAGACACACTTGACAGCTCATGTTCCGTTCTCACCGTGTCTAGTTGAGATTCGTTGGCTTTGAGCGACGAGCCGCGTCCACTGCCAGGGGTGCTGAGAACGTAATGAGAGCAAGAGAGAGAGAGTCTACAAGGCTTTAGACACACAGAGCTAATCGATTGTAGGACACGTCGCGGTCCCTACGACTTATTGGCTTTTCCCTGCCAGAGCGCAGGGTCTTTTCCCTTTGCTTCCATAGCAAATTAGACAGCCCAAACGAGAGCACGTATTGAATGGCAATGTTAGACCTCTTCTCTGATATGGTGGAATATCAAATTTGAACTTCAAGCAAGGCTGTTAAAGTCACGCCGGAGCCCCCTCGGTCATCACAATACCGGAACCCGGCAGAGCGCAGGCCGCTGAGCTAGTCGTTTAGCTTGGTCTCCCAGGAAATATTACACAGCGAGTGGTCCCGCCACCTCCCTCACTCCCTCCTGCATCCCCTGAGGGTTCATTACGAAGGAAATGCCCGTGCGCTGCATAAATCGACACCACTGCATGAAGGGCTGCCGTTGCACGAGGTCTACACTGACTAAAAGTGCTGATGTAAAAACAAAATAGACTCACAAATACTTCTGTCCTCTCCCAAAATCCACTCAAAACAGTGTGTTGTCTCTATTCCAAATGGGAATGACAGTGTCACCGGAAGTTAAACAAGATTTTCTTTTCTTAATGACATGAATGCGTCTACGTGCATTTGGGAAAAATTTAGCAATTCATAGTATAATGCAGGTCTGCATAACATAACAGGCTACTGATTTGCTACACACTGCAAAGTGAGTATTTTTGCCTCGTTTACCAATAAAAATATGAAACATCTGTAAAACAATATCTATTTGCACAAGATATTAAGACTTTTTAAAAGGTTAGTTCACCCAAAAATGAAATTGATGTCATTAATGACTCACCCTAATGTCGTTCCACACCCGTAAGAACTCCGTTCATCTTCGGGACACAGTTTAAGATATTTAAATTTAGTCCGAGAGCGTATGCAATAGGGCTGTAACGATATGCGATATGAAATCGAAATCGCAATACGCAGGTCCACGAACCTGTATCGCGATGTGAGAAGGCAGAATCGCGACACACCCCTTCCAACTCCCAGAATTATCCTTCCTGTCCAGGTCCAACTTTTAAGTCAGCATTATGGCAACATTTCAGCTACCCGGTGGAGAACAAGGATGGCAATCGTGTAGTTGACAAGACCCACACAATTTGCCGTAAGTGTTTCAAGAAGCTTCCCCAACCGGCTGGCAACGTGGTGTGAGTGTGGCGTTTCTGTTGCCTGTCATCCGCGGGGCGGCTGCGTGGCGTTTTCTCTTTCTTTGCACACCAGAAGCGTGTCTGACGCGGCGCTTCTGTTGGTATTGATGTACAGGAGGCCCTATACTTCATGTTAAATATATATTGCCTATTGGTACCGCAAAGAAAACGTCGGCAGTAGCCTATTGACCATACAGATATATGGTATTGACGGCAAAATAGGCTACAGAATACTGTACAGAATAAAACTGTTTTGTCCCCCCCATATCGAGGTTTGTATCGTACCGTGGGTCAAAAATCGTGATACGAACCGAATCGTGGGTTTGGTGTATCGTTACAGCCCTAGTATGCAAGTGTATGCACACTATACCGTCCATGTCCAGAAAGGGAATAAAAACATCATCAAAGTAGTCCATATGTGACATCAGTTGGTTAATTAGAATCTCTTGAAGCATCAGTTCAATAAGCTAATTCATGGCCGTTTGAATCTTTATTTGAGGATTGAAAACAAACACGAAAGAGAAGACTGATGCTGAATAAAGTCGTCGTTTTTGTTATTTTTAGACCAAAATGTATTTTCGATGCTTCAAGTGATTCTAATTAACCAACTGATGTCACATATGGACTATTTTGATGATGTTTTTACTCCCTTTCTGGACATAGTGTGCATAGACTGCATACGCTCTCGAACTAGATATAAAATATCTTAATACTGTGTTCTGAAGATGAACGGAAGTCTTACGGGTGTGGAGCGACATTAGGGTGAGTCATTAATGACATAAATTGCATTTTTGGGTGAACTAACCCTTTAAAAAGTCTTAATATCTTGTGCAAATAGATACTGTTTTTAGACAGATTTAAATCCAAGCAGTGCATTTTATTTTTATTTTTTTGGGCTGGGCAGTGTATTTCAAGGGTTTCACCTCTTGGTAAATTTTTTAATTAAAAGTAATTTCTGTCATCTTTGTTGTCAAATGTATCATCTTGTGAGAGTGTATTTAAAAAGCTACATTTTCACAATGTGGATGAAAAGCCAAAACATAGAGAAAAAGATGCGACAAAGAGTAACATCCCTTTCAGAGAGATAGTTTTAGTGAAACAAATGTATCCAAATTAGAGTAAATGTAGCCATATATTATCAGTCCGATGGACCCTTCCTGTTTAAAGGTGCACTATGTAGTATTCTTGCAGTAAAATATCCAAAAAACACTAGGCCAGTGTTATATATTTTGTTCAGTTGAGTACTTACAATATCCCAAATGTTTCCAACTATTTGTAAATTGTGAGAAATATGCTATTTTAACCAAAGAGCCGGGGCGTCTGAGGGAGTCACCTGTCAGTTGCGTCATATCTGCGTAACCCTCTGCAGAAACGCTTTACTCTTAGTGCAACAAGTTTCACAGTAGCCGCCGAGCGAACGCAAGTAACGCCATAACATCATTTTCAACACACTCAAATGTATCTAATATGATAAACAGAGCTGCGTTACCTCATACATGAGTGGAAAAGCAGAAATAGCACCGGTGCCCGGAGATTTTGTACTGTCATAATAAAAGTCCCGCTGCTCGCGACTTGTGAGGCGTGTGTTGTTCATCCCATTAACAATCGCTCCAGCTGCCTTGCTCAGCTCCTCAACACTCGGTCCTGCTCTGCTTCATACTACAGTAACGTTAATAAACGCATGCATCAACATGGCTTCTGGCAGAGTCTTATCCCGAATCTTTTCCACTGGCTGTGAGGTGAAGAACGCATGAGCTGCACAAGATGCTGCGCTCAAACTTGGCATCATCAAACTACGCCTGTTTTGAATAGGTGCCCTCTAGCGGATGGAAAAGTTGCATAGTGCACCTTTAAGGGGGCAGATGTTAAGAGATAAATCTGGGCACCTTTGAAAAATTATTTTTCATAATCTGGGCATAAAACATTGTTTCCAATGCTTTTGACCAAAAACCACATGTTCATACTTGTGCAAGGAACTGGGGCTACTTGGGAAAACTAGTCCTATACAATTTAATAGCACAATCGAACATGTCTGTGTTTCAACCATCTAATTCTTTCCATTTGGACTCCTTTGGGACATTTCCAGATCCTGTAATCTGAAATGGAACCTGTCATCAAAACCAAAGCCCCTCTTTCCTCATGGAGAAACTATGACTAATGCCTATCTTTTGGCCCTCTCTAGCACACATAGTTAGGCTCTAAGGGTTTCAAATGAGCAGTCTATAGTAAAATGTTCTGGTTTGTTACAGTCTAAGCACAGAAAACCTCCAACAGAACAAGCCAGGCCAGCTGCACCATCCAACTTCATCTAAGACCTTCATATCAACAAGACTGTGGTTGGATGGACTTCAGCCTGTCTGAAATGACACTGTCTGCCAAAATATCCAAGAGAGTTCATGAGCAGATTCAGAAGCATTATCTGTGTTTGTATGCGCATGAATGTGTGGAAACAGGCCATCCTCCCTGTCCAATAAGAAATCCACAACCCTCTGTATGTGTGTCTGATATTTTTTTGACTCTGAAGATACAAAACAATGAGCACTGTAGCTATTCTATTGCCCTTACGGCTTCAAGTTTTCTTGACTCCACCTAGCCACTTTGGCTCAAACATAATTTTATCATTGTCAAACTTAACAGGAATTGATAGCCAAGGTATTTTGCAAGGTATCTCTCAATGTCCCACTGCCTAGCAAATTACTGCCTTTACTTCAAAGAGTGAGAAATATTTTTCATTTATACCAAATCCACACCTAAGAAAAAAATACAATGAGTGTCAATTTAGAAGTTCCCATTTGAACTGAGTTATCACAGTGGGCAAAAACACTGCATAATACTACTCAATGACATTTAAGATAAAAGTTCTACTCTAAACCACACGTAATACAACTTGTAAAAAAGAGGTAACATACTTCTTAAAAAAGAGTACTTATTACAGAAATATACTTAAGTGCTAATTGAGTGCAATCTTTCTGCACACTTAATTGCATTTTATTTGTAATTAGCAATTAAATGTATTAAAATAACTATTATAGTATAAATTAAATTAACATTTTTGAGTGTTTTTGAAACAAATGAGTAGTGCTTAAAGGGATAGTTTACCCAAAAATGAAAATGATCCCATGATTTACTCACCCTCAAGTCATAGGGGTATAGGACATTCTTCTTTCAGACAAATAAAATCAGCTATATTAAAAAAGTCCTAGCTAATCCGAGCTTTTTAATAGCAGTAGTTGTTGCTTTGTTTTTGAAATCCATAAAAAATGCATCTGTCTGTCAAATAATGTGCTCCAAACGGTTCTAGGGGGATAAAGGCCATCTCAAACGAATCAATGTGTTTCTGTTTGTTTTCCGAATTCTCCTTCATCGTGAGCTTCCTGTTAGCAGCCACCCGTGACAAAAGCAAGACAAACGATTATATATATATATATATATATATATATATATATATATATATATATATATATATATATATATATATATATATAATATTTTTTTAATTTGACATTATTAAAAAAGTGCACTATAAAAGTGTACTTAAAGACACAATATGTAATTTCCACCGCTAGAGGTCACTTATTCAACAAAAAAAAAGACGTGGCTTGATGATCCCCTGATTTCATGGAATCATGGAAAATGTTGTCTTCACCTCTACAGCCGTTGGTAAAGAATCCGACGGGACTCATATTCATCAGAAATCATATTCATAGGTGAGCTACCATGTTAAAGATTTACTATTGTAGTATGAAGCAGAGTGGAGTGTAACTAGGCCGATTTTTAATGAGAGCCAAACGCGACAAACGGCTCGAGAAGTGGAGCTTTTATTATGCCACAGACGAACACAACTGCTTCTTCCACTCATGTAATATATGTAACAAGGCCCTGTTTTATCATATTACATACATTTGAGTGTGCTGAAATGTATTATAATGCAGAAGCGCGGGAAGGGGGGTGCTGCGGGGGCTGCAGCCCCCCTTGTTATAGCATCAGCCCCCCTGGTGGGGGGCTGTGGACTAAAATTTTATTGTATTTAAAACATGAAATGAAATAAAGTAAATTAAAATATACTGACATAACATACTGTGTTTTAATGGGATTAAAATAATGGGCCGTGGATAAGATATTAATAATTATTTTAATAATTCCTCAGGAAGTGCTTTCGTCACCATCATGTCACCTCGCTCACTCGTTTGGTCATGGTTAGCAATAAGCAGCAGAAACGTATTTGTAGACATTTTTTTGAGTAACCTTTTCTACTAACACGGTTAAGAAAAGTAAAATTGGGAAATCTTCTCAAATAAAGTATGTAAACTCTACTCTCACCAGTCTGCTGAGGTCGGGACACATGATATTTTACAAACGTGATTATGAATCATTATTTCTCCAAATATGCGCACATGATGGACTAAGAGCCCTGGCAGATGCTGGATATTGTATGTAGCCTATGAACACAAATAAAAAGAATGCTTTATGAGTGATGATTAACGTGTGTCGGTGTATGATCCATGGGCGTCGGAACTATTGTGTGTTGTGAGGACAAGACTCACCCACTTTTAAAGACCAATGATATTGGACCCACTCACTTTTATCGTCACTAATTCAACACCTGTCTGGTCGCCACCGAAGACATAATGACGTCACACATTTTCCGACCCAACTTTCAGCCCCCCCGGAATTAAACGGCTTCCAGAGCGCCTGTTATAATGCCACTGCAGTAAGCTAGATTGATATTAGGCATGGTAAAGCATGATACATATATATATATATATATATATATATATATATGTGTGTGTGTGTGTGTGTGTGTGTGTGTGTGTGTGTGTGTGTGTGTGTGTGTGTGTGTGTGTGTGTGTGTGTGTGTGTGTGTGTGTGTGTGTGTGTGTGTTTGTTCTATTTATCGCTTGCTCAAGCCTCGATTCCCAGCTGCCTGAAGATGACCACTATTCTACCACTGCGAAAAAACAATAAGGCAACCTGTCCAATAGTGATGAAGTGCTTCGAGAGAATCGTTATGAGTCACAAGACCATCACACCTAACGATCAGACTCCACACTATCAGAATTGGGAATTGCACATCCAGGGCAATAACAATAAACACAGGAATTCCACAGGGCTGTGTGCTGAGCCCTTTTCACTAAACACTCTTCACCCACGACTGTGTGGCCTCCCAGAACAACACCAGCATCATTAAATTCACTGAAGACACGACAGTCATTGGACTTAAAACAGGAGGTGATGAGTCAGCATACAGGAGGGAAGTGGCAAACCTAGCAAATTGGTGCCAGGATAACAATCTCTCCCTAAATAATGACAAAACAAAGGAGATTATTGTTGATATAAGGGGGAAGAGGGACATTTGTGAGACAGAGTAAGAGAGAGTGAGCAGCTTCGGATTCCTGGGAGTTCATGTCACTGAGCATCTTACCTGGTCTCACAACACCACACAATTCGTCAAGAAATTATGTTGCACGTCTTGAGAAGGGTGAGGAAATTTGGCATGTCGAGCCGGATTCTCAGATGCTTCTATAGGTGTCCAATCGAGAGCTTCCTCACCAGCTCCATTACAGTCTGGTACGGAAACTGCACTGTCCAGGATCATAAGGCTCTAACATCTCTAGAACTGCCTTACCAACACTGGAGAGTATTTACCAGGTTAGAGTAATCAGGAGAGCTTGAAATATCATCAAGGACAATAGTCATTCCCAACACAACCGTTTCACACTCCTACCATCAGGCAGGCGCTACAGGAGTGCAAAAGCTAGAACTTCAAGGCTGAAAACGTTTTTCACCTACTCCATTAGATCTCCCTCTATGCAGACACAAACTGCCTTGGATCCTGAAAGGGTAGACAAACCTATCCCTTATATTTTCTACACACACTTACAAATATAATTTGAATAACATTACAGATTACTTAGTACTACAGATGTGAAACAACAATGGGACTATTAATTCTTGAGGGTTTTTGCACAAGCATCTTACAAGTTTACATTGCACTTTATATATGCACATATTGTTTTTCTTTCTCTCTCTACTAAAACAGTATGCACACAGGCAGCTGCCTTTTAAGACAGCATCCTAACTGTCATGAAACATACTTTCTACTGAGGCAGAGTTTAGCATTTTGCTAAGCTAATAGTGCAGTAACCTTTAAAGCTTAAGTATACATAGCACATTGGGTAAATAAATCACTTTTTAATTACATAGAACTTATTTTGATACATTTTAGTTCTTGACATTTCTCTCACCTCGTTGCCATTTTTATGTTTTCAATTCATCAGAACAGATTCTTGGATTGATTTCTAAGGATTAATATAATGCTGCCTTATCATTTCATGAAAAGCGGTGTTTTAGAACACAAAAAAATCATGGAACAGTCTTCATATGTCAAAAATGCTGCCTCCATAGGTTTTGGAACATATCTTACATAGTTTCCTTGGTTTCAACAGAGATGGAATCGAGACAAAGTGCTTATGTGTAAGAGAGAATACAGACACACAGAGAGAGAGAGAGAGAGAGAGAGAGAGAGAGAGAGAGAGAGAGAGAGAGAGAGAGAGAGAGAGAGAGAGAGAGAGAGAGAGAGAGAGAGAGAGAGAGAGAGAGAGAGAGAGAGAGAGAGAGAGAGAGAGAGAGAGAATCATTACAGTCACAGCTGAGTCCATGAGACATAGAGGAAGTGCAGTGCAGTGCTTCTCCGGCATGAGGCCCACAAGAAGCCAGACTCTGACATAACACAGAAGGCAATTAGAAAGCTGTTTATATAGTGTAAAAAAGAGTTTTACATATGATGAAAGAGAGATGTGTGGGTGGTTGGGTGTAATGACACTAATGACGATGGAGAGACTACACTCAACATACTGTACTGTCCAGTCCACCAATGAGCATCTAGCAGTAATATTCTAACACTGCATTATTTCACACTTTACAAGACGGGCACTGCAATTTGGGGATAACACCATAAAAACGGTGCTAACCCTGCTGCGAAGCAAGGTTTCATACAAGGTAGCATAACGCAATGCTAACCCTGCTTAAATTACAAGTGTGAAACATTCCTTTGCCCAGGATTAAAGCAGTGTTTAGAATGACAATAATCTAGGGTTAAGTGCAGGGGGAATTCGACATGTGGTGGAGTGGGTGCTGGTAAACAAAAGGATTGGCTATCACTATCTGCCCCGAAGATGGCCCACTCCAGAACCAGAGCCCAGTCAGCCACGTCCTACACTCTGCACGGAGCGAACATCTGAGCCCACCGCAGATGGAGAGCCCGAGCCAACCGCAATGTACAAGCGAGATAGAAGGACTGAGTCAGCCATCACCCCAGAGCCCGAGCCCCACAGTGAGTCTGACCAGGTGCGTGAGCCGGCAATACTTGGCGTCCCAGTGGCCGTGCTCATGGAGTACAGGAGCATGGGATGGAGCCGAAAACAGGGGGGACTAATGTAGTTTTGTATGTCAGGTTAGTGTCTATCATTCCAGCTCCTGTATTCTCCTAAGTGTCAGTTAATTCAAGTCTATATATTGAATTCTCCATCGTCCTGTTTACTGACCAGCAATTCACAGTGACACCCTAATGCAGTAGAGCTATTCCTTAAAAATATTGCCCTGCAACCAAAAAATTATTTCATGTTTGCCTGTTTAGTTTTGGCAGTTTTTCCCTGTTGGTAGATTCTGTAGCGGCAGAAATATGTAGAAGGAAAAAAAAATTCTCCAATTGACAGCCATTCAAATATTGTCTAGCAGCATCCAAGTACTTGCTATTGAGATGAATGGAAACGCTGAGTAATAGCTCTCTCTAGGTGTAACAGAACTCTTAAAGGAAGTCATACATGTTTGGAATGACACGGGGGTTAGTAAATGATGAGAAATTTATTTTCAGGTAAATGATTTCTTTGTTCAAAATGAAATAATGCTACAACAGCATCCAAATACTTGTACCTGAGCAAATGCTACTGGAATGAATGGAAATGCTAAGTGATAGCTCTCCTCAGGTATATTAAAACACTTTTAAAAGAGCAGCATATGATGAACTAGACTGTCAGTCAGGGAATAGAGGACCAGCTGTGTGTGCTTTGGATACTAGATGAGAGCAGTTGTTCCATAGTTCCTGATGACTGTTATTCAATACTAGCCTTGGGAGAAAGAAGAGCAGCTAAGGTTTAGGTTTCAATCAAGATCGGATTTGGACTGTTTCCAAACATGGCCTGGTTATAAGAAAATGGGATATTAACCTTGTTTTTAAACATGATTTGCTTCACTACGAACTGTAAGGATATCGGCTGTACAAAAGCAGTGACTGGCCTGGTTATAAGAAAATGGGATATTAACCTTGTTTTTAAACATGATTTGCTTCAACGGTAAGGATATCGACTGTACAAAAGCAGTGACTCGTGTTTTCATTCACACAGAACATTTGTAGTGTATTTCATTCAATTCGTTTTAAGCAAAGCCAAGGCCCATATGAGATCTTTGATCAGTCAGACTTATGATGATGAGCTTCGGGACAACAATGCTTGCCTATGATCTTAAATCTGTCTCCTCTATTTAAATGTCTTGAGTAACTTTATGTGAGTGTTAGATGATATGATTATCTAAATTTACAAATACAGGAAATGAGCATGTACAGATACTTGGGATATACAAAGCTACTAGGGATGCACAACATTACAATTATGGCCAATATCAAATCTATTTTCATGTTATGTATGATAACCGATAAATGGTTGATATTCAAATTCTTTGTACTTTTAATACATAGAAAACAAATACTAAAAACTAATCAACGGAATCAAGTGAATTTAGGCATCACAGCTTGTGATAGTGCAAATAATGTACAGTATGAAAATACATATTCATTTTGAGCTTTATCAAAGATTACATTAAAAATGTTATGTAATTTAGGTTTTATAAAGAACTTTGAGTGAGTGTTAGATGATGGCAATCTAGATGTAAAAATAGAGGAAATAAGCATACAAAGAAATATCCTATATTGGTCAATATACATATCCAATAACAGCTGATAAATATTATTATAATTAATATAATAATAGAACATTAATATAATTTAAAGGAAGTGTATGTAAGATTGTGGCCAAAACTGGTACTGCAATCACTTTCAAAAGACTGTAGAGCGGTGTATCCCCTCTCCCCCTCCCCGTGACTCAAGGTTGCCAGATAGGCTGCAGGATCAGCAGGAACGTTTGTAGCTGCAGCTGTGGTAACTAGAGCAGAGCTGGCAACCCGGATGCCCAAACACTACTGACTTCGTGATTGGTCGATAGGTGGAGGGTGGAGCTTCAGGACAAAACACAACATGACAACATCAACATCAGTTGAGGGCTGCAACAACAACTTTTAAATAACAATATCCTGGTCGGACTACTGTCGTCAGTGATAGAAGTATTTGAAGATGATTTCTTAATGTCTAGTGACATATCAGGGCCATTTTATGATTAATTGAAATACATTTTACATACAGTTCCTTTAATAACTGATATGATACCGGAATATAATTCTAAAAGGCTACAGATGCTAAAACATTGGCTCTCTAAGGGATAGTTCACACCAAAATTAAAATACTATAATCATTTACTACTTTTATGTTTTGCTTAAGAAAGTCATATGGGTTTGGAACGAGATATGGCAGAAGAACGAAAACAAGTCAATGATTACAGAATTTTGATGTTGAGGTAAGCCATTCCTTTATTAAAAATTATGCTATCACCCCTCATCTTTTGTGAAAGTGAATTTCAGTCTTTGTTACCCATGTGGTATATTGCGCCAGTCCAATGATTCCTGTCAGATTACTCAAGGATTATTGAATCGTGATTTAAAGCAGAAACCTGAGTGTGCGTGATGTGACACACAGTGAAGTGGAATAGCAATTCCACAGAGAGAGACACAGCCTTGCATGTTCCTTCTGATCATTTATCTCCTGAGCCGGGCAAAGACAACAACGTTCCCCGAGCCAAACCTACTGCTTTTCCACAGCCTGTCCAATGGCTGGCCTGTATTTCATACAGACATCTCTTTTCCTTTCTAAACAACTGACAGGGAATATGAGCAGCTCTGAGAGAGGAGGAAGAGCTCTAGACTTCTTTGCAGATTTTTGGTTTTTGTGCCATTGAAGGAAGAGAGATGAAAAAAGAGCCATAATTCCTCAATTATGGCAAAGAGTTTAACAGGAATGTTGATGTGATGAGGCAATGGCGGTGGGTTCTAAGTACTGGAAAGTATTTACACACATGTGCACACACACGCTGTATATGAATCAGGTCCGACCTCACACACACACACACACACACACACACACACACACACACACACACACACACACACACACACACACACACACACACACACACACACACACACACACACACACACACACACACACACACACACACACACACACACACACGTTTGTTTTTGTAAAATGTGGGGACCTTTCCATAGGCGTAATTTCTTTCTAAAAAAAAACACACACATCCTGTATGATTTATAAGCCTTTTGAAAAGTGGACACATGGGTAATGTCCTCATATTTCACTCTCTCCCTGAATACTTATGTCATACCATGTCATTATACACATTTGTGTCCTAATATTTCACAAAAACACACACACACGCACACGCACACACAGTTTTTCCTGTCAGGGGTCAGGACAAACCAAAGTTGTTGAGTTTTAGAAATCAGCATTTCCAGTTTCAGCATTGCTTCCTAAGAGCATTATGTCTGCCTAAATAGCTAATAGCCTATTTAAACCTGGAAAAGAGACTTTTTTTCACACAAAAAAATTTCAATGTCAGCTTTCACTGGAAACCTTTTCTATCAATGGACCTATCAGCAACTGAAACCAGGATGATCTCATGTTACAGGCTCTTCGCCACATCATCAGCTGAAAGGAATTCATTGTCTTTTTTCCTTTCTCTTACCTAAGCACAAGGAAAAACTGACACTCGCATCTCACACGTGCACTTCCATGGTTAAAACAAGGTTAATCTTAGAAGTTTCCTTTGAGAACAAATCAAATCAAAGCCAAGCAAAAAACAAAATTAAATACAGATGAAGCTGTCACATTTCAAGGTATTAAGAAGAAAATTGGGCTCCATGGCTTTCATAAGTCCTGCTGGCTTTGTAGTTTAACTAAGTTTTGTATCTTGTTTGGCTTTTAGTTCAAAAATGCTCCTGCCGAAAAGAAAAAGAAAAAAAGTGTCGTAGAAACATTCAAAAACTTTGCATACCACTTCAATGCAATAAGAACATGAAAGTGGGGTGATCGACCACAATGAACCACAAAACACAGCCAATTAGATTACTTCTCTCTCGGCACACGCAATGTGCTGTAGCAACAGAGCACGAAACTATGAACATATACTGTACCTTGTTAGCCTGACGTGGTCATACTCAATTCTAGTCAGAGTATGGAGAGTCTGATACTGCTCTATACGGCTGTAATTATTTCAAGCAAACCAGGAAAGACCTCAATTGGATAGACCTACAACCAATCAGAGCAACGGAGCGACGCATAACGTTAGTTGTCAAATGTCAACAGAACTGTCAACAGCACTGTGTTGCCAAGTCTGCGGTTTTTGCCGTGGGTTGTTTTCCATATCCGCGGGTTGAATTGAAGCGACCTCAATAATGTGATATATAGACCCAGGAATGTGAATTATAGCAGGCAAATGTGCCAAAATATTTTAAATTAATGTGTTTAAAATGAAAACCTAGCCATTTTTTAGAGATGCTTTGACCCAGTCATCTAGCCATCACAATTTGGCCCTGGTCAAACTTGCTCAAATCCCAATTCTTGCCCAACTTTGAGGAAAAAAGGTTCATTGCTGCCTAATATCCCACTCACTAACAGGTGCCGTGATGAAGAGATAACCAGTGTTATTCCTTGCACAATTTTTACAATATTAAGTATATATATATATATATATATATATATATATATATATATATATACTTAATATTGTAAAAATTGTATTCAGCATGAATGTATTAAATAGATCAAAATGGACGGTAAATTAACGAAGATTTCTATTTTAAAGGTCCCGTTCTTCGCGATTCCATCTTTCAAACTTTAGTTAGTGTGTAATGTTGCTGTTAGAGCATAAATAATACCTGATAAATTATAAAGCTCAAAGTTCAATGCCAAGCGAGATATTTTATTTAACAGAAGTTCCCTTTCAAAGCCTACAGCGAACGGCCGGTTTGGACTACAGCAGGAAATGCAGGGATGTAATGACATCACTAGAACCATTTGTTGACTAACCCTCCACCCACAAGAACACACAAAATAGGGGGCGTGGTCTTGTTGCTCTCCCACGTGGAGAAGAGCGCGCATTCAGCGATTGCATCTCCCCGTTATGGTAAGAGGCGGGACCTGCGCTAAGTGCGCTAAGCTGCTGTCCAATCACAACACGGGAAGCGCTGGCCCAATCAGAACTCGTTTCTGAAGGAGGGACTTCATAGTACAAGGAAATCATGAGGCCGTTTTTAGGACAGAGGAAACAGCGCTGTACAGATAAATAAATTGTGTGAAAAATACTGTTTTTTTTACACGCGAATCATGAACGCATGTTATATTGCACACTGTAAACATAATCAAAGTTACGAAATAAATGCTGTTCTTTTGAATTTTCTATTCATCAAAGAAACCTGAAGAAAATGCATACATTTCTACAAAAATATTGATAGCTGTTTTCAACATTGCTATTAATTAGAAATATTAGACAACAGTATAAAGTTTTTTACTTAAATTCTGGATCAAGTAAAGGGTGAAGACTTAAGTTAAACCTTACTGACTCCAAAATTTGAACGGTAGTTCTCCAAAAAAAAAAAAAAGTCTCATTATCTCAAACAATTTGCTTCTCAGGTAAATTTAACTGGAAAACAAAGCAAAAATACTGATTGAGAAAATGCTTTTTTGCAGTATTGTGTAGAGAAAGACTGCTCGCCTGGAAACTCTGCCAAAAAATATCACTTTAAAACAGTGCTGTAGCACACATTCAGCACAACTGGGCCGGAGGGAGAGCTAGAAACAGAGCAATAAGGGAAACACCTCTTTGTCTCCATGAACCGACAAACCCAAACCTCGATGTCCTCCAATAATTTGAGGAATTCAGATATGAGCTTCTCACAGTGAGTTCAAGTAAGTACAGCCTTAGGGAGGGCCTCCTTATCTGGCTTATGATTCTCTTCCCAGTCCTCCCTGAACACATGTGTGTCAGTCCAGTCTCTCTTTCTCCCTCCACAGGAAGGAGAGGCGTGTGTTTAAGGTATCAGGAGACTTCTCTGAAGCAGGCCAGGCCAATCTACCGCTCTCTCTTTCACAGCTGCCACATCACAAGACTTTTAAGTCAAGGTTCACAATAAAAGCACAGAGGCCATTCCAGAAACGAGAGCTGTCATCCATCTGGAAGGCAGCTCCCAGTCAATCCCATTCCCAAAGCTCTTGAGTGATTTAATTTGTACCTCTAAACCGTTCTGTTACTTCAGCACACTGAGCTGTGCGCTCTGGAATTTGCAAAATGTTTATTTCTTTCTTTCCCCGCCACTTTATGTTTTGGAGAGCGTTGCTGCTGGAATGTTAATGACATCCTCAAAGCACTTCGAAAGATTCCCAGGCGACAGGTGCCAGGAGATTTCTGGAGCAACCCCACCTGACTAGAGCTCCCCTTTCATCCTCCGCCACAGTACAATGACACACACGCAAATGCTGCAAAGAGCCACCGAGTCCTGCTTAAGTCTAACAGATGGACACAGCCCGGTTTCTCATTCGGAGCACTTTTCAATTCATTTGAGACAGCTCAGAGGTCACTTGAGACTCTCGGCTCTAAGCTCGCGAACCGCTCTCATAACGCTGCCTAAAATCCCAGACTGAACAAACCTGACATCAAAAGACTGTGTTCAGAAGATTAAAGGCTATCAGTCGGATCCTGAATCAGAGTAATGTACACTCAGTTTCATCAAAGGTGGGGAGAAAGGATTGTTTCGGCACAGAGAATGACTGCTGGAGCCCCCTTCAAGAGATGCACACAAGTAACACAAAATACAATGAGTAGGGGAATGAAAATATACATATTTTCGAAGTCAGTGTAAAGGCACCGATACACTCAAAGCAAAGTCCTTTTTCATTCTTCGTTTTGGGGTAAAACGAGGTTCGAAATAAGTAACAGCGATATTCTGTTAGCAAACATCCCGACCCCACCCTGCTGTGAGCGGCGTTTAGATGAATATGTAAATATGTGCTACACGCTTTCCTCTAAATAACCAAATAAGCACATAAACAGCAATCATTTTTTTTAAGAAAGCATAAAAAAACATCTGATCATAGCAACGTGGATATGTTGCTTCAATTCAACACTCCAGTAAAGACAACCTCATGTTTATTTATAAATTAAAATCAAGCAGCTTTACCTACTTACACTCGAAAAACAGTTCTAGTGTCTCGTTTTATCAGAAGTACAACTACATTTTCTACTATAAAGCGGCTCTCCATTGTGTTGTTTTCACTGGCAGACGTCTGACCATGATGGACTCAACAGAAGAAATGAACCGGAAAAAGATTCCACATGAAAGAAGGCGGAGCCTCTGCGCACACATATATAATTGCCACAGACAAGAGCCAGTACAAACGTGTTTATCAACTAGAGTGAACTTTTCTGGAGAGTTCGCTTTGACAAGCTGTTTCCAACACTGGACAAGCCCCAAACACACTTCGTTTTGGCCTGATTTGATCAAAATGATGTCACATCAGTTCGTTCTTCGATTTGGTTTGAAGTATATCTGGGCTTTTAAGAAGGCCATGTGCAATAGAAAGCAACAGTAAACTATGCAGCCCACGGATAATGATATAAAAAACTATGATATAATATAAAACATTGATTTATAGACATTCATTATGGGTATAAATTGCAAATAATTTAAGTTTTAATGAAAAATAGTCAAATAACTACAAATTGAGACCATATTACCTCATTCAGGGAGCTTATTAAAAGTAGGGGTTCACTAATGAGCTCTTTTTGAGAGTGTTCTTTTCTATGGTAACAGCGACTTCTCTGATTGGAGGATTTAAGGCACTGTTCCTTATCAGAAATTCCTCTATTATACACATTTTTTAGTTTGCAATATAGCATTACTTAATCTCAGAGCTCATGGAAGGTCTGTTTTAAAAGATTTAAATGTTTTTTTTAAGGACCAATTTCTCTATGGAGAAAGTCGGCTGGGTTTTTACTTACTGAACCCCACTGTATTAGGAATTTTATTGGGAAGAGTTTCCATTATATGAGTTCTTGCGTTCAACATCAGCTAGACAGAGCACAAATGGAATGGAAAGACAACACAATGGCCAAATACTTCAGTGTGAATGTGTACCGTATGGCTTTAGCAGCAGCGTTTTAACAGAAATGTATTTAAAAATACCACTTTCCAAAGAGAGTCGCCCATACAACCTATCAAACATACTGTAAAAATGTTACATTTTATGTTTTTTTTGTGCTTGTTTTTTAAAGGGGTGCTGAATTGAGAAATCAACTTTCCCGTGAGCTTTTAATATATAAATGGTCATGGTAATATAAGAATATCCTGTAAGTTTCAGAGCTGAAAACTTCCTATTTGGTCAAAGAAAAGCTTTTAATAGACACCAGGCCCAGAAAACGATCGTATGCTTCATCCTGATGTCATCGCGCGGCAAAACACACCTCTACAGAACGTGCAATTCAGTAACACCACCCACAGACTCATGGAGCTGTTCGGATCACTAGCCAGCAGCATTCGACCGATCCACGCAGGCACTAATGAGGAATCTATCTATCTATCTATCTATCTATCTATCTATCTATCTATCTATCTATCTATCTATCTATCTATCTATCTATCTATCTATCTATCTATCTATCTATCTATCTATCTATCTATCTATCTATCTATCTATCTATCTATCTATCCATCCATCCATCCATCCATCCATCCATCCATCCATCCATCCATCCATCCATCCATCCATCCATCCATCCATCTATCTATCATATATATATATATATATATATATATATATATATATATATATATATATATATATATATATATATATATATATATGATCGCACCAGGATTTTGACCTTCTTCGACGGAAATAAGCCAAAGGGTTTAATATGGATTTGAATGTCTGTGTGTTTGAGAAGTGCACCGGAGGAAGAGAGGGCGGGCGACCTTAGACATTTTTGGAGATGATCATTTTGTCAACGTTTTTGGGATTTTTCTGTGACACTTTTGTCTTATTTTGTGAACAGTAAAAATATTAAACATAACAGTTGAGACAAATAATGTAGCAGCAATGGGACTTTCTAGAAAACGCGATCACTACATGATGCCAGGTGGACACAGTAAAATAGAACCGTGAGCTTGAGCGCGGGCGTAAAAAGTCACTTAAAGACTTTTACAAAGAACGAACTACTAAGCATTAGCTGTAAAAATGCTGAGATTTTATGCATATACCGGTAGGCTACATAAATTATTAGTTCTTAATCGTTGTGCTTTCGCTCCACATGTCGATGAAAACTGGACGTTGTTCCCTTTGCTTTGGTAATTGTTGTACTGCAAAATTTACACATCGCAGAATGTTTTTTTTTATTTTTTTATTTTTTTTTTATGAAGTTTTACTACATCTATGCAAACTTAATAACAGATGATGTAGTAGACATTTCCACAAATAGTTAAGAGCTAGAGGCTTGCTCCACATGACATCCTTCCTGACCTGAGTCCTGCTACCTTTGCGTTAGTCATGTGCAGTTGCACTTAATAAAACCACACATTATTGGAAGTGACAAACATCAATTTAAAGAAATATTAACATGGAGTAATAATCATGAATATTTCGAATGGGACTCGATTGGACCATTAAAATATGATGAAAATATGTCTACTTATGATGAACTCTGATTCACCCGATCATTTCACCTTCTTTTTAACCACCTGTATTATTATAATGATTATCAGCACTTTAAAGTATTGGTTCACTAATTTCCTGATAATTTACTCACCCCCATCTCATCCAAGATGTTCATGTCTTTCTTTCTTCAGTTGAAAATAAATTACGTTTTTTTAGGGAAACATTTTTCTCCACATAATGCACTTCTATGGCAACCAACGGGTTGAAGGTCCAAAACAATGCAGTTTCAAAGCGCTTCGAAGGGCTTCAGAGGCTCTGCGCAACCCCAGACGAGGAATAGGGTCTTATCTAGCTAAATGATTGGTCATTTAAAAAAGAAAAGAAAAAAAGGAAATATACATTTTAACCTAAATTGCTCATCTTGCGCTGCTCTGCGGCACTCCACGGATTCTGTAATCACATCAGAAAGTTCACGATAGACGTAGGCAGAAGTACCGCCCCTGTGTTTATGAAGTGCTCATGCGAAGACTAATACAAACTTTCAAAGAAAGGTTAAACAACGATGTTGGACGATTTTAAAGTTGAGGTTTTTTTTGATAAAAGGCATTTGTATCAGTCTTCGCACGTTCCCCTTCGTTCCCCTTCACACGTTCTACTCTTCCTACGTCTAGCGTGACTGATTGTTTCGCTAGATAAAGACCCTATTCCTTGGCTGGGATTAGTGGGAAAAAATCCTGGAATGTTTTCCTCAAAAACCTTAACTTCTTTTTTTTGGACTGAAGAAAGGGGGAGATGAGAAGGGGTGAGAAAATAATATCAGGACATTTCCATTTTTAAGTGACACTCATTTTCACTTTTGAAGACACTCAAAAGAAGCGAGCGCAACTGACAACGGACGGCGAGGATACTTAAGTTGTAAGTTGATGAGTTGGTTTATCCGTGTTTGAATGCTCCCGTTCACAGAGGTTTTTAGATGGATGCCGAGGCTATTCAGATCGAGTAGAATCTCCGACATGAATCTGGTGCGATCTCTGACCTAGTTTGTTTGCTGGCTTCCTTGGCTGCAATACGCTGTGTTTTCCAGCAACTGGCAACCTGGGGTGTCAAAATACTATTGGGTAAATTGGCAGCGGGCGGGATCTCACAGACCAAAACAGAAACAGACATTTCGACATGGAATACATTTCAAAGCAGAATAACTAGATGTATTTTTTATTTTAATGAGAAACGAGTATGTGAACTAGCATGTTTTACATATCTGAAAAAAATATTATGATATTTTTATGCTTTAGTACAGCACCTTTAAGGTAAAAAGCAGATTTTGGTTCAAGTAGCTTAGTATATTGACATGTTAAAGACAGGAACCAATATGTTATTCCATAATACATTGTCATAGTATTTTCTACCGAGAATTCATGTAACCAACGCTCTCAGGGGATTTTTTACCTTAAAAAAACAAAACCACAAAAACAGTCAATTTAACAGTACATGGTTAAAAATAATGAAACTACAAATATTATACGAAATCTAGATTACCTAGTTGACCTCATTAGTCAGTTGTTGGGTGACTAGTCGACTATCAAGGACTATTTCTAACCAAGAGTAACACAAATGTGTGTGGGTGACTTGAGTCAAGATGCCAAACAAGCAGCAATCTAACTAATGAGAAAATGGATGCTTGCTTACATAAATGGGGCTTTTCATTTCCATTCAGGTTTCCAGATGTTTCTGTATTCCCTGATGGGCTGGACTAACGATGTCAAAACTACACAAGAACGAAACAAACCGTCTCATATCTCAGCAGTGAAATAAATGTGTAAGATGACACTTCATGCGGCTTCCCCTCAATATGACTGCTGACTCTAAAAGGTGCAGAGTGTAATTTCAGAGCCAAATCCATCACTGAACGTAATTGCACAAATAATTATCATTACCAACAGGTTTCCCAGAACACACTCCGTACTTCATTGGTCAACGACACAGATAATCCCACCCCCAAGCTCACACTATTGGTTGAGTAGATGTTGCTACGTCACCTAGGCAGTTCAAACAAACAAAGCGATGTTTTGAAAGCAACACAGTCACAGTGTTTTTACTTTTCAGGGGAAATCTACCCTAGAATACCTTACGTATAGCACAGTAATACAGGATAAGAGAATGAATATTAAAATGACACGCTTCACCTTTAAAGATATTTTACTTACTTATCCACACGCCCAAATAATCCCTTGTACATTTTGCTTAACCTCATTGAGTAGGAGTATCCTGCTAATTTCAGGCTTCCTGCTACAAACTAGCTTTAGCTGCAGCAACAGCTTGTGCCCCTGCTGGAGAACTAAGGCACAAGCTCACGGTGCACCTCCCACTCACTTCACACTTAGCAAGGGTTCAGACCTCACAGCGCGCAACTGCCCTAGTGGAGCTCCATGACAGGCTCTGTCTGCACCAATGAGCTCTGAGCTCCATCCTCTGCTCTAGAAAGAACATCAGTGTGTCAGTGAGGACACAATGAGACTTATTGGTTGCCTTTCTCGTTTAGATTATAGTTACAAACTTGCAGTGGGTTTAAAGGGATAGTTCACCCCAAAATAAAAACAAATCTGTCATTAATTGCCTAATCTCATGTTGTCCCAAACCTATAAGACTTTGGTTAATCGTCGAAACACAAATGAAGATATTTTCAATGAAACTTGAGTTATTTTTGTCTCTCCTTTGAAAGTCTAGGTATAAACAAAATGCATAGTAAAATGAATCCATATGAATCAAGCAGTTTAATCCAGGACTTGGTTACCCGGACTTTCAGTGGAGGGACAGAAATCTCTCAGGTTTCAGTAAAAATATCTTAAATGTTTCAAAGGTTAACCAAAGTCTTATGGGTCTGGAAGAACATGGGGTAATTAAATTATGACAGAATTTTCAATTTTGGGAACTTTAACAAAACTCCTACATGAAAAAATAATATAGTATATTATTGTAAAATTACTCTAGTAAATACTGTAGTATTTTTTAACCATACTATAGTAAATATACCACAGTAAATTAAGTGTAGTAAATACTATAATATACTACAATATACTTATACTGTATATACTGTAAAATTACTGTAGTATATTTACTATAGTATTGTTCAAAAACACTATAGTATTTACTAGAGTAATTTTACTGTAATTTTACCATAATATACTACAGTATTTTTTCATGTGGGCTGGGTCGGTTAGGGTTAGGTTCATGTTAAAGGGCCAGATTTACCAAACAGGGCACATTAGTTTGAGAGCGCAATTCAATAAAGGCTCCGATGGGAGTGGAAAGTTCTGCGCGTGATTTACCAAAGACACGCAAATTAATGAACACACGCAGCCAGATCATTTACATAATGACCAACACAGTTAGCGTCTGGTTTAAGATGTGCTTTTTTGGGTGGTTATTAATGGCACAAAAACCAGTAAATTGACTAGTGCAAACCATAGTAAAATCGCCTTGCTTTATTGACTGAAATAAACACTCCCCTCCCATAAATTTTGTGTCTGAATGGGAAACTCCTTCAAAAGCACATTCAATAAGGTTAGTGGCAAAAACAACCCTATCCACACTTTTTCGGCACTAATTTTACACTGCTTGCCTTAAGTAAATCCTGACGGCGTTTTTTAACGCCAAGTTTATTCTGCAGAGACAAGAGTTTTTTTTGGCAATTAACAGTTGTATTTCTATGAACTAATGTTAACAAAGATTAAAAAGTACTGTTACAAACGTATCGCTCATTGTTAATATGTTAAAGCTATACTAACGTTAACTAATGTGACTTTATTGTAAAGCATTACTGTGATTCCAACAATATTGTGTCGTTATTGTTATAGTTGTGGTGTGGACCTCTCTACTCTCATAGAATTAGAATGATTTTTACAATTTTATTTGTTATAGTTATAGTTCTTGGTGTGAGTGTACGATGCAATAGTGGTTAAATACGTCAACGTTCAGCTATTCAGATACCCTGGTTCTAATTGTACCACATGAAAAACGAAGCCAAATGGTCATTACATTTATGGACCATCTGGTTGACATGGAGTTGAAACATTGCCTGTGTCAGAAACCGTAAAAAAGGACATCAAGCTACATCCAGATTAGATGTTTGTGCAATATCTGACTGGAAGACATTTTTGAAGCATAGATGTATCATGCCATGCCTATAATATACCACAATGCATTTGGGTATATTCATATTCCTTGCTGTCATAGTTAAGTTTAGGTAAAAGAGCTCAAATGAAAGCGGTTGAAATGAGTCACCGACACCATGTCAATACCAATGTTTGGTACCAATTATAGACTATTACAACAGGTTTGTGGAATTATGCAATTGCGAAAATAAAAATAAAATCATAACAGCCTCCTTAACGATATTTTGTTTTAGGAAGAATGTTTACAAAGTGCCTAGAGGAATGGTGTCTTGTCATGCCAATTGCAGGATTTACTTTAAAAAACAGTCAAAAATTATCACTGAAAAGGCATGGACAGGGTTATTTTTGTGGCTGACCTTATTGCATAAGTATTTGTAGTTCCCATTTCAGACGAAACATTTATGGGAGGAGAGAAAAATGTGAGCACTGTGCGATATTAAAGAAAAAGTTTGCTGACTGATGAAATTTCCCGCCAACCCGGAGTCGATGAGGGCTTGTGCTGCAACAGATGAGTGGGAATTACAAACGAATACTGGCGTCTTAGTAAGGTTTGCCATTAAAGGGGGGGTGAAACACTCAGTTTCAGTCAATCTCATGTCATTCTTGAGTACCTATAGAGTAGTATTGCAACCTTCATATCTCCGAAGTCTTTAGTTTTATTATATTTATAAAAGAAATATGGGCTGTACCGAGTCTTTCCGGAAAAAAACGAGCGCTTGGAGGCGTATCGAGTGGGCGGAGCTAAAGAATGACGAGCGCAAAGCGGTGACGTCCTCAAGCGTGGAGAAACCCATCGCTATCGATCTCAGCTAATAGATATATGATCCAGAATCAGATCCGGAGGCTGGAATAAATTGAACAGGAGAAACAACAACAGCAGGACGTCCGTCTCTGTGGTATGTACTGTATTTAGTATTTAGCTGAGCGAGTGTTTATGGGCATGCATTTCCTCTCTCGGTCTAGTCACACGCGTGCGCGCGCACCCTACCGGGAGAAGAGCCCGTACGGCCCATACAAGGACCTTCCGCTCTATCAACGTCAAGCCGACCCATACTCGAAAAAAACTCTCCAAAACTTGTGAGAAACTGGAAGGAGTATTTTTGACACAGAAATACTCCATCAAACGTCCAACATTAGTTTTTGAAACTTTGTCTATGTTTAGGATGGGAATCCAAGTCTTTAACAGTGTAAAAAGCTCAGTATGCATGAAACAGCATTTCACCCCCCCCCCCCTTTAAATTACATTTGAAAACAAAATTAAACCTGAGAATGATACTATTTATGTGTTTCACATTCTTTCTGGGAAAAGAAAGCATTGCTACAACTTCTGAAAGTGACTAGCAACGTTTCAGCAAAAATTAAAGTTACAAATCTGACAATATTATTTTAACATCAATGTAAACAAACAAAAAGTGTAATTGCAAATGTAATGCAGACACGACACTGAACTGAAGAGATCACACGCTTTCAGAGAGGCAACTTGTGCACGTTTCGGTGTGTGTGTCAGACAGTGCGAGACTGCAAGTTGTTGTTTTTTCCGCAAGTTATTGCGTTTAAAAACTTGTTTTAACATCAAGCAAGTCACATAAGTAAAAGTCTTATGCCCAGTCTATTCTCTGCTATACGCATCACAGCTTCAACCTAAAACGTACACATTTGTCATGTTGAAGCAGCCTATTAAAATCATACAGATATTCCGTGCAGTTGCGATATGCATATTGCGATATACACATTTGCGATATTTCGATAATTTTGATATATATTGCGCAGTCCTAATTTAAATGAATCGCTCAAGGTGGTTTACTATGGTTTGCGCTAGTCAATTTACTGATATTTGTGCCATATTTTACTGCCCCAAAAAAGCATGTCTTTGATGCTTATTTGTGCATTGTTAATAAATCACCAGCAGAACTTTCCTCTCCCATCGCCACTTTTATGGGATTGCACAGAGGAAAAAATCACTCCATATCCTAGAAATCTAACTTCCTGCAGAGTTTAGTTCCAACTCTAAACAAACACACCTGACAGTCTTGCTTGAAAATTACATGCAGGTGTTACATTGGTTAAGACTAAGCAAGAATGTAAATTTCTAGGAGAAGGATTTGAAAAATGTATCACATGTTTTTCTATTAATGTTATCATTCTTAATAGTGATGTTGCAAGTGACAAAAACCACACAAATGTACGTTTTACCACAAACATGTTAATATTATGCCATTTAAATGACAAAAATGTATATTTTAAAAAGAAAATTATGCATGGCTGGTAAGAAAAAAATTAACTTTCATTATGCAATGTAAAAAAGTTACTTTCACACACTTCAGACTAAAAACCCATTTGCAAAATTGCTTGCACCTGAGCACAAAAGTAAGGTCAGCCTTTGCTCTTGATAAATGAGTTTACCTCATTTATAAAAGAAAGGAGCATTAGGACATGTATTATACGAATATCCATATAGTTAGGAAAGGTAAGTGTACCTTAATCTCCATAAAATCCATTCTATCCCCTGGAATTACATAATTCTGTTCTTCCACAAACTTCTATTATGTAAGAATTAGGCGTGTGTGTTTGTGCGTGCGCTTGTAGGGGGTTCAGACATTAAATATGCATGGAACTGAATATGCAGTCTGCATCAAAAGCAGTTAGGTTGAGGTCACGTGCTTTGATCGTGTCATTGAGTGTAATATTGTACAACAAAGATTTTGCTGTTCAATCTGAGGACTACAATTTACCAAGATAGGTTGGAGCCTACTGCTAGTGTAATTTAGTTGGACTTATTTGCTGTCTGCATGGATTTAAGACTTGATTTGATAAAGGAATTATGCAAAACAAGGTCAAATTTGCTGCGGAACACAATCCTGCAGCGCAGTTGTGGAAGATACAACACACTTCCGCAATCTGACGTAGTTTACTGGGACTGTACAGCCTCTACCACTGCAATCCAAATACCTAAACTGAGTCTTTTAACTGATGAAAAATGTGCTTGACTATACCACTACCACTGTTTATATTGGTCTAATCCGTTAACTGAACTGTCATTTAATGAATTACTGCAGCAGTAATCAATCGAAAATGAAAATAAACAAAGCTTTTTTTAAATATAAAATTCTGTTTAGCGCCTACATTTCTCTAGCAATACCGGCACAACATTAATTGCACCCAGCAAATAGTGCTTAGAAAGTCTTTGTGCTGAAATACTGCATGCAAGTAGCAAAACTTTTTAGTCAACTCGCTCCTGAATGTGCACAAAAAAGTTTCTAAGAATAACACAATTACCGGTTAAAAAGCGGATCTGCTGAATTAGACTGCATTTAGCTTAAGGGTAGGGAAGCTCACCCCAAATGCAACATTAAATGCCTTTTACTCTTTTATGAGCAATCTAAAAAGGTGACTGTTTCCCCTTCAGATTCCGTCTCCGGAGTAACAACCCTGTGGGTCAAATGGAATAATCCAGAAATCCACTCTACATCGACTAAAAGCCAGGCACTGCTCTCCTGTGGTGCTGTACGTGTCTGCGAGTTCACTGCAGGGCTACTGTCTCTCCACCCCTCCCACCTACCCTCCTCTCAGCCTGCAGTGATGGAGGAGCAGGGGCTTGTACTTGTGAGGTCACTCCAGAGTGTTCTCCTGTGCTGCCCAGACATGCTCTAAACTCCACGTGCTCAAGGCACAGAAATGTAACACCCTCTGCGTGAGGAACGCCACAAAGTTACAAGTACAGACAGTGGATGGCTAGTGTATCCATCACTGAAAGCAACAGAAATTAGCTGCTCCCTCTATTCTGAAAGCCAGTTTCCATTCAATCTACCATCTTTTCTTTTTCCATCAAACCCTTAAAACATTAGTTCTCCCTAAAATTAGAAATTATAACTTTTATGTTGTTCCAAACCTGTAATCTTCTTCTGTGGAGCACACAATAAAATCTTTTGAATAACTGTTTTGTCTAAATACTAAATGGAGTCCAAAACAACATTGCTGAATTTTAAAATTGCGCACAAAAAGACTCAATGGCCTTATACTTCCCTTAGCCTTTTGGTAGTAGCCCATTGTGAAGTCCACACTTGATATCAATGTCAATGCCACATCAAAGTGGATGTAAATCCATTTAGGACAGTAATTTTGTGTTTTTAAAGGAACTGTATATAAGAAATGTATTTCAGTTAATCATAAAATAGCCCTGATATGTCACTAGACATTAAGAAATCATGTTAATTTCAAATACTTCTATCACTGGCAAAAGTAGTCCGACCAGGATATTGTCATATAAAAGTTGTTGTTGCAGCCCTCAACTGATGTTGATGTTGTCATGTTGTGTTTTGTCCTGAAGCTCCACCCTTCACCTATCTACCAATCATGAAGTCAGTAGTGTTTTGGCATCCGCGTTGCCAGCTCTGCTCTAGTTACCACAGCTGCAGCTACAAACGTTCCTGCTGATCCTGCAGCCTATCTGGCAACCTCGAGTCAGGGGGAGGGGGAGAGGGGATACACCGCTCTACAGTCATTTGAAAGTGATTGCAGTACCAGTTTTGGCCACAATCTTACATACACTTCTTTAAAAGCGAGGCACACACGTGACATTACAATGTTAACCTTTAGTACCCAATATTACGGCAATTCATTATTTGTTAACCTCACTCCTATGAATTCGTAAAATTTTTCAAAAAAGCATCATCAGGAAGGACCACCCCTAACCTTATCCCTAAACCTACACATCACTGGGGTCTAGAAAAATCGTACGGAAATCTCAGGTTGTGCAAATTTGCACGAATTAGCCACCTCGTAAAATACGTACGAATTGCTGTGAGATTGTGTTGTCCTTTAAGAACCCAAACTTAGCTGCGCTTGAATAAATGTAACTTCGGGTCCTACCCACCCCTCTCTGTGTGGGCCTCGAACCCAGTTCTCCAATGTGGTAGGCACGCTAAAGACCACAGTCTCCTCGCTAGTACGCCTTTAGGGATCAGGGGATTGGGGTATTTGCCTGCACTAGCTGGCCCCCATCACACTCACCCTCCTAAATCGTTACACTTCCCCAGCTCTTTGTGGGTCTCCAGCATGGGAGGCGGGTGCGCTAGCAAGGACGCTAAAGACCAAAGTCTTTAGTCTCTTTGGATCAGGAGAGTGAGGTTTTACCTGCACTAGCTGGCCTCTGTTACACTCACCCCCTAAATCTCACTCATATCCGGGTCATGGCACCAATTTAACCTCACAGGTCCTACTCGCCCAGCTCTCCAGCATGGGAGGTGTGCAGCATGCTAACAAGGATGTTAGTTGCTGATGTGCCTCTTAGTAGTGAGGTTTTACCTTCACAGCTCTAACTTGCTGGCCTCCAACACACTCACCCCCCAAAATCTCACTCCATCCGTGACTTTTCAACCCATCTCTTCCACCTTCATACCACTAAAGGGTATGAGAATTCCTTCAATTTCATCCAAGATATAAACACATGAATAATATCTATGTCAATCTCTAATTCATGGAAAACAGCCAAGGCTGAATAGCTTGTCAAGGTCGATTTGTGAGGAGAACTGTTTGACGGTGGAGAATGGTAGCAAATACTTGATGTCATCCCTCTGTAAAGTGATTTTATTTGGCATATAAACACAATGTTCAACACACACTCTTGTGATGTCAATAAGTTGGGACTGGTAGCCTTCTTTCAGTAGCATTAACCATGCCAGTCAGCGCTCAAGCACGGACTGAAAACCGGCAGGAAGGACCTCTGGCGGACATCCAATAGTAAGTCGCTAAATAGCCTCTTCAACAGCGGTTAAGATAGTATGCAACTGATACAACTTGAATCATTACTACCTTTACAGCCTTCACTGAACGCACAGTGCTCTATTTGCAAATGCCATAAAAGTACGTGATTAAGAAAAAAAGTCTAGTTTAAAACACAATTGTAAGCGTCAATTTATTCTTAATTTACTCTATGTTGTGTAATCAAGTAAAACATAAGTTTTCCTTGAATGCCTTTGAATATAATCTTAATCACTACTTTTAGATGAGCTTTATTTACTAATAAATTAAGTAATATGTAATTGTGGTTATGAGTTTTTAATTAATTTTGAATTAGTTAATAGTCATGTGTCCCAATAAGTAAATTCATAACATAATGATACCTTTATAAATCATTATCTTATGATTCATTAAAGCAGACAACTGGAAGTTGAAATAGATGGCTTTGACCCGTTGTGGTAATTAACACATTAATTAACATTATAAGTTAATATAATATGTTATTAAGGAATTAATACATTATGACACATTTAACTGATAACAATTTAATGATAACTTGTTCTATTAATCATGTAGACTCTTCATTAGTTGCTGATGCAGTAATCATTAATAAATGGGTTAGTTCAGCATTAATAATACATTAACTCATGATTATCTGTGCATTAGTTAAGCATGAATTAATGCATAAGTGCACCCGTATTGTAAAGTGTTACCAACGATTTTGCAGTGAAATGAAGTGAACACGCATACACGTCTTCCCCATGTGAGCTGGAACGTCATTAAAAATAAATTAAAGGTCCCATTCTTTGCGATTCCATCTTTCAAACTTTAGTTAGTGTGTAATGTTGCTGTTAGAGCATAAATAATACCTGTACAATTATAACGCTCAAAGTTCAATGCCAAGCGAGATATTTTATTTAACAGAAGTTCCCTTTCAAAGCCTACAGCGAACGGCCGGTTTGGACTACAGCCCTGCACTTCCTGCTTTAATGGCGCAACTAAAACCTTTGTTGACGAACCCTCCGCCCACAAGAACACGCAAATTCGGGGGCGTGGTCCTTTTCCTCTCGCAGGTCGAGAATAGGAAGCGTTGTTTTTGTGTATCACCTTTGTTTGGCCTTCCGACGGACGATGTAAGTAGAGATCAATGGCTACAGTTTATGGTTAACTCGGTTCTGGAAAATTATAATCACAATTTAAAACTATGTGCAGCACATTTTGCTGAGGACTGCTTCCTCAATATCAATCAGTTTAATGCCGGATTCGCAGAAAGATTATTCATAAAAGATGACGCAGTTCCCTCTTTGTCTGGAGAAGGCCTTGTTATGGGCCACAACCGGTAAGTGTATTTTATTATTTAAGTTGGTCCGTTTAACAGTTTATGTAACTCATGACACAAAGTGCAACGCTGTTTAGCTTTGTTAACTAACGTTAGATGGTAATTGAAACTAATCCGAAAAACTTAGCATATAAAAGTGTAGTAATTCATTCAGACACCATCGATTGCTGGTGTTAGTAATTATCAGTTTAAACTACTGAATAGACAGCTTACCATTCTGAAACATCCAGCAAAAGTCTTTCCTGAGCAGGTTGTAATCGATCCTCTTCGATATTCTCCGGGTCTGATTCCGGCTCAAATTGATAAGGCAATATAGACATTTTTGCAATAACATTGAGCGCGCGTATCTACCCGTTATGGTAAGAGGCGGGACCTTTCCGGGCAAAGTGCGCTAAGCTGCTGTCCAATCACAGCGCGGGAAGCGCTGGCCTAATCAGAACTCATTACGTATATCTGAAGGAAGGACTTCATAGAACAAGGAAATCATCAGGCCGTTTTTAGGACAGAGGAAACAGCACTGTACAGATAAGTGAATTGTGTGAAAAATACTGTGTTTTTTTTACACGCGAAACATGAACTCATGTTATATTGCACACTGTAAACATAATCAAAGCATCAAAAACACGCGAATAATGGGACCTTTAAGTATCACACATTCCTAATATTAGAATCCGAAGGAAGCTTATGAAGTGACTGTGTTCTTCCACAACCAGGAATAGCGTAATATCTTGCTATCTTCTTGGCATGTTTATCGCTGCTGGCTAACGCGATCCGCACAGCTCCATGAGTCGGTGGGCGGGGCTGTGCTTATTATTCTGTAGAAGCGGTGTTTCACAACAGATGAGGTCAGGATGAAGCACACAATCGTTTTCTGGACCTGGTGTCTATAAAAGCTTTTCTTTGGCTAACAACGTTTTCAGCTCTGAAACTTACAGGATATTCTTATATTACCATGAGCTTTTATATATCAAAAGCTCAAGGGAAAGTTGATTTCTCAATTCATCACCCCTATAAATTCTTTTTTATTTATTTTTCATTAAGGATGCATTAAATTGATCGAAAGCAACAAAAGATTACAAAATAATATCATTATTATTTTATAATTCATCAACAAATCCTGGAAAACTACAGTGTTCACAAAAAAAATATTAAGCATCACAACATTTAAATATTGAAAAATAATATAAATGTTTCTTGAGTAATTTGGCATATTAGAATGACTTCTATGACTGTAGTCATGATGCTGAAAATGTAGCTTTGCCATTACAGGAGTAAATTATATTTTAAAATATAAAAGTTATTTGGTAAAAATACAGTATTACCGTTTTTACTGTATTTCAATCAAATAAATGCAGCATTGGTGAATATGAGACCTCTTTGATTTGTTTTTAAACATTTTTTTAACACCCCCCCCCCATTAAAAAAATATTTAATTCTATGAATGGTATTTTTAATTTATTTACAAAAAAAAAAAAAGGCCGTTATGTCATCAACCTACACTCACCTATGCAGTAATGCTTTATACAATAGAGCAAAGAACTTACCAGGCCATCGCAGTTGCTGATAGCTACTGATGTATCCTGCACATTGGTAACATAACCCACATATAAACAGTCACTGGGCAACAAGGGCTCAGAGTGCGTTTGGTTATCGTCCTCAAGCCACTCCACTTTGGCTCCTGGGGCCACGAGCCTGGAATTTAGCCTGAGGCGAAGGTGAAACTCCTGTCCGAAAACAGTGACGTTATAAAAGAGTGTCTCCTCGTGCCTCAGGTGTTCCTGCTCAGAGTCCGTCTCCTCATTGGTCTCTCCAAGCTGGTTGGCTTGCCTTCTCCTGCGCCGGTGGGACCCCTGCCCACTCAAGCGGCTGGCAGAGACGGCGTGGGAGAGGAAGCGTCCGTCTGCATCCACGCTCACCGGCCTCACTAGCCCGTACTCCCTCAGGACATGCTGCAGGGAATCTGCCAGGGGCACACACGCAAGGTGCAAACATTCAAATGTGCACGCAAACACAAAGTTAATAGATTTCACAGTCCACACCAGAAGCTTCCAGCAACAGTCAAAACTCAACCAATCTCTAAATCAGATGCGATACTTACACAGTACACATGAAAAGTATGTAGCCTATTTAAAATAACATCTTTAAAAAGTTGCAAATATATGATATATTCTATCTATGGAAACATTGCATTGAGAAGAGATGGTAAGTTGTGTCACCTTTTGCTTAACTTGTATTCTAAGCAAGGAGAAATTAGGCAAATGTGAAACTAATATATATAATTATATTTCAGCAAGTCTGCTATCACCTCATAGGACCATAAAAATGGTTAGTTGGCACAAGTTTGTTAGTTTGTCCACTTGTTAGGGGTAAGCTGTGTCATATCAACAGGCAGGTGCACACAAATGCCTAAGTTTGAACATTTGTACAAGAATAATAATAATATTACTTGGATTCCAGAATGGTATTTTGCTGCACATTTTGCTAACACAACCAAAAATTGGTCATTAGAAGATTTAAAACCCCCTTTTTTTCTTGTTTAAATCTCTTCTTTTTTGATGGATTCGCTCAAAGTAATTTGGTCCTCACTTTAAGAATTTCAAAGAGAAATATTAGTATTCCTAAATTCAGATCACTATTTCAGTCGGTTGCACAGCTTATATTCGAAAGCATCTGACACACCCCACAGGGGGGAAAAAAGGCACATTTGAAATTCTCCAAAATTTCGATTTTTTTTTTTTTTTAGCACTGCATAGATTTTCTTTCACAGAACGCCTGTTATGACATCCTGATTCAGACATCTACAAATTCATCCTTTTAGCATAAAAAATAGGCTACTCGTCACTTTTCTAATGTGCAGCTGAATATGACTAATTCCTGTGAGGTCACGTGACAAAACATTGTATAGTTTTTGTTGTTGTTGTTGTTGTTGTTATAATAAGGGGAATCCAAATCTTACCCCATTTTCCCTTGCAATGTGTCATGCATTCCTTTCTTACTGATGAGAGAGGCAGCAACACATTTGGCTGCACCGTTTATGCATCCTATGCATAAAGTGTCCTTCACCTCACCAGGAACGAGCAGCTTACAGCAAAGTAAACACTATAATATGATTTGGCTGATCTAATTTGACAGTAAAGTAATGTGTATGGGTTTTTCTGTCTAATTTACTCTTCTGTGTACTCATCTTGACAGTAATGTCGGCGTTTTGCGACAGTTATTTCAAGCAGAAGACACCAGATCCATCAGCTGTTTTACATTATTGACAGGCCGCATGGATTTTTGCGCTTCGGATCCTTTGAGTTTCACGAATACATCATAACACGCATTTTATGTCATGACGTTCTTTTTAATGTAATAAAAGTTGGAGATCTTTTAGTTTAGATGCCATGAAAAGTTCCAGACACTCATATTCAAGAAAAACGTCGCTGATAGTAAAATTCTTCTTAAAACTCATTCATCTCTATAAAAGTATAAGCTGCTGAAACATGAGTTGCTGCTTCATAAAGCTGGACATCCAAACGGATCCGTATCTTCTGCTTAAAGTAACCATGATCAGTATACTGACAATAAAAACCTCTCCACGTACCTATACTGTTGGCGATGTAAAGAGTATCTGCGTGCTGAAAGTGTAGGAAAATAATGAAGAATGCACATCCAGGAGTAACATCCATGGCAGGTCCGCGGAGAGGGGAGAGCGCACGGGCGAAAGGCGGACTTTGAGATCTCAGATAAGCGATCCAGCAGCGAACGCTGCCCCCTCCTTCCCCCCTCCCCTTTTAGACTGACTGCAAAGTGCACTGTGGAAGATAGGCTCTCATTCTCACCCTCCCTGTCCAGCCCCCTCTCCTCCTCTACAGTCTACGGTAAGCGGGAATGCAGATCCTCTCCTGACAAGAAGACCACCAGCCTGCTCTTCTTCTCGTCAACGTTTGACGGGGAACTCCAGTTTTATCGTTCCTGTGATGCACTCAGGTGGTAAACATGAAGAAAAAAAAAAGAAAAAAAATACTGTTCAGAGTCACAGTCAAGTTTATTTGTTTAAAAAGTTTAATAAACTTAATAGACGGCATGTTCGTGTAGTGGACAGTAGCCTATAGATAGCCTAACGTGAAAAATATGTGGGCATAAATAAAATAAATACAATACGCCTATTGTATTATTTTAAATGAAGCCAATCGTAGCAAAAAGCTGTTTTATTCTACATGGAGCGGGTCGCCCCCTCATGGGCACCGCCATGCTGGCATCACATGACCAGCCATGTAGGCTAATTGACAGAAAATAATACTCTAAATAATTATAACGACAATTTATTGCCAATTATAATAATTGCCATTATTATTGCTGATACTAGTATTTATATATTGTTTACAAACCATATGCATAAGGTAGAATAGCCTACATCTAAACAAATCCTTCACACTGATTATTCAGAGTGTTAACAAGTCATTTCAAATGTATTTGTATAGCACTTTTCACAATACACGTTATGTTTCAAAGAAGCTTTACAGAGAATCATATCTCAATATCTTATAGTTGTATTTAGCAGATTAGAACTGGTCAATAAAATTGACTTTTTTGATGATATGTGCAATCAAGCTGCTCTATAGATATAGCTATACAGTATAATCGCCCTATGCAATTATACTCTAAGGGAACGAAGTTGGACATACTAAAATATCAAATTTTGCATTAAGAGCGGTGTGATAAATGAAAAGTCAAGCAGTTGAGATTTTCTATATAGCCTATCAATGTAACATATAGGCCTATCTATCAAATGTTATGTGATGTATGATATGATAAAGACAGCAGACAAGGAAAAAACAGCTCACACTAAAAAAATATAACGTCTGTTAAATAACTTAAGGAGAATCAGACACTAAGAAATCAGTAGGCCTAAGGTTTTTTTGGTCACCAAATGGTGTATGGCATCTACCGGCAGGACAATGCTGAAACTGACCAGCTAAACCCCTTTACTTGTTTAGCATTTTAGAAGGAAAAATAGGCTAAATTATTAAGATGTCCATTTCCAATGATGATTTCAGAATGAGAAGGTGAGTACATTTGACTGGCATAAGGAAACAGCATAAGATTAGATTCATAAAAACGCTAAATGCTCTTTTGTGGTTGAGTTTTTGTATGGCTTGCAGAAATCATTCCTCGTGTTCCCCTTTATATTTCTTATAACTAAAAATGAGTGTGTCTGTCGTAGTATTTTTTAATATCATACATTATCGAGGACCACAGCAGTTGGAGAAGAAGCATCCTGTTCTGTTATGAAGTTAGTGGATTATTGAAATAAATCACCTGGTGAGATTGGATGCTGGGTTCTTGGAAAAGAATGTCTAATGCATCTCTCTGGCGCAGGAGGAAATGGATCATGTGCCATCTATCTGTCAGCACCTTTACTTCTCCAACCTCGGGCAAAGACTCCAAATGTACAATGATTTGCCTTGTATTTTAAAACACCAATGATGAGCAAAAACATGCAAGAACCAACCACCACAGCATGCTTTTTATTTGCGTTATGTGGAGTACAAGCAACCCGACCAACATTGGTGACCATTTAAAATGTGATTGTGTAAAATGCTTTTTCCAGTCATTTTTCCTTTGATCATAGATATACTCTTAGTTACCAAAGTTACCAATTACTTACCCCCTGAATTTGTTTGTTTCGTGGAACGCAAAAGCAGATGCTTAGCAGAATGTTCTGCTTTTTTTCATACAACGAAAGTGGATGGTGAAATGGATTCAAAAAAGATCCAAAAAGTAGTTAATTTGACTGAATATAGTAGTTAATTTGAAAATGTTGGCCTACACAAAGGCTGTTAAATCTCATCTGCCCACATATTGTCAGACACAGACGAGGACACAGAGGGATTAGTGCAAGTGCAAGGTTTATTATCAGAGGTTTCAGACACAGGTGATACTTAAAGGGATGGTGACACTCAGACGAGGGCGATGATGGTGAAGACGATGAAGGTGAAGATGACGATGATGACGATGATGATGATGATGATGATGATGATGATGATGAAGACGAAGAGGGATACAGATGAAGGCTTCTAGGTAGGACAGGTAGTTAAGGGGCAGGCGATGATAAGGCGGGACGTAGAGGCGCCCTTCTGGACCTCCCGGCAGGCTGTTGGGCATTCTCCTGTTGGATCTGCTCGTGGAGCGCCCACTGGATCGGGCTGACAACCATAGCTGGAGGGAGGATGGTTTCCAGGTGCTCTCGCTCAGGGTTGGCTTGGTGAAGACGAGAAAAGGCATCCGCCCGGTTGTTCTGGTTCCCTGGATGGTACGTCACCTTGAAATTGAATCTGGTGAAGAAAAGGGCCCAGCGGGCCTGATGATGATTCAGCCATTTGGCATCTCGAAGGTACTCAAGGTTTCGATGGTCATTGATGACTTCAAATGGATGTTCAGCTCCCTCCAGCCAGTGTCTCCATTCCTCAAGGGCGGCCTTGATTGCCAGGAGCTCCCGGTTCCCGATGTCATAGTTCTGCTCCGCCGGGGATAGCTTCTTGGAGAAGAAGGCACATGGATGGAGTCGTGAGGGTGTCCCTTGCCGCTGAGAAAGAACCGCTCCAACTCCGGTCGATGAGGCGTCCACTTCGACGATAAACAGAAGATGAGGATTGGGGTGGACCAGGATCGGAGCGGACTGGAAGGTGTTCTTTAGCTGGTGGAAGGCCTCCGTGGCCGATGGAGTCCAGGACAGAGACTTGGGCCGGTTCTGGAGCAGAGAGGTGAGTGAGGAGCTGAGCAGTCTGTAATTCTTAATGAAGCGGTGGTAAAAGTTGGCGAATCCTAGGAAGCGCTGCAGCTCTTTGATGGTAGTGGGCTGAGGCCAATGGGTGATGGTGTCCACCTTCCTCTGGTCCATCTTGACTTCCGTAGTTGTCTATGGTGTACCCAAGAAACTGGACAGTGGAGACGTGGAACTCGCACTTCTCAAGCTTGAGATAAAGGTGATGGTCTCTGAGCTTTTGCAGGACTTGACGGACATGCTCCTCATGCTCCCTCAGGCCAGTAGAATAGATGAGGATATCGTCGATATAGACGATGGCAAACTTGTTTAAGAATTCACAAAGTACCTCATTCATGTAATTTTGGAAGACGGAGGGTGAGTTGGACAGCCCATAACTAAATTTGACAGTCTGAGAATTAAGGTGACGGTAGTCGATACACAGCCACAAGCCTCCGTCCTTCTTGGCCACGAAGAAAAAGCTTGAAGCGGCAGGGGAGGTCGATGGACGGATGAACCCTTGTTGTAGCGCTTCGTGCACGTACTCCTCCATGGCCTTCTGTTCCGGGATGGACAGAGGATAGACGCGGCCCTTCGGTAGAGTAGCCCCAGGAAGGAGGTCGATGGCGCAGTCCCATGGCCGATGGGGTGGTAGTTTGGTATCCAACCGCATACTGAAGACATCCTGGAACGCTCGGTAAGGATGATGTCCACGGTTGACTCCTCCAGCACCATGAACGTGATGGTTTCCTCATGCAGATGACCAACACGTAGTGTAAGTGTGGGGGAGAAATGGCGGACACAACCTCAGCCCAGCGGTTTTCCCTGAATGGTGGTGAGTCGGAGGTCAACGGGACAACGTTGACGTTGGGAGGTTAGCTTTTCGAGGGTTTGCTGACTGATGAAGTTTCCCGCCAACCCGAAGTCGATGAGGGCTTGTGCTGCAACAGATGAGTGGGAATTGCAAACGAATACTGGCGTCTTAGAAAGGTTTGCCGTTAAAGGAGGTAACTGGATGGTACTCACCGCTGGCCGAGAAGGTTGCACGGGGCAGGTCGTCATGCCATGTCCATCTCCCCCACAATACAGGCACAGATGTAGTGAGATCCTGCGTTGGCGTTCGGTGGTTAGAGGGTATGATTCGATCTGCATGGGTTTAGGTGCTGGAGGTGCGACAGATGTTTGAGCAGGCAGAGGATCGGCAGCGGGTGAGGAGAGGCCACAGGCAGATAACCATTGAGACACGCGGATGTTTTTCTGGATGAGGGCTTCCAAGCCCATGCCATCCTCGTAGACCACAATGAGTTGCTTGATTTCAGCGAGGAGGCCGTGGCGGAAGGCTGTGACGAGGGCTGATTCATTCCATCCGCTCATACACCGTTCTCGGCCACTCCCTCTGTTCCCTGATTGGACGGATTAAAATTTGACCGGAGAAAACCAAAAAATATACCGCAATCCCAGACGGAGCACTGAAGGAAAATGAAAATTGAGCGGAAGTAAGGAGGGCAGAGCCAGGCTACTCTAGCACCACCAACTGTCCAAATTTGGACTCACTGCATATCGCAAGTCCATATTAAGTCATTTTCGGTCATGACATTTCTTTCTTCCGTTTTGAATTTTCCAGACAACTTTTTTGAGTTCCTATTAGGCTGTAGGAAACCAGATCATCTTCAGACCATGGCGATAACAAGTTATGGAATTCAAGTTGATTTGTCAAAACATTCTCAAATAACTTTTTTTTTATTTTTTTATTATTAGTATTTTTTTCAACTTGTATAATATAAATTATACAAGAGTCAACTCAATATTGTAAGTCAGTTTAATGTAGCCCCCCTCACCCCCCCCCCCCCCCCCCAATGGAAATGGCCAAATTGTTCCCCCAAATATTTATTATAATTTACCATATATTTTACATTTTTAGCCTCATCAGTCTAACAGTGTTCTTCATAACTGAAGGAGAAAAGATGTTTTTGTTATTATTTTTTTATTTTATTTTTAATTGTTTACATATTAGACATAAAACAAGAGTGAATGTGTGCATATTTTTAAATAAAATATAATTTGCAAAGAGTTTAAATTGATTACTTCACAATATAATTAGACCTTGAACTTATTTTGCCGTTCTTATTTCCTCTGTATTCCATTAAATCCCTTTAATCCTTTATTTAATTTCTTGAAATGAAAATGTCAACTCTACCGTCACTCAGCATCTGTTTTAGAAACTTCTTCACAGCAGCATTAACTTTTTTTGTGTAATTGGATGCAAAGATGACATAACACAAAGTATAGTGTTATTAATGTACACACACACTTAAAATTTGAAATGTTGAAACGACTTGTACTTTAAAGTTGCTTTAACTTAAAGATTTAATGCAGCAACTGAACTTAAGTTTTTAAGTTGAAATAGGTTGAAACTTTTACAGTGATGAGTTAATTTATTTGGTTCATGAATTTTCTAAAATTTTCAGAAATCAACTTTCCCTTGAGCTTTTGATAAAAGGTCATCACAATATAAGAATATGTACGTTTCAGAGCTCGCAACTTCCTTGTTAGTCAAAAAAAGAAGCTTTTATTGAAAGCTGGCTCAGCAAACGATCAATCTGCGAACGTGCTGTAGCGTATTCTGAAAAAACTTGCATTTTGAGTCAGATAAGACTGTAAAAAACCAGCACACTATTAAAAAGTTAGCTGTGGTTAACTTTATGACATAATTGCAGAGACCTCAGATTGTGGGATTTTAAGTGCAGAGCAGAAGAGAGTGTTTCTGTGGAGGACCGCATCCATTTCTCATGCTTCTCTGACTGAGGTAAAAGATTGAGGTTGTCACTGTGGTCAAGGCAGAAGATGGTTTAATTGAACCTCTGCATTCAAACTCCATTGCTTAGCCAGATGGGTCATACTATCATGTTTTACGCAAGGAGTTCAACTTTCTTGTAGCTGGCATCCAGAATGTAAACTGCATGTTAAGGATAACTGATTTAAAATTCAGATTGTACACCATTTTAAGGCCATTTTAAAGATGTAAAAGTATAATTTATATTTACGGGGAAGGTCATACCCTGGAAATAGTTGAGAGTTTTGTCATTTGAGCATGATGAGGTCAGATGAGGAAAAGCTACTTGAGTTTTGGTTCACTGAACTGAAAGAAGTTGCAAAAGAGAAAATGTGCAAGCAGATGGTCATGTATATTAATTTGTGTCTAAATAACACCATTAGAGGCAATCTGGGAAAGAAATATTTTCTCTAAGCGTTTTAATATTTGGAATACCTCTAAGCTATTGGATCTATACATAAATAGATCATATCAGCATATTAGAATGACTTTTGTGGGATTAAGAGACACTGACCAGAGTAATGATAATGAAAGTTCACTTTTTCTATAAATATATATATTTTTTTAAGTTCAAATTTAAGCAATTCTAACAGCAAATGCAACACAGAACACATTTTTTTAAATTTCATTTACAAACACAATCTTGTCAGGCAACAATAGACTAATGCTATTCCTACCTATTTACTGCCCACTGTGGACAAAAAGACGAGTCAGCAAATTTCATGTAATAGTGCCTGAAGGGAAAAACCAATAGATGCATACTGCAGCTAAACACAACCTTTAGATATATAAACCAACAGATACTGCAGGTGGCTTTAGACACAACCAACCAAAATCACTGAGAGCTGAGACGTATGAGCAACATTACTATCAACGATATTATCACACACCACATGTGCAACAACATGTCGTAATGCATGTATCACAATGTTTGAATTCCTCTCCTGTTCCGGCGTACCCGGCCAAATCCACCATATGTGTCATATGATTCACTCATGTGGATCTGGGAAAGGTATGGCAGATATGCTGAGCTACGTAGCCTTTGGTTTTAATCAGAGACCGCATGGATAGGGCCCAGAGTTGGCAGAGGTTAGCAGTAGAAGGACTTGTTACTGTTTAGTGGCTGTAAAAGAAAGTTGGATCTATGTTGCCGTCACTGCTGGCTCTCAAATGAACCACGGCCGAGCCAGTGTGTCCCGCCAGGACGTGTGTTTCACATTTGTTCCTCCGCTCCCTCTCTCCCCTCTCCTCCTGAAACTCCTTCCGCACAAACTCGCATGTCACGTGACCTGCTGGGCTAAACGGCTGCTGCAGTACAGACACATGGATTACATGAACATACACTTAAAGGCATACAAGCACTCAAATACAAGTACTGACAAGACACTTACAGGCATAGTTCACCCAAATAGGATAATTATGTCATCAATATATACCCTCATGTCATTCTACAGCTTTTCTTCTGTGGAAAACAAAAGAAGAAAATATCGCGAATGGGATCTTTTTGCAAAAGCAAACTTTTTGGGGGCATAAAGTCACATATTTCAGGGATGGGACTAATCATAAGAAGGAAAAAAAAGAAAGACAAGACAAACTTAGGGTATCATTTATTATTATCATCATTATTATTATTAATTTTTTTATAGGGATACAATTAAACACAATTGCTTTACAGGTTAAACATATTTGTAACTGTTTGTCTTTCAAAATCACTCAGACAGTAAACATTCTAAGGTTTATATTGTTATTATATTTTTAAATAATTAATGTAGGTAGAATGTTTAATGTAGAATGTACACTATATTGCCATAAGTTTTGGGATATCTGCCTTTACATGCACATGAACTTTAATGACATCTCGTTCTTAATCCGTGCGGTTTAATATGGAGTTGGCCCACCCTTTGCAGCTATAACAGCTTTAACGCTTCTGGGAAGGCTTTCCACAAGGTTTAGGAGTGTGTTTGTGGGAATGTTTTCTAGAAGGGCATTTGTGAGGTCAGGCACTGATGTTGGACGAGAAGGCCTGGCTCGCAGTCTTTGCTCGAATTCATCCCAAAGGTGTTCTATCGTGTTGAGGTCAGGACTCACAGCCAGTCAAGTTCCTCCACACCAAACTCGCTCATCCATGTCTTTATGGACCTTGCTTTGTGTGCTGGTGTGCAGTCATGTTGGAACAGGAAGGGGCTATCCCCAAACTATTCCTGCAAAGTTGGAAGCATGCAATTATCCAAAAACAACCCCACAACTTAATCCCCCCTCCACCAAAACATTACACTTGGCACAATGCATTTAGGCAAGTACTGTTTTCCTGGCAACCACCAAACCCAGACTTGTCCAACGGGTTGCCAGAAAGAAAAACGTGATTCGTCACTCCAGAGAACACATCTCCACTGCTCTAGGGTCTAGTGGTAGCATGCACCACTACATCCGGTGCTTTGCATTGCACTTGATGTAAAGCTTGGATGCAGCTGCTCTGCACTATCATTTTTGAGCTAATCTGAAGGCCATATGAAGTTTGGAGGTCTGTAGCTATTGACTCTGCAGAAAGTTGGCAACTTCTGCACATTGTGTGCCTCAGCATGTGCTGACCCCACTCTGTGATTTTATGTGGCCTTCCATTTCATGGCTGAGTTGCTGTTCCCAATTGCTTCCACTTTGTTATAATGATACTAACAATTGCTCATAGAATATTTAGTAGCAGGGGCAGGGGCATAGTTTGCGGGGGTGGGTGGGTAACCCTCCAATATTTATATCCTACCATGGTTAATGGAAACATAGAATCAGGCTATTAATTAATTATACATCACGTTTATAATTTAGAGCTTTTATAAGTTCCCATACGAACTGAACGGATCTGCACAATATGACTGAAGCCAGGTTCACCGACCGTATACTCTGCGCTTGTTCACCAGCACGCTCCAAAAGTGTAATAAGATTTGTGCAAGCAGTTCCTATCGTGACGCTGTTGAAAAAATTGTGAATGCCATATAAACTAAAAACATCATTCTGCACCAACATAAACTAGAAAGCTTTTTAAACTACTCATTGCCACCTAGAAGCAGTCCGCATGCCTATAGGTGCTTGATTTTATACTGTGACCATGGAAAAGATTGGAACACCTAAATTCAATGATTTGGAGGGGTGACATTATACGTTTGGCAATAAAGGGTATATTCTTAAATTATATTGTAATATTGGTTTATCTAGCATTTACTTGACATGAAATTAATGAATTTAATAAATAATGATATTTGTAAAAATATATTTATGTGTATTAAAATATATTTTAAAGCGTGTTGAGATGTGTACACTCACATGTAGTCAAAGTGGAGGAAAATGCCCTTGATGGCTACATCACATGATGTTTTTAAAGTCATTACGTTTAAATCTTAAATACATTTTATTAAATCAAAAGCATATGAAACCAATGAGAACACAATGACTTTTTCAATTAGATTCCTTTTTATCATTGGCACTGTACAGTGTATACTATGTAAAATTATGACAGTAATTTAACTTTTAGATGAACTTCAGGAAACAATAAATCTGTTGAGTCCAATGAATATATTATGAACAACCACTGAAAAGTAGGTCATGCACTGCACATCCTGATTTTGCAGAGTTAGACGTGTTCCTGGGTCAACATATTTTGTTGATCCTGGAACAACATTCCTGTCCAAAAATGTAATATCCTACCCATAAACCTAACCTTACCCATAAGTTATCCCTAAAAACAGAGGGATATGATATGATGTAGAAGCACCTAACCCTGGTTGTAAGCCTAAGCTTGACATAAACTGTAAACTTGCTCCTCAAAACTGACTGGTTTATTGGAATGTTGTTCCAGGATATTTTACACCTCAACACCAGTGTGGTTTACTTTGATGCCTTTCAGCTGAAGCAAAAAATCCCTGTTTTGGTGGATAGACATTTGCATATGAAGCAAAAATTACATCACACATTTTTAAAACTCTCATGAGGGTTTTATACCTCAACAGTGTATTTTCCATGGCAAACCTGTTTTGCTTTTACTTCGTTGAAGGAATTATGATTTTATACAGTGGCTCAACCCACAAGAAAAATGTCTTTATAGGAAGGTTTTGGTTGGATTCCTTTAAGAGTTAAGAACAGCATCTCTTGGCAGCATGATTTACAAATGACATTTACAGGACCAGAAAGAAAACAAAGTGGACTAGTAAAGAAAGCAGTCTGGCACTGCTATGAAAGCTGTTTTTCAGCTTTTTGAAAACATTAACTTTATAAAAACTGTAAAACACAGTCTTGTACATGCATGCAAACCTGTAAACCTGCTTTGACAAACATTTGCTTTTTCTTAAAGGTGTTCTCAGTATTTTTAGTTGTACTGACTTGTTTTGGGCACATACTATCAGCTAATGGTGTGATTGCAGCACCCAGCAAACACAAATATTAGCAAATGAAAAGGGGTTTTTTTTCTGCAGAAGGACATGATTAACATTTTCCCTGCCATTGACAGAATGTTCCATAATTTATGAGATAACACTTCCCAAGTGTGGGTATCTGCAGGTTAAAGTAATAGGTGTGGGGTTGGGTTAGGGGTTAGTTTCACCTTCCGGCACACACATTACTCAGACCTGTAGCTATCCCTGTCCCATGCTTCCTCACCACTGACAGAATTTTCTGGCTTTCTGTGTTTTACTATTTTACGGTAGGTGGGTACTATTACGCAACTTTTGAAAGAGTAGAGAATCTCCGGATCAAAACACAGGGAAAAAGAAGCAGAAATAAGCGATAAAAGCATTGCTTATGCATTTTGTAGTCTTAAAAAAGGAGGGGCAAAAGCATAGTGAGACTGCATTTGTAAATGGTTCATGTCTGCATCAATGCAAGAACACAATGCTGACCCAAGCATGGTTAACACTCTGGGAGACCTGAAGGTTACAGTTGGAACACTTCTGCCGTGCCGGTCCCCACGGAAATGAAAGCTCTAGCATAAGTTCTGCTGGGAAGACTCAATTACCACGTCACTTAATGCCTTCACTCTAATCCAATGATATTCTCATGCTCACGGTATAAAGGCTCTGTACTTACACATGTTTGAGTTCGCAGATACTGAAGTGACGATTACCCCCATCCTCCCCACCACCACCAGGATGGCCCTGTCCATACCCTACCGGGGGGTCGGCTGCGCCCCTGCCCTCGTCTTCAGGCAGGAATTGCAGATCCGAGACCCTCGGATTATGCTCTTCGGACGGGGCCTACGCCAAAATGACTCTGTACACTATCAGCTTGCTGAGCTGTTAATAAATGCACTATTGTTAATATATTTCTCCCCGAGTCTTTCTGGTAGAACTCCCACTCCTCTGCACGGTAATGGCACGGATCCTTCTCATGGTGTACCCAGCGTGTCATTCGGTGCTCTGGGTGAGAATCACATGTCGAGAGTATTGTCCTCTGCAGAGTAAGATGAGGTTGAGCTTCCCCCTTCGGGCATACAGTCGGATGCAGAGTGGACAACCATGCTTGCCTAAACCACCTGTCATCGCACTCAAGTGAAACCATCCATCTTGGCCTTAGCTCTTGCTGCTGGATGATTGGTTCCTGTGTGCAATGCGTGGTTCACGGCTGTTTTCTGTGCCCTAGTGCCTTTCTTCCTGAAAGTGCATGAGGAGGTTCAGAAGTCATGGAAAGAACCTTGAACTCCTCAAGGCCACTTTGCAGCCTCCTCTCACTTTTCCACATCAGGGATATGTGGAGATTCCTTAGGTGGTGCATGCAATTGTGGTACACTTGTGCCTGCAATGTGCCACCACCTCATCTCTTTGTGGTCCTTTCTGGTCTGCAGAGAGCTCCCTTTTAGATGTTTTAGTCAGTTTGAGCTAACTTCTATTTAAAAGGGTGGGAAACCTGCAGTAATTTACAGTCAGTGAATCGTGCCTCAATTTGGGTCGGAGACCTAAGACCCGAGACCCTGTCCCATATACGTGCTCAAAGTTCCCACCAGTTCACTTAGAGACCAGGTGGTGAACTTGCCAGTGCTGCCTTGCATGTTTACGTGGCCCACTTGCAGAGCTTCAAGAAGCTCTGAGAAGCTCTTTGTCCACTTTGGAGGTTTTCAAAAGGAAAAGACTTCAAACAGAGGTTGGCCCACTGGATGCCATCCCCATGTCGTACCAATTCCAAGATGAGCCGTGGCTGCTCAGTGTCTCGCTTGTAGTGTCATTCCCCTCTAAGAGGCGAAACAAATGTCTTCTTTGCTCTTCAGGTGAGTTTCCCATTTGGTGAACCCTTGATTGATATTCCGCTGAGCATTCTTTGGCAATAAAATACGGCGGAGGTGCCAAACGCCAGGCCCAGTACTCGAATGCATGGCTGCTGGGTCAGCCCCTGTACTGGGCTAGATGCTCCATATGTCATGATTATATATATATGTCCCTTGTGCATTCTTTCATGGTACGTTTTCTCATTCAGTAAACCTGTGTCTTTCCCTGGGCAGATTCTGCTCTGCCCCATCTCTGCATCTGTAGTAGTTCCGTCCCTGTCTAGGGACCTACCACAGAGATCTTTCCATATATAGAACTGCCCCATGGTTCAGTTCATATGTGTATTTCCACTTGTTACTCCCTGTGGGTAGAATGAGGCCTCCATAGCATCTATCTCAAATGGACTAGGTACGCTCCCCCAGAGTTAATAACACTGGTCATGGCTAAACTGAGAACCAAAGCACTTATACCGTGAATGTAACAGCGGCTATGCCGGTCTCCATGGTAAACCCTGTCCCTTCCATCCCACTGGCATGGGGGACTAACATTCTGGGCTTACATGGGGCGCTGGGTAGGTTACGATTTAACGGGAGCAGTTGCCAAAAGGGTACGCTACAGCTTGGCAGAATCTGCATCTCCATCACTTGTAACCGTTCAGTGGTTGTGGCGCTTTTCATGGGACCCCATTTGTCAGTCTTTTTTGAGAGATAGGTAACATTTTGGTTACTGATGCAACCCCCATTCCCTGATGGAGGTGGCGGAGATCTTCTGTCCCTCCTGCCACAATGCTGAACAACCGCTGAATGGCTCAGCTCCTCAGCATAAACCTGAATGAGTGGATGTGAGCAGCCATCTTATACACCTGCACTGTATGTACGGATGGTGGCTTGACATTCAAAATCCACTCACTAATTCAATTGACCATTTTTCTAAAAATTAGAGGTGGGCTCCCATGTAAGACCCCATTTTGCAGACTTTTTGACATAATGTCTCTGTTCTGTCCATCCGGGAACAAGGGTTACATCAGCAACCAAGATTTTTTTATTTTAAAAGCAGACTCTTTCTTTTATATCTACTATATGTTCAGATATTCATACAACTAAATATTCTGGGCCATGAAAGTTTTGTGGAAATCCAAAAAAATTGCCATCCTCATAAGGTAAATCTGCATGTAAAATAAACATATTTTATTCAGCTACTGATATGATTGTTTTTTATATGTGCAAAATGTTTTAATGAAAAATTCAGAGTATACATTAAACAAGCAGAAACGGATGTGTGGATACAATCTTACACAGGCTGTCATCAGTTTATGAGATCATACATCTGAGTTGACTATGAATAATGGTGAGGGATTTTCAAAGAATGCATTAGCAGGTATATCATTCTCTCAAGAAATGAAGACGAAGATCCGACTGCACCTCGATAGTGATATCCCAAGTGGGTTCGGGTGAAGGTTATCCCTTTCTGCTGTTTAATGAGGAAGATTGGGACAGCTCCCTGCTGTAGCACACAATAAACCCACTGAGCAGCCATATGCCAGATCAGCAGTACACACTATGGTCCGGGAGGACCTCAAGGTCTTCTGGATCTTCTCCTGCATCGACTTAGCACCGAATGAAAATTCACCGATTCAGAACTGTGGGAATAAAGCATGAGTGGCCTATATGAGACATGTCTGTGACAACAGCCAGGGGAATCTGCCTCGAAAACGGACGAGGATGCCTGTCACTGTGGTTACACACACAGCGACACTGGCACTCCTCATTAGAGGGTGTTTCATAGACAAGTTGTCTCCTGCAGGAAACACGTCCTCCTCCAAATCGACTGCTGCACTCACAGCACAGAGGAAATAAGAAATTGATTCAGATTCGAAGACAACAGATTCACTTTTGTAAGATACAAATGGATGCCATATCATGAAACAAATACTTTTAAACACATCAATAGAACAATGTCTTTATGTTGTAATATCTGGATGAATAGGCCTATCTGATTCGTCGATATTAAATTTATTATAAACTGATTTTCTAGTGACTGATCACATCTAAATTTTTCAGTTGGCCAATTTTCAATTGGATTTTTTTTTTCCAGTCATCTTAAGTCATTGTAGTTAGTCCTAAATTCTTCAACCCTGTTAACATAATTTCTATCATTACAAACATTTTAAATTCTCTATGACCCTGTTACTCAAGTTGCTGTAATAAAAGAACGTTAAATTAATATTATTACCATCATATTTTATACATTTTATTGTTACATTTTCTTATGAATTTATAATGCTTATGTCTACTTCTACTTATAAAAAAAAATATTTTTAATTTTTATGGTCCACTTTAGATATTCTACTTATTGTAAGTAACAATAAGTAACAACTACATGTCAACTAACTCTCATTAATGTATAAGTAGACAGTGTTAGTGCTTAAAATTTGCTGACACTTTATTTTGATGCTCACAAACATTCTACTGACTATAAATAACTATATAATAACTAAACTTATGTCAACTTATTCTAATAACTCTATCACCTAACCCTGCATAACCAAACACTCTACGTACAGTCTACTAATACTCTAATGAGAGTTAGTTAACAAGTTACTTATAGTAATTAGAATGTCTAAAGTGGACTACTGAGATAGTAGACAAATATTGCAATTTTGATATAATATTAATGTTTACCCTTTACTGCTTGAAAATAACAAAACCAGACAATTGGTTTAAAATGTTTTAGACATTCCCCACATTTTAGCAAAAGGGCTTCATAAATTGCAATAAAAAGATAAAATTAAAATTAAATAAAATTTCTTTGATCTCTTAAGGTGGAAGAAACTGCATTTTATGAAGGTTAGGAGTCTCATCTCACTGACTTCTGGCAAATTACTTTCTAGTTTCAGGCCCCATTTTGTTCCCAATTCATGGAAAGTACCGATTACATGGCTCTGAAACGTGGCGAGGGTGACTGACTAACATCCTCACAATGTGAATATGAATTGAATAACAGACTGTGCACCAAACAAGATTGTGAGGTTTAATCCCTCTGTTTAACCAGAAGCAGCCTCCATTGCTGGCTCTCTAGAAAATGTGCTCCACATCTTCTGCTTCCAATTCTACGATCAAAGGCATTGAAATGTTGGACAGGAAAAGAAATGGAATGGAAGGAAATCTTCCAAAATGTGACTTAAAGAATTGAAATCCCCTGGTGTTTCAGGAACAGTTTGTTTTCAACTGCTCGTCTTGTCTGTAAATCTGGTGATTGTCTCCACAAAAACACAAATTACTGTCTCATTTTTTTGTCCAGTGAAAGAATAAAAAGTATGTATTAAATCACAGGGCAACTTGCTGACAGGCCCTTCAAATGCACACAAAATATACAAAGATCCTCATTTTAATCATTTATTTTGATAATTTGTTTTCAATTGATCAAAGTTTCAGTTTTCATCTGCACACATTTCTATTACAGCTTTTTGGTTTCATCAAACTGTCTTAAGTTTTTCACATGGACAGCAGTATGTTCCCCATAAACTCCCTGTAAACACTGAACTTAAAAAAACAAAACGCCTCCTCATAACACATTTTCTTTCTTATAACCTTGATTACAACCAAGGGAGGCTCTTTATGGTAGAATCGTGACCCATTTCACTGTACCCCGACACGTGGACTAAACAGGGCCTTTGCAAGCCAAATATTAAAGGGGTACTTCAGCGCTGGGAAGATGAATCTGTATTTAAACTGGCTCATCAATGCAGTAGAAATGTGAAATTATTTTTGAATTTGGTGTCTTCTAGACTGAGAAAAGACAGAAAATGTATTTTTGTCCCATGGGGATGAAAGACTACAATTCCCAGAATGCTTCGCTGCCCTGTGAGGCCATTCCCAACGCCACCAACTTGATTACAGTGACTGAGTTAGAGAAGACACTACAATTAAAAACTGAACGTGTCTGTTAAATATAACGAGTGAGTCACCGCACAAGTCTCACAGACAGCACTGAGCACTAAACTGCAGGAGTGATGAGAGCTGAGGTAATCGCGACTACACTCGCGGCATACATTCACAACGCGAGTTCAGTCTGGCGCGTTTCAGTTCATGCCTTTGCAAGCTTAACTTTCATAGAAATTAATTAGAGAAGTTAAAAGACTTACATTGCTCACCATAGCTCCGTTTAAATGAGTGCCTGCCAGCTGTGCTCTCCCTGCAAGCTGAGTGTAATCTCCCATCCCCCATGCACGGATTCAAAACATGCGGAAATAGCTCCCTCTGCTGGCTGTAGTCTTTAGCCTCTGGGCAAACATTCCTCCTATGATGCAAAAATCGTCAATTTGCATCATAGGAGGAATTTTTCCAGAAATGAAATGCATAAATCTCTTGTCTCAGGGAGATATGAGGGGGGAAAGCACAATAATTTGAATATATTCCAGGGTTTCTACTGATACAAAGCCATATGCTAATCGCTGAAGTAACCCTTTAAGTAAAGCAAAACTCCCGACCTTCCATTTCTCCTGATGGTCAAAAAGCATGCAAGTGTGGCACGGACATCAAAGCTTACAGGAAGACTCTGGACAAATATTTAGCTCGATTTAGCAAGGTCTCAACATGCAAGAAGTACAAACTTAGCTGCTCTGCTTTTGCTTTCAAGAGAGTTTAATAAACTGACGTTATGCACTGGCTTTCCATATTCAAAATTTGAGCTCAAGCACACACACACACACACAAAGCTCTTTCAAAACCTAAGCACGTTCCTTTTTGAGCAGCTTCTGGTAAACAATAAGAAATTCCCATCTGCTCAGTCATGTTTGCTGCGCCTTCTCACCTCGCACTCCTCCCTGCACTTTTGCAAGCTGCCTGTTCTGTTAACTTCACTTCAGACTGCTGAGCTCAGCATTCCCCCACGGATTCAGCCGCGGCAGCTACCTGGAACTGCTGTCACCCTACATCTTCTCATCCTACCTGTACCTGCACCTCCAGCCGAGCCTTGCTCCCCCGCTAACAAACATCAGTGTCCTTGATGTCCCGCCGACACTGTGGCAGAGACAAACGGCCCTCCCCGGCTCTAGATGCTACAGTTTAGCTTTGGTCCTCTAAATCTCTCAACTCAGTGTGTGGCTTCATCAACAACTCAATTTGAGGGGAGTTCACTTAAATAACTCTTTGACGTAACGCGGGTCCTTGTGAGCCTCAGATGGATGATGGTGAAAATTTGAAGTGACAAAAGTAAGAAAGCAACTCGCAGGGTGACAAGTAATCAATCGGGTTTGTTAGGTAAAGAGCGAAGAGGGTTCTCTGAGAAATGAACTTTTCTGCTTTAGCAAAATGGAAAAAAGCAGGTGACATTGTGAGTGGAGCACAGCTCAAGGAAGTGTAGAGGACGCATTTGGGAGCTGTCTGCAGAGATTTATGTCAAATCAACCTCACTGAGGTGACTGCAGTCAGGACCCATCTGTGAGTGTTTGCGTGTGTGTGTGTGTGTGGCAGCAGCTCTCTCGGAGCACTGATATTTGCACTACCACTGAAAATAACAATGTAATCTGCATCTGGGATCTGACTTTCTATACTGAGTTAAGCACTCTTTTTATAATTTAATTATTTTTATATTTATAATTTTATATAGAAAACATTAAATTATGTGTATTTTAATCAATTTCTGTGAGTTTTAAGGCCATCTACTGCACATGATACTGTATTGCTAAATGTTTACAAGAAAAATACCTACAATTTTGATCATCCCACATTTCCCACGTTTTGTTAGCCTAGAAATCTAGACGCACCCTAGCGGCAGCAAATTTAATCTGCCCGCAAGTGTCGTCTAGGAACTCTCTCAATACCCATCTGAGCTGTATTCCTCAGAATCTGGACGGCCCAATCACATCGTGTATAGAGTCGGCGGGCGGGGCCATAATGACGACGGCCGAGTTGCGTTTGCGTGCTTCTAGTAAACACAGAAACTGGCGAACGGCGGCGGTCTTTCGAATCAGCTTTGACTGCGACTCTGGAAGACTTGGAGTTAAGCTTTTCTCTGAGAAAAGAACAAAGAACGGCACTGAAGTTCTTAAAAAGGGAAGATGTGTTCGGAGTTTAGCCGACCGGATACGGCGAATGTTTAATCTATCAGCGAGCTCTGTTTCACCTTCGCTGCTCTGGTTGGTGTAGCGCTATCCTATCGCGTGCAGAGGGAGTTTGAAAGACAACCGTTTATCCCACCCCTCGGATTAAGCCCTGTCTATGGTGAGTTTCCAGACCAAACATCTTGATGTGAGTCTGGCTTGTCAGGCTAACGTTTTGTATGAATATACAAAATATGAATTTACCCTGCCCTAATGATGCTGTCTTCAAGAGCACCTGGAAACCTGAGTCAGATGTTTGTTATTTTACAAATCACAGTCATACTAAATAATTCTATTGTGAACAATAAACTGCCATTTCATGAGTTCACACTTACATCAAATTAAATATAGTAAAGATAATGTGTATTTGGCGTACTGTCCGGGGGTAGACCCCGGCTCTGATTTTTTGTCCAAACCCAAGAGAAGAGTACAAACTTATTTATCACTTATTTATATATAGTATCACATGTTTGTGTTACATTAAGCAAACCGTGAAAGTTGAGTGATTCACTTTCACACCAGATTTACTAAAGAAGTTAATGGTGGTTCTGATAGAAAGGTGTCAGGATGCACAGTGCATCCCAGTTTGTTGCGTATGAGGCTGCAGAGGCTGCAGACCAGTCAGGGTGCCCACGCTGACCCCTGTATCAGAACTGGACCACGGAGCAATGGAAGATGGTGGCCTGGTCTAATGAATAATTTTTTCTTTTTCATCACGTAGATGGCCGGGTACGTGTGTGTTGCTTACCTGGGGAATACATCACACCAGGATGCACTATGGGAAGAAGGCAAGCCAGCGGAAGCAGTGTGATGCTTTTGGGCAATGTTCTGCTGGGAAACCTCGGGTCCTGCCATCCATGTGGATGTTACTTTGACACTTACCACCTACCTAAGCATAGTTGCAGACCACGTACACCCTTTCATGAAAACTGTATTTTCTGGTGGCTGTGGCCTCTTTCAGAAGGATAACGCATCCTGCCACAAAGTAAAAATGGTTCAGCAATGGTTTGAGGAGCACAACAACATGTTTGAGGTGTTGTCTTGACCTCCAAATTCCCCAGATCTCAATCCAATCGAGCATCTGTGGGATGTGCTGAACAAACATGGCATATCCATGGAGGCCCCAACTCACAACTTACAGGACTTTGAGGATCTGCTGCTAACATCTCTGTGTCCGATACCACAGCACACCTTCAGGGGTCTAGTGGAGTCCATGCCTCGATGGGTCAGCAAAATGGAGACCAACACAGTAATAGGAAGGTGGTCATAATGTTATGCCTGATCAGTGCGTATCGGGTTTGTTCGTGTCATCTCATTTACATTTACATTTACATTTAATCATTTAGCAGACGCATCTCAACCAGAGGTCCCTGACTAAACATTTATTATGTTAAAAGAAATACATGAATGAAGCAGAAATCCCAAATGTGAAATGTCATGGATATATATTTACTGAGTAATCCAATATTTTGTACAGGGGGGACAAAATTACCATTTTCACCTTGGATTTGGAGCCAAATTACAGGGGGGTAAAAATGAAAGATGGCAGTTTATTTTTTTTATGTTATTTTTTTTGCAGAAAGGTTGGTAAGTCTATAGAGCTCCGGACGTCACATGACCCATTCTGTTTACAACACCATATTGGCAGGCAGGGACAGCCAGGAGCGAATATGAAATGAATGATGTCAGCATGAGTTTTAAGGCATCAGAGAACACTGCGCACTTTAATTCAAAACACATAGACCTGAACATAGCAAAAAGTAATTCATTTTAACATAACAGATCCCTATAATGCCCCCAGGGTGCTTTTCATGTATCGATAAAGGAATGGATAGTGGTATCCTCGGACCGGTTGCAACAGCAAGTTACAATTAGATTAGTTTTGACGTAAATGGTTACAATTTAAGCACTACTAAATATTTTTGCGTTGCACCATTAAACTTAGTAGAAGCCTAAATCTACGTATAAACTAAATTATTTTTTTATATAAACATTTTTTAAGGCCAAATATGGTTCAGTTACATATTTATGTGGATTTCATGAGCAAATAGGTAAATCTGACACATTTTCAATGATCAAAAACCAAATATGGGGCACTTTCCATCAGCTGATACTTTGCTTTTTAAGAAGAATATCTGAAGAACAAATCATGTTGAAACTTTTTTCTGAGCATAGAGCACACCTGCATGAGTGCCACATATATTCTTTTATTTTTTCCAAAGTTTGAATGCCTATATATATATATATATATATATATATATATATATATATATATATATATATATATATATATATATATATATATATATATATTCTTAGTAAACTTTTCTTTGGAAATCTTAATTTTAATGCCCTATAATGTTTATTTCCAGAGACCAATTTACATCTCCAAATTGTTGAATTTGACTCATTTTTAATAGTTGAAAACAAAATGTGGGTAACTTTTCAAACTGCTGATAAATAATGTATTTCAGGAAGAATGTCTGAAGGACAAATAATGCTGAAACCAGAAATGTATTTTGTTTCCCTTGCATAGAACATACCTCTTTGAGTGCCCAAAATACACTGAAATGGTCTAGTGGAGGCACATTAAATTACTCTCAAAAGTGTTTTCATAAGAATCTCTGTTTGAGTTTCAGGTATATTTGGAAAGGAGGTATTTTGTTCATTTAAACAGCTTCCGAAGCTACCAAGAGTTCAAATGTGCAGTATCATAACTACATGCTGCCGCACTAACATTCCAAGATCTCTTGGATTTAACCATATAGGGTCTTAAAATGACTATCTGAAAAGAGAAGATTCACAGGAACAAGAATCTAAAATATTAATATACTGTATTAAGATACCTTTAATACTTCTTGAGTTACACACACAAAATAAAAAAAAAAAGAATATTTGTGGCACACAGACAATTGTTTTGATAGAAAGAAACAAGTTTCAACAATATTTGCTCTTTAGCTGTTCCTCTTTGAAAGAAAAAAGTATCAGCTGTATGCAAAGTGACCCACATTTGGGTTTTGACCGCTAAAAATGTGCAGAAATCACTCTGAGAGCCATATTGAGAGGAACTGAACCATATTGGGTCTTAAAAATGTAGATACCTAAAGAAAGGCTTGTTAAAAAAATATATTAATTTAAGATATCGTCTTTAGTTACTGGCATGCAAGATTTGGGAAAGGAAAATAAAACCTTGAAAAGTTCTTGTTCCCATTTTTTTACTTTAACGCAGCAAAGATTGCTGAAGTCGACAGATTTTACGAATTAACCTACTAATCTCTGTGTAAAAATAAAATGATCAACTCATGTGTCATGTAGAATTCTGTGATTTCCACTTCATGTGCTCAGAGCTTGTATTTATGATATTTTCGACCTCACTTGAAGGGCACATAACACATGCCTCTGACTAGCATTATCACATAGCAAATCCTGTTCATTTCTTTTATGCAACAAAAGACTGATGGCTATTTAAAAAAAAAAAAATTCCAGTCTCAACCTTCCATGCTTGTGTTGACATATTTCATATGTCAACACAAAAAACCAAACTGCTCTAGTCAAGCCATTTAAGGGTGTCTTAGCTTCTTATCCTCTTGCATTCCCCTCAAAGGAACAAAAAGCTCAAAAGAATCATGGATATGCCACAAAAAATCATTACATAAACGGTACCACATGTGTTTGATAACCAGCATGTCTTTGAACGTCAAAGAGAACATCTGAAATCTATCATTAGAATATGAAATCCTAAAATATAAAGATGCACATGTATTACGGGCAACTCATACAGAACCTCAGGATACTTGATTTATTCATTTACGAAACTCACTGAACAATTTATGAGCCTAAGAGGACAAAAAGCAGAGGACCATGAGCTTCTATTTTCCATGGAACAAAATCTATTTTTGTCTATAAACTTGCTTTAAACTACATTCATAATATTATACAAGTGTTCAACCGTTTTAATCACTTAACCAGCTCCGGGCATCAAATGACTTTTTGAGAAAGCAAAATTGTAACCAAACAATAATAAAAAAAATTGGACCCAATTTATATTAGGTGGCCTTAACTACTATGTACTAACATTTTAATTAATCATTTGATACAATGCGCTTATTGTGTGCATACATGTTTTTATATTGTTCTTACATTTTAAAAATACCTGCATGTAATTACGTCTGTAATTAATTTCTTACATTTATAATTACACAGTTGGCACTTCCCTTACACCTAACCCTACCCTTAAACTGACCCATATCACCACACCTGACCCTAACTCTACCCTTAAACTGACCCATACCACCACACCTGACCGTAACTCTACCCTTAAACTGACCCATACCACCACACCTGTCCCTAACTCTACCCTTAAACTGACCCATACCACCACACCTGACCCTAACTCTACCCTTAAACTGACCCATACCACCACACCTGACCCTAACTCTACCCTTAAACTGACCCATACCACCACACCTGACCCTAACTCTACCCTTAAACTGATCCACACCACCACACCTGACCCTAACTCTACCCTTAAACTGACCCATACCACCACACCTGTCCCTAACTCTACCCTTAAACTGACCCATACCACCACACCTGACCCTAACTCTACCCTTAAACTGACCCATACCACCACACCTGACCATAACTCTACCCTTAAACTGACCCATACCACCACACCTGACTCTAACTCTACCCTTAAACTGACCCATACCACCACACCTGACCCTAACTCTACCCTTAAACTGACCCACACCACCACACCTGACCCTAACTCTACCCTTAAACTGACCCATACGACCACACCTGTCCCTAACTCTACCCTTAAACTGACCAATACCACCACACCTGTCCCTAACTCTACCCTTAAACTGACCCATACCACCACACCTGACCCTAACTCTACCCTTAAACTGACCCATATCACCACACCTGACCCTAGCTCTACCCTTAAACTGACCCATATCACCACACCTGTCCCTAACTCTGCCCTTAAACTGACCCATACCACCACACCTGTCCCTAACTCTACCCTTAAACTGACCCACACCACCACAGCTGTCCCTAACTCTACCCTTAAACTGACCCATACCACCACACCTGACCCTAACTCTACCCTTAAACTGACCCATATCACCACACCTGACCCTAACTCTACCCTTAAACTGACCCATACCACCACACCTGACCCTAACTCTACCCTTAAACTGACCCATATCTCCACACCTGTCTCTAACTCTACCCTTAAACTGACCCACACTACCACACCTGACCCTAACTCTACCCTTAAACTGACCCATATCACCACACCTGACCCTAACTCTACCCTTAAACTGACCCATACCACCATACCTGTCCCTAACTCTACCCTTAAACTGACCCACACCACCACACCTGTCTCTAACTCTACCCTTAAACTGACCCATACGACCACACCTGTCCCTAACTCTACCCTTAAACTGACCCATATCACCACACCTGTCCCTAACTCTACCCTTAAACTGACCCACACCACCACACCTGTCCCTAACTCTGCCCTTAAACTGACCCATACCACCACCTGACCCTAACTCTACCCTTAAACTGACCCACACCACCACACCTGTCCCTAACTCTACCCTTAAACTGACCCATTCCACCACACCTGACCCTAACTCTACCCTTAAACTGACCCATACCACCACACCTGTCCCTAACTCTACCCTTAAACTGACCCATACCACCACACCTGTCCCTAACTCTACCCTTAAACTGACCCATATCACCACACCTGACCCTAACTCTACCCTTAAACTGACCCATATCACCACACCTGACCCTAACTCTACCCTTAAACTGACCCATATCACCACACCTGACCCTAACTCTACCCTTAAACTGACCCATATCACCACACCTGACCCTAACTCTACCCTTAAACTGACCCATACCACCACACCTGACCCTAACTCTACCCTTAAACTGACCCATATCACCACACCTGACCCTAACTCTGCCCTTAAACTGACCCATACCACCACACCTGACCCTAACTCTACCCTTAAATCTGTTTAACAACAGGCTGTGAGAGGGCTGTGGACCAAACAACACAAAATTATCCACAAAGAAAACAGAGCGATAGACTCCATTGCTTTCAGAGAGCGCCGCTCTTCCTGTTTATTCCGAAACCGTTGCACCATAATGACGTAAGCGTGCTCCGGCACGAATGCTGAAACCCGAAAACGTCGCACCATAATGGCGTAAGCGTACTCCGGCACGAATGCTGAAACCCTATGTGAGTGCAGGCCAGAGGGGAGTGGGGAGGGGGGACAATCGTACTCGGGCCCGGTTCATGGCAAACGTGCCTAGTGTGAGTACACCCTTAAACTGACCCATACCACCACACCTGACCCTAACTCTACCCTTAAACTGACCCATACCACCACACCTGACCCTAACTCTACCCTTAAACTGACCCATACCACCACACCTGACCCTAACTCTACCCTTAAACTGACCCATACCACCACACCTGACCCTAACTCTACCCTTAAACTGACTCATATCACCACACCTGACCCTGACTCTACCCTTAGGGTGTACTCACACAGTTTGAACCGTGCCCGAGTGCGTTTGACCACCAAAGCGCGGTTCGTTTGACTAGTGTGAGTGCTCCGAACCGTGCCCGGGCGCGGCTCGATTAGCCGGCCCTGGCCCACTTGGAAGAGGTGGGCCAGAGCACGATTCAGTTGGATTCGGGCGCGGTTCGCATGCAGTGTGAGCGCTAACCGTGCTGGAGTCCGTAATCAAAGCTGCAAAGTCCTTGCTGCACTTCAGCTGGTACCTTGCAAACCTCCTCATACGGGCAGCACGATTACGTGAAAATTTTCGCGCCAATAAGGCGACACATCTGTTTAACAACAGGCTGTGAGAGGGCTGTGGACCAAACAACACAAAATTATCCACAAAGAAAACAGAGCGATAGACTCCATTGTGTTCAGAGAGCGCCGCTCTTCCTGTTTATTCCGAAACCGTTGCACCATAATGACGTAAGCGTGCTCCGGCACGGATGCTGAAACCCGAAACCGTCGCACCATAATGACGTAAGCGTACTCCGGCACGAATGCTGAAACCCTATGTGAGTGCAGGCCAGAGGGGAGTGGGGAGGGGGGACAATCGTACTCGGGCCCGGTTCATGGCAAACGTGCCTAGTGTGAGTACACCCTTAAACTGACCCATATCACCACACCTGACCCTAACTCTACCCTTAAACTGACCCATACCACCACACCTGACCCTAACCCTACCCTTAAACTGACCCATACCACCACACCTGACCCTAACTCTACCCTTAAACTGACCCATACTACCACATCTGACCCTGACTCTACCCTTGAACTGACCCATACCACCACACCTGACCCTAACTCTACCCTTAAACTGACCCATACCACCACACCTGACCCTAACTCTACCCTTAAACTGACCCATACTACCACACCTGTCCCTAACTCTACCCTTAAACTGACCCATACCACCACACCTGACCCTAACTCTACCCTTAAACTGACCCATACCACCACACCTGACCCTAACTCTACCCTTAAACTGACCCACACCACCACACCTGACCCTAACTCTACCCTTAAACTGACCCATACCACCACACCTGACCCTAACTCTACCCTTAAACTGACCCATACCACCACACCTGACCCTAACTCTACCCTTAAACTGACCCATACCACCACACCTGACCCTAACTCTGCCCTTAAACTGACCCATACCAAAAAATTATGTGACAAAATCCTATTTAAATGACCCCCACCCCCAGGTTTTTCCATCTTCACTGAGGACTTGAGGAGGCCACGTGCTTCCCATTAGGACTGACATCATGGCTGTTGAGCAGCCCGCAAACTTGACACAGACGGTGCCCTTAGATCAGGATAATGCTCAACAACCTGCGCTCTTCCTAATCAGACGGTCAAAATATTAGGTCTCAATGTACAGTTCTGCCATACACCGTTTTTAAATAAAAGCAAAGTTTCCGTGTCCAGTCCTGTACTTAAGCTATTTAACATAACCAACATTTACACCAATTCCACAAGACATTATATTATCTGAATTAACACAAATTACAGTCCAATCAGTATTTTGTATTGATTTCCAGTAATAAAAAGCACAATAAAATACACAAGATATTGAGAATTGTTTTTGGTAATATGTCTTGTGTATAATATGTGTATTTTCCCTTAAACTGCTAACAGACAAACATCTGTATGAATGTAACAAGTGATGTTAAAGGAATGGTTCACCCAAAAACAATAATTTAATGTTTATCTGCTTACCCCCAGGGCACCCAAGATGGTGTGTTTGTTTCTTCAGTAGAACACCAATGAAGATTTTTAACTCCAACCATTGCTCGTATAATGAATGTCAATGGGTTTCTATATTAAACCCTGTGGCTCATGACGAAACACTGATGTCTTAAAACACGGAAGGATACCAAACAGTACTTGTTTTTTTTGTGTTTTTTTTTTACCTTATATCAGACAAATCTCATCTAGTATTCCCCTGTGGCTTTACTTCTGTCGAAGGTCAAAAGAATATATTTACATAGATCCTCATTCAACTGATCTGCGCAGGCACTAATATATATGGTAATTATGGTAAATATGATCAAATTTGGCTGTAAAAAATAAATCTGCATTGTTCATCCTTTTGATCTTTTATTTAAAAAAATCACAAAATTCTAACCTTTCATTAAAGTAAAATAATTGAAAAAGCGGGGTAAATCACATTATGAAATAAATGCTTTTCTCCAAAACACGTTGGCCACAATTGTTGGTACCCTTTTATTAAATACTTTTTGCAACCTCCTTTTCCCAAGATAGCAGCTCTGAGTCTTCTTCAATAATGCCTGATGAGTTTGGAGAACACCTGAATAGAGATCAGAGACCATTCCTCCACACTGACTCTCTCCAGATCCTTCAGAGTCCCAGATCCATGCTGGTGCTTCTTCTCTTCAGTTCAGCCACACATCTTCTATAGGGTTCAGGTCAGGAAACTGGGATGGTCATGGCAGAAGCTTCATTTTGTGCTCAGTCACACATTTGTGTGTTGATTTTGAAGTTTGCTTTGGATCATTGTCCTGATGAAAGATCCAACCACGGCCCATTATAATATTTCTAGCAGAATCCATCAGGTTTTGATTTTTTATCTTTTGGTATTTGCTAAAATCCACGAGACCATGTATCTGAACAAGATGTCCAAAACCTCCAGCAAAAAAATAGGCCCACAACATTAAAGATCCAGTGGTATTTTTAGCCGTGGGCATGGGGTACTTTTTATCCCTGTTTGCACCAAACCCATCCTGTAGATTTACTGCCAAAAAGATATTTTATAGTTTCATCTGACCACAGAACCAGGTCTCTTTTGACTTTCCAGTCGTGTTGTGTCTACACGCACGTCCTCTTTCAGGCAGATTTGTAACATCTTTAGTTAAATGGAGCTTCTTAATTATTGCTCTGATGGTGGAAATGGGGATTTTCAATGCTTTAGCTATTTTCCTAGTGCCTCTTTCTATTTTGTGAAGCTCAACAATCTTTTTCTGCACATCAGAACTATATTCTTTGGTTTCACTCATTGTGATAAAGGATTAAGGGAATTTGGCTTTTATGCCTCCTTATATTTATACTCCTGTGAAACAAGACATCATAGCTGGACAATTTCATGTTCCTTGTGGTGTGCTAAAAAATTTACATATTTATGTAAATATACTTCAGCGATATTTTACTCATAACAAATTCTAGGGGTACCAACAATTGTGACCAACGTGTTTTAGAGAAAAGCATTTATTTCATAATGTGATTGACCCCGCATTGTAAATTATTTTACTTAAATGAAAGGTAAACAATATAAACAATGCAGATTATTTTTTTAAAGCCATATTTGATCATATTTACCTGGGGTACCAATAATTTTGACCATGACTCTGTGTGTGTATATATATATATGATCGCACCGGCCCACCCCATTGACATGCATTATACTAGCAACTAAAATCTTCATTTGTGTTCAAGAAACAAACACAGTAAGAAGATACACATCACATTTTCATTTTTGGGTGAACTATCCCTTTAACCGTTGTATAACTTCAGCCAGAACTAGACACTGTGACATAATGGTGAGTTGAGAATCGCATGACGAAGGATAATTACAAAACAGTCTTTATTAGATCCACAAGAGAAGAGCAAACACTACTACTAAAATACACATTACATATTGTCACAGAGAAAAACTCTGGGGTTCCCTCTTCCGGCCATCAGAGGGCTCTCTCCCGTATATTGACTCTTTCACATACACACTACATTTCTACACTACACTGATCACATTGCCCAACTAAATGATTGGTTATGCAGGAGTGAGGAGACCTGCAATCAAGCTCACATTCGTCTCCAACATGCCATTCGTCGACAAAGAGAACAGGCTGATCGACATTGCCGTCCAGGTCCAGAATATAGTCCTGGCCAGTGGGTGTGGTGATCCACAAAAGAGTTACGTCTTAAAATTCCCCGCAAGAAACTCAGTCCTAGGTATGTGGACCCATTTCAAAATATCCAACAAGTCACACCTGTTTCTTTCTGTTTTGCTCTGCCTAACCATCACCGTATTGCTCCTACTTTCCATGTATCACGGCTCAAGCCCGCTAGTGGTCTGAATGAGGAAGGACAGGAGGTGTCTGGTGATCAGAGTCCTCTTCCCATCATGGTGGATGTCTACTAGACCTATTCCAGACGCCAGGGGAGAATTCTCCAGCATTTGGTCGATTGGGAGGGGTATGCTCTGGGGGAGTGTTCTTGGGTCAATGCAGATTACATTTTGGACCCCAACCAGAATTCCACCAAACCCATCCGGATAAGCCAGCTCCTCGACCACGTGGGAGACCTCAGCATTGCCTGCTTATTCTAAGATAAGTGATTAATGGGGCAAAGGTAAAAGACATGACTAATTATAGACAGGGGAACACTGGATCCAAAATCACCCCCTTTACATACATTATTTGAAGGGACAGCCATTTTTAGTGGTGTCTGAAATCATAGTAGACGTTTTTTTAAGTGCACTCATTCAATCCGACATTGCACTGAAATAACAAGCGTACAGCCGCTGTACACAACAGCTGTCCGAAATCACTCACTCACTCATTTTCAATCACTTCCTAAAGTGAACTACATTAGTGGACTAATGTAGGGAATAGTGAATGAGGGTTTAGGGGGTGATTTTTGGATTCAGCCTATGAAACATAAAAACAGCAGACAAGTTACAGAAACGTCCTTTCTACTCGTTGGTATTTTTACCTGTCAAGCAGAAGCAAAGCGAGCTTGACATGCGTATTCATACACTGAAACTCTCAGCTCCCTCCAGTGATGAAATACTTTGCCAGTATTTACTCTCGTTTTGACTCTTTTTTTTTGTTCTGTTGCTTTTTGGGCTCCTAATGTACCCTTCCTTTTCCTTTTAGGACATTTGGCAGAACAAGGCGGTGTTGATCTTGATAGATGGGAAACCACCCGGTTAACAATTTTTGGTTCCCAGAAAGTTCTGGACATGTTAGTTTCTGGTTCCAAGGACATTCCCAGAACAAACGTTATAATGTTCCCTGTTAGTTAGCCAGGAATGTTTTCTTAATGTAAATAGAACGTTCGCTTTAGGTTATAAAATAAAACCCAAAATAACCTGCAAGGAACATTCTCTTTAGGTTATAAAAATAAAACCTAAAAATAACCTGCAGTGAGGTTACGAAAAAGAACCAAAAGAGAACGTTCCCAGAACATTTTTATTTAGTTTCCCCCAAAAAATAACCAAACGGGAACCATATGGGAACATTAGGGGAACGTTCTGTGTTTACTGGGAAGTGTGCCATGCACACAAGTCCTGAAAAGTGAAGTTGTATGGCTGGATCACCACCAGGTGGCTGATTGCAGTATAGGTCATAAACTCCACCCTCTCCATGTAATGTAATGGGACATAAGACAAACTAAACATTTGAATTACACTTCAAAAAAATTGGTTTCTGTCATCATAAGCAGTTTTTATCACGCTGAAATTAAATACGTTTGGTTTTAGTTATTTGATGCCATATAAACGGGGGTGTGACATCACGATTGAGAGGCGAGAGAGGAAATGCACGCCCGTAAACACTGCTCTCAAGCAGCAGATCCAGTCGTCCGTGAACACTTCTGCGAACGCCGCGCTCCACTTCATTCCTCCACTTTGACATTAAGCGACTTCAACGCTTCAGCACAGCATTCCGGGAAGGCAGCGCTGCATTTGAACCGATTTGAACGCAGAAATGCTTCAGTCGCATCGCAAAGTGGATCTCCACACTCCAAGAAGTGTGTTTTTGATGGAGCCGTCCCAGCGATAAAGGTTCGGTCCTGCTTTGGAAGCCGGCGGTGAGTAAAACTGCTTCAAATGTCTGTGCTGTTGGCTATCGTCGCGTGAGTAAACATCAGTAAACGACACGATCGCGTGCTTCGTCATTCAAATGCGCTAACGGACTTCATCGCTGTTCTATGTATAACGTTACACTACTCTGACGTGCAAAACCGTTTTGCTTGCTACTGCTAAGGTTTAGTCGCATACAATAGTCCATAAACCGAATCATGTCCTCATAAACTACGAGTAAAGACACACAAATGTTGACAGGCCACTAAATACAGTACATACCACAGAGACGGACGTCCTGCTGTTTCTATTCCAGCCTCCGAATTAGATTATGGATCATATCTATTAGCCTGAGATCGATAGCAAGGGTTTCTCGTCACCGCTTTGCGCATTCGCCTTGCGCATTCGTCATTCTTTAGCTCTGCCCACTCGATACGCCTCCAGGCGCTCGTTTTTTTCCGGAAAGACTCGGTACAGCCCATATTTCTTTTACAAATATAATAAAACTAAAGACTTTTCGGAGATATGAAGGATGCAATACTACTCTATAGGTACTCAAGATTGACATGAGATTGACTGAAACTGAGTGTTTCACCCCCCCCCCCCCCCCCCTTTAACTTTCATTTCTGAGTTGTTCTGCATAAAGTACATAATGAGCAGTTTTGCAGTAAACTGTATTTACCGATTATGCAGGAATTAGGGTGAAGTTCACTACTGCGCAGAATCAAGATGTCAGCGCCATATTGGGACATTGCCGCCTTTACTTACTATAATGGGAGAGAGTGAAGCTTTATATGGACTTCATATAGGATGAAAGCCCCTTCTGACTGGTTAAACAATCTGACCGCAGCCCACATAACATTTAAACAGATTTATACTCTTTACAGAGACAATGGTGGTTCTTATTTCGAGCATTTTCTACAATTGCTGAATTTAACGAAAAATCGCATGTTTATTTAAGCAAGGATTATTATTGTCTGTGTTCAACAGACTTGTTGATGGATCAACCTTTGAAAGGATAATGCTGACCAGAGCATAAGGGTTCTGTAGTATATCCATTGAGCCTAACAGACTGAGAGACCTAATATTAGTATGAGTCAATTTAACAGCCAACAGCATAAGGGCCAAAGAAGCAGATGGAGCTCACTGTGTCATTAGAATCACAAAACTTGAAGAAATTAAGTTTTATCGATCTCCTTGGTATAGACAGTGCCAGCCATGGGCATATTTGGTAAAAATGACTCGGCTGGACGAAGAAAAAACATTTTAAAATGTAGTTTAGGATCAGTATTAAGGCCCTCAGTGTAAAGCCAAGTGAATTCTAAAGTGATCATACCTTAAAAATGGGCCGTCCCAAGAGATTGTGTCTGAAAAAGTTTTTTTTTTTTTTAGCAAGGATAATTGTTTTGGTCGTTATAACCAGCCTACAGACTCGCGGAGAGAATTTAGAAAGTGTCCCAACGGCTCAAACCTTGCATTAAAACTAATAAAGTCAATCCAAGGATAAACCTAACTGAATAGCAACTTCAGATTTAAGGCAGAACAATTATATAGTGATGGTCTAACAGCCTATTGTGGATTCTTACTGCAGAGAAACACCAACATCCATCCATCCATCCATCCATCCATCCGCATATGCCTGTCTAATTCTTTGTCTAGCTCTCAATTTGTTTTGTCTAGTGTGTAACATTTTCACTGTAATAGTCAGGTGTTTTTTTCTTCTTATTGCCTCAGGGACAGGTAAAGAGTAGATATTGTTTTGATACTTTTGATATTTTCCACACTGTGCATATGATCATGATTATGTCTGTCTATGATTATCTCTCTCAGGTTCTCGGCGATACATAATTTGTAGCACTTGGCTGTCTTATTGACAAAGTTTAAACAAATTATGACTGACATGACTTATTCATCTCAGTGCTGCAGATGTTTGCCGCATTGCTACCCAAGACTGACTGTTTATGCTCCCTGTGATGATCGTTTTGCAGGAGGGTTTGTCTCCATGGTAATTGCATTAAATCACAATGGAACTGCAGGGAAATGCCTGTTTACACATTCATTCAGACTGTCAATTTGAGGGTTTTGTAGACAATATAATACATATTCATTGGTGTCTGGTAAAACACACTGTAATCTTACAAAACTTTGTACACATTCTTTCTACAGGATCCTTTGTAAACTTATAGTGTCATGTGATTTTGGTTTTATATGACACCTCTATCTATCTATCTATCTATCTATCTATCTATCTATCTATCTATCTATCTATCTATCTATCTATCTATCTATCTATCTACACACACACACACACACACACACACACACACACACACACACACACACACACACACACACACACATATATATATATACATATATATATACATGTATATATATACATACACACATATACACTATATTGCCACAAATTTTGGGATGCCAGGCTTTACATGCACATGAACTTTAATGACATCTCATTCTGTGGGGTATGAGTTGGCCCACCCTTTGCAGCTATCACAGCTTTAACTCTTCTGGGAAGGCTTTCCACAAGGTTTAGGAGTGTGTTTATGGGAATGTTTTCTAGAAGGGCATTTGTGAGGTCAGGCACTGATGTTGGACGAGAAGGCCTGGCTTGCAGTCTCCGCTCTATTTCATCCCAAAGGTGTTCTATCGGGTGAGGTCAGGACTCAGCCAGTCAAGTTCCTCCACACCAAACTCACTCATCCATGTCTTTATGGACCTTGCTTTGTGCACTGGTGCGCAGTCATGTTGGAATAGGAAGGGGACATCCCCAAACTGTTCCTACTGTTTTGGCAGCATGACATTGTACAAGATATCTGAAGCATTTAGAGTTCTATATGCTGGGTTAAGTATGCTGAAGCATTTAGAGGTCCTTTCACTGAAACTACGGGGCCAAGCCCAACCACTGAAAAACAACCCCACACCATAATCCCACCTCCCCCAAACTTGGCACAATGCAGTCAGGCAAGTACCGGTTTCCTGGCAACCACCAAACCCAGACTCTTCCATCAGGTGCCAGACAGAGAAGCATGATTCGTCACTCCAGAGAACACGTCTTCAATGCTCTAGAGTCCAGTGACAGCATGCTTTACATCACTGCATCTGACGCTTTGCATTGCACTGGGTGATGTAAGGCTTGGATGCAGCTGGTCTATGCACTGTTCTTGAGCTAATCTGAAGGCCATATGAAGCTTGGAGGTCTGTAGCTATTGACTCTGCAGAAAGTTGCCGACTTCTGCACACTGTGTGCCTCAGCATGTGCTGACCCCGCTCTGTGATTTTATGTGACCCTATCACTTTGTGGCTGAGTTGCTGTTGTTTCCAATTGCTTCCACTTTAATATAATACCACTAACGTGGAATATTTAGTAGTTAGGAAATTCCAAGAATGGACTTATTGCACAGGTGGAAACCTATCACGGTACCACGCTTGAATTCACTGAGCTCCTGAGAGCGACCCATTCTCTCACAAATGTTTGTAGAAGCTTCTGCATGCCTAGGTGCTTGATTTAATACACCTGTGGCCATGGAAGTGATTGAAACACCTAAATTCAAGGATTTGAAGGTTTGTCCCAATATTTTAGGCAACATATTGTGTGCGTAATTTTTTATATATTCATGACATAGGCCTATGTTATTCTATAAAACCCATTTAGTATGTGTTACAGGAAAAAAGAGAGGATTTCATAACCACTGAGAAGCAAAAAAAAAAAAAAAAAAATTCACAATCAGCCATATGAAACGTGCACTCCATCTGCTGGGTGAAGCACATCAGGGCAGACATCACTAACAGTCTGGGGAAAATTTTTGAAGTAGGCTATAAAATTAAAGCTGAAGTGTCATTTTACTATCTTAAAATCTCCTGCCCCAGTTTAATATGTAGAAACTACTGCAAGAAAGGCATTTAGAGGTTGGTTTCCTAGAAATGACTGTAATCATAACTGCTGTTGGTCCGAGCATCCTGACATAGCAACAAACTACAACCAATGCAATGAGTTAGGGGGTGTGACTTTGTTCAACCAATGGAAGATGTCCAGTTAAAACTTTTGTAGCACTCAATACTAAAATAATTGATAGGATGTCCCTGTTGCACGTGTTGTTACCTACATGACGTGCTTTAACATTAACATCGAAACCAAGAATAAACACAAAACACCAAGACTGAAACAGATATAGAATTTATTTAACCATGAGTAGGAAAAAAATACATAGGTGTAAAGGAAACAAGCTGACCCTGTTATAAACACATCACTACTCAGAGAACCAAGAGAACTGGAGAAACAGTGAAATCCAAAACGCCTTGTTTACCATTAGGTTTTTATCCCCAACACTTAATATTGAATTAAAAACAGCTGCCATTATTTGATTTTTTTTATTTTTTATTAAATATCTATATTTTTACCATATATATATTTATATATATATGCAACATTCTTATTTGAAACATTGTGCAAGTGTTATGCTGGTATTCCATAAATGGTAAACAAGAGTTGGTCCAGTGCATTAAATAGTGACATTACCTAAATACTTATTGACTCTCAGCTGATTCAACCACAATCCTGACCATTAAACTACTACCCCTACCGACAGAGAAAAGTTGACTATGAAACAGGATAAGGAAATGAAACGGATTTCGATGGTGAAGCCAGAAACATCTGCTCAAGTGGATCTGAAAAGGGAGGGGGTGCAAGTAATTATTGCCAAGTTGAGCATGTCTACATGATTAACATTATGCTGTTTTTGCTTGCCGTGCACAAGACCACCTGAAACCATTGTCTTTGACCCAAAGAAAATTTATGATGGCAACAATATCTAAACATGCACAATTTAGTAAAAGTGATTTTTTTTTTTTTTAGAGATCAGTGACACAGTTGTGCACAGAAGACAAGGAAAAGAACAAGAATAATAAAAACAAGGTCTCATCTCATCCAAAACTTCACCATACTTTCTTCTGGAGAGTGAAAGCAAGAAAACAAGCAGGAAAGAAAACGAGAGCGAACGAGAGAGAGAGAGAGAGAGAGAGAGAGAGACTGCAATGCTTACCACAACCCAAACACATCTGCACGCTTTAAACTAACTGGCTCTCAAACCAGGTGAAACGCCACATAAAGCTCAGGGTCAAAGTTGAAATTGTTTAGTGACAAAATGACAGCTCTTTATTTCTCTGTGACTTTACGATTTCATTGATGTATTTTTTTTCTCTCAAAAGTTTCTTGAAGTGAAGGTTAGCAACAATATAAATCTATAATTCAGTGTGCCAACATTTTTACAAAAAATTTGGTTTTGAGTCTTACAAAACAAAAGCAAAATGGAAAAGAAAAAAAAGACAAACTATTAGATATAATACACACACATCAACAATTCATGTCAAAGAAAGGAAACGTGATACATTATTTATTCACACTTTACAAAAAAATCTTTTTACTACAACACCATCAGCAATCCAATATAACCAGACAAGTTGCTTTCAATTAAAAACAACTAGAAGAAAACAAAAAAACTGACAGATAATGTGAGGAATAAAAAGGGACACCAAAAGGGGAACTATAAGATGGTCCTCCCCAGTTCATCTACTTACTCTTGCTTGATAAAAGTCATTAAAATTGACCTCTGCCTCATTGGCAAAAGTACTTTTTTTTTTTATTAAAAAAAAAGAAAAAGCAATGAGTAGCTGCACCAGTGATCTACAATAAGTGCTTGTCAATCCATTAGATTTTTAAAACATGACAAATCCGAAAAGGGGGGGAGGGGGACGAAAAACAAATTGGCTTTGAGAGCATGCGGCAATAAAAAGCCGCCTCGCTATTGCAATGCCAAGTTAAAAATCAGACCACGCTACAGGAATGGTACTCTGGCCTTGCGTTTGGAGAAGAAAACGGACAAAAATCACCATGTACGATTTCATCAGGTCAGAGAACAGGCTTTACAGTAGTAAATCGAGCTTTACGCTTGGCCTTGTGGCAGAATGCATTGGATGGCACGACACGAGGAGATGACCGTGGTCTAGCAGGAAGTGAAAAACAGAACGAGATCCAAACAAATAGAGAAAAAGCAAAATATACGGTTAAAGTGAATTGCCTGAGTCGAGAGGGAGGATGCGGCAGTAAATAGAGAATACAAATGGAAGGAGGAAAAAAAATTAAATAAATTGAATGGTGGAACTAGTTGAGAATGAAAGGATTTCTCCACATCACGAGCGTGGATCGGCACAGCAGAAAAAAAACAAAAACAACAACAACTCACTTTACTCGACATTGTAGACACCCAAAAAAAGATCAGAGGGATAAGATGTTTCAAGAAAAGCCAACAAACAGAAATGAGGATATTGTATAAGAAGATTGAGGCTGTTTAGGTGTTCACTGATAGCACTGGCAGTGCACTTAAAGAAACCAATCAGTGAGGCACAGTCACGTGTTTTTGAATATCAAAGCAGGTAACAGGACCACATCACCAGATATCTGCCTCAGTGGAATACATCCAAAATAATAATAAAAAGAAAACAAAAACTGGTACACTGGGTAAAAATGGGAACCTGGACAAGTGCAACTTTACACAGCAGATACCTGAAAAAAATTACTTTACACACGCTGGTCTTTTGAAATGTTCATTATGATGAACATCTAAAACTGATAGAAATTTCGCTTTCATTTACAATACAATCATTTTTCATCCAAATCTAAAAGTGTACGTACAAAAAAAAAGAAAAAAAAAGAAAAAGAAAAGAAAAATAGATGCAGTAGATCAGGACTTTTGTAGCTTGTATACAATCAAGTAGAGAAAAGAAATAACAAAACTAAAAAGTTTGAAGTGAACTGGAGTCTTGGCTGGGCGACGTGTCTACTGGTGACATCGAGGGTTTTAATTTATCCGTCTATGAGTGGGATGTGCTTGTCTTTGCTCATTCTAGCATATTCTTAACATGATCTCCTGCCAAACTTCCTCAGGTGCAAAGGCTACGGTCACTGGCATTCGCTAAAACACAGCGGGCCGTTTCCAGATGGCTTCCCTTTATTGAAACTCTTGCTCGGCTGTACGCACCAGATCTGCGGGCACCTCAGCTCTAGGAGGGCACTATGGCACATGAAGCTCGACAACTTCATAAGTAGGCCATTTTGGCTCTAGAAATGTTGCTTTCTTAAAAGCATGTATAAAACAAAAAAAAGGTACGATCGCACTGGCGTCCAATAGACTTATTTATGAGACGGGGAAAGGCCCAGTAGGTGATGGTGGACCGCGCAAACCCGTCACTGGTGTACAGCTAGAGCACGAGGCAGAGCGTCCGTGGAGAGGCCTCAGCACCATCGAGTGCAAATGTGAGAGTTCGGCCCGCTCTCTTTACACAATAAAAGCCCTTTTTTAAAGGGTTGCTCCTGGAGATCGGACTCTCTGACCTAAGCTGGTGAAATTGGTATTTTCGGTCTTCGAATTCAGCTGCTTGCTCTAGACTGGCCTCATAATAGCATGATCTAAATTATGCGTTTCATGATATTCCGCTTGAGCTGGACTCCCTGCACGTTTCAAAGATATTGCCATTTAGTTCTTTATATAAAAAAAGCTTCTTTTTTTTTTTACTGTCTTAAGGTAAAACTTACATGATCACTCGGGGCCCTTAGGGTTTTGGAAAAAAAGTACAGAATGTTAACTTGTGCCCAGAAACGGAAGAAGAAAATGAAAACTTAAACAAAAAAAGTGGGTGAGAGGTGGTATAGATAAGACTGACAAAAGCGTCTGCTTCAGTTAAAATCCGTGGGAATAAAAGTTTGCCATACCCCATCTCCTCATAAGAGATTCAGATTTATACACAACAGCCCTTGCCTCGTTCTCTCTCCACCGAGAGCAAAAGGAGGAAGGGGCCGGAGCTCCCCCTGCTGGCTCGGAGAACTACCTGCGACCAGGCAGATGAATGCCGTTGACAGCAGGCGGATAGGGCAGGAGCAGCTCCAGTTGTGCAAACAGGGAGAAGTGATCAGAGGGGATGTGGGGATGGGGGCAGCCAGTGATATTGTTCTCATGGAGCCAGTGGGGGTCCAGGGGACCCAGTACACCCAGAACGTTGAGCAAAGGTTGAGAGTAGAAGATGTAGTCAATGATGCCCTGAAAAAAGAAACAAAAAACAGTTACAATTGTGCCATTGATGGTTTTAAACTTCAAGATGACAATTAAATATGGATTAATCTTTATAAAACTACAAAAGCTATTCAGTCAAGAGCAGTGAGAAGGCATTTGGCCAAAGCCGAATACCTTATTGGAAAATGCAAGGAGACAGAACGCATTCTACAGAGCCCCCAAAGGGACAAAGTGATGGAATAAAGGAGATGGGAGGAAATGTATACATTTCAATCAGGGCTCAAAATTATAATTTTTTACTTGATGGCACTTGTGCTTCCAACTTTAAAAAGTTAGGAGCACCCAGCAAAATTTAAGGAGCATGCACCACAACTACTACACACTTGTTAAGATAAACCTTAAAAAAATAATGATTTTTCTTTTAAATTCTTCCCTGCCAAACACGGAATTTTCCGTTTTTTGTGAGAAAATGCTTCCACTGCAAACACAGAATTTTCCAGGTTTCTGTGTTTTCAATGTTAGATGCTTGGGGGCGCCATTACACATCTTCTGAATGAGTACAGAATCTTCTGATCAACACACACGCAAAGATGACGCAGTTAAACAAGCGATGCAAGAAGATGCATATGTAAAATAACGTGATCAACATTAAATATAATACAAATCAAAACTGCCTAATGTTACTAAATTAAATGTGGACCCAGGACAGACTACAAAACTGTGCAAGTATTAGGGGTGTTGATGGACTATCTGCTCTATCTGCGTTTGATCATCAGTCCAAATTTGATATGGATACAGTCTTTCACAAAAAATTTGAATCTCAGCTTTTTGTTCAAAATATTATATGGGCGATTAAATTGTGAAAATGGTCAAACACCCTGGCGATAGCTGGCAACTTTTTTAAACACTGGCGGGGAAACAGTTAACAAGCAAATGGGGCACCTTTTTCTTAGCTCTTTAACATGCCAAAACGGTCTTAAAAATATCTGTACCCATTTGAATTGAGGCACCAATGCATGTTAATTATGATCAGTGACCAATTGTTGACCAATTGTTTAAATTAGATTAAACTAGAATTTAAAGTAAAAACAGAATGGTCTGACTTTAGATTTGTGAAATGATGCTACACAATACATGCCTGTACAAACAAAAACAGCAGACTGACTAAGAAAATGCAGATTGACTCTCAGACTTTAGGTGGCACTTACGGAGCAGCAGCGATATAGTGCCATTTTGCTGCGGCGCTTATAATACTTTATACAGAGATATGAAGAAAAGAAAATGCCATAGAAAATTCCTCAACCCCGATTCCTCAAATTCCTGCACCCTTTTTCGGTATGTGAACAAAGAGCCCCTTGAATGTTACAGGGTTCCTACACATTTTCTATTTCAAAATTATATACTTTCCAGGCTCAAATGTCTCTGTAGAATTTTCCGACCGTATTTAACATTAATGTTTCATACAGCATTGTTATAATCTGGTATATAATAGCTACCTAAATATTTTTCTTTTCATTGGTTCTCTCAAAGTAATGCACTTAAAAAAGAAACTTTAAATGCTTCACAACCTGCACATATTCAGACTTTGGATGTTTTATAAATCCAAAATGAAAAGCAGCTAAAACAGAAGAGATGCATAAGCATTTTAAGAAAATGTCTAACCCTAAAGTCATAGGTGTAGTTGGTGTAAGGCATCAGGCCATTCTCATAGGCGCTCTTCAACTTGAAGCCGTGCGTGATCCTGGTGCTGGAGGTGCCGTTCTTGCCGTTGCAGTTGAAGTTGGTCAAGCTGTCAATGTATCGCAGCTCTTTGAAGTCCTTGTGGGTGCTGTCCACACCACCTGTGCTCAGGTACTCCACCACACCTGTGTGCATTAAAATCTCCATCAGGAATTGAGCATAAAGGAAAATTAATCTCCAAACACTAGTACTAGCACACATACCCGAGTCAGGTAGAGAGTTGAGGTCAGCGCAGAGGACGAGGGGGATGGCATTGGTTTCCCCAGAAATCGAGGAAAGCTTCAGACTGCGAGTGGCCTTATCCACAATGTTCTTCACTTCAGACAGGAACATCATGGTCTGGACAAGCTTCACATCCGAGTACTCTGGGTCCCAGTGCATATGAGCATTGGCCACCAGGATGAGCTGTTTCTCTATGCCATGCAGAGGCTTTCCAGCTATGGAGCAAAAAACAACAACACTGCTTTAGATATTGCTCAGGGAGATACTACTATAGTTCTTAATATTTTGAATTAGTTTTCATTTCATATTTTCAGGGATCATTAAATATGAATTTGTCTATAGTCTATACAGTTTATACATAAATCTATACATACATTTTAGTATAATAAAATAAAATAAGTAAAATGAGATGTTGCCTTGGCAAACAAGGCAAATTTTTATTCATTACAGTTAACTTATTTCAAGTAACAAATGTAATGGTTTTTCTAGCTAACAATAATAACCTTGCTGCCGAAAAAAAATCTAAATTCTATTCCATTTTACTTGAATGAAAAAAAAGTTAATTCAGTTTCAGATTTGTTAAAGATTACATGTACAGTTGTACTATATTAGCATTTTTAAAGGGATAGTTCACCCAAAAATGTAAGCAGATAAACATCAAATTTTCATTTTTGGGTTAACTATCCATTTAATGATGAACTAAATGGACATTAGATGACAGCAAAGAAACAAAAACACAACTGTAAATTCACAACTGAAATGAGAATGAATAATTAATTAGAGCTGCACGATATGCACGTTTCAAAAGAGATCACAATTCTCCCATGATTTTGAACAAACAACTAAATAGTATGTCATTTACCAGACGTTCAACTGCTATGGTGCATTTAGAAAATAAAGTTAAATTTGAATGATAATTCTTCACTTGTTTCATTAGTGGATGAATGAATCTCTTGAACTAATGGTTCAATAAATACATTAACAGTCACTTGTCACCACCTATGGTCTTTGAAAAGGGGATTTATTTTATTTTGATTGCTACTGTTAGACCGTGTTTATCTGAACTAAAAACTTTTAATCCAGTACTTGTGATCATTTTAATATTTGCAACAGAAATGATACTAGTGTGGTTGAAAAGACTGTTTTGTGAAGCCGTTTCATACCTATATATGACAACTGCTTTTTCTTGTTCAGTGGCAGCACCAACACAGTAAGGCTGCTCCGTTCAGGATTTTTCAGGCCGATCACAGGAAGCGGTATCGGCCGATACAGATCATGGGATCGATATGAAGCCTTTTTTAATCACGTATTATTTATAGGGATGCTCTGATTAGGATTTTACAGACAATAATTCAGGGTTTGAATTTCATTTTGGAAAAAGGGGAGACTTCTTCCCCTTAAATGACTTAAGGGGGAAGTTAGGGGTGGGGGGCATTTGAGAATTTTTTTCCCTAAAATTACAAACATCTTACCTAAACATTGGATCAAACACGTTTGACCAAATGTTTGATTTCCCAACGGGACAATTTTGTTGCATAATAGCTTACACAGCACAAGCCTGATTTCAAACTTTGAATTCAATTTACAAAAAAGACAAGTAAACAGTTATTAATAAAATAAACAAATTACAAGAATTACAAGCAGTAGCACAAATAAATGCAATAACGATAAGAATGTAAAACAGCACTAAAGGTTTAAGTAAATAACCGAATAAGGAATCAGATGTAAAAACAATGGGTAGACTTCCCTGAATAAATTAAATAGCGATTAATCCTTACATTTAAAGTTACAAAGGTTATTCAGTGAAGAGCAGCGAGTAATGTTCTCTTTTTTGACAGACAGCACCATGCATTTAAAGGCTGCTGCCACTTCAAGATCTAATGCACAAATCCAATATACTGTTACACATGCATTTCTCAACCGGTTACGTTCAAGTTACGCAAATACTCGCTAAGATGGTCATTTTCGTACACACGTGTGTGTATTGGAACATTAAAATGCATTTAGCCATGAAAAGAACAGAGCAGTTTGAGAGATGGCTTTGTGTGTGATCTTTGATTGCGCATGCCCGCTCGAGGGCACAAGAAAAGCTTGAATGTTTAAAATGGCAATACCAAAAAAGGGCCGTGCTGCATCGACACTAAGTTTATAATTTGCATATCACCTTCAGCATTAAAATTTGACCTGTGGTGATGTTGGAACCATGTCATACCACGGCAAGCATGCATCTTTTTGCGTTGTCAGCATGAGATCGGTTTCTAAGATCCGCAAATTAAGAGATAGCAGATCAAGTCTTTAGAAGCGATTATCACTGATAGCGATTGGCAGGCGATCAGAGCACCCCTAGAAAACAGATTTGATTGGTTTTGTTGAGTTTTTTTTTCCAAAGGTTTAGTTGACTCATTATCATTCAGAAATACGATCATGTGGGTGTTTAAATCGAGATTACAATCTTAACGATTTACTATGCAGCTCTAAAATTAATCAATTAGATATGTTTCCGTCCTTGATTTTGATTGGCTGAGACATACAGCTGTTGCTAAATACTCTATAAACCCACACCCGTGATCTCATTACACCATTATTCCTCTGTGGCAACCATTTTGCTAAATGTTGCTGAAAACTACCTTGGTTGACAAAATTGGTTTTCAAAATAAATATTTGTTGCGGTGCATGTATAAAGTACATGGATCAATTACATGAATCTGAAATACCCCACTGCAATGATTCGTCTTAATACAATCGTGTACTGGTGTAAAAAGTTAAATTAAATTCTGTGAGTATTTTATATTTTTAGTAAATGTCAGTAAATCATAAAAGAACAGCGAAAAAGAAAACAGACCTGACTGCTCCATTGTCTCTTTCCGCAGCTCTAGTAGTACAGCCACGCCGATGTTGTCCTTGGTCATCACCCTGTTCAACATGGCCTCTGAGCCCTCTGAGTTTGCCATAGCCAGCTGGTTGAACTCCACTGTATGTTTCTGTACCAGACTGAACCTGCTCAACACAGAAACAGCAAGGTCAGGATGGGTACACAAAATGCTACAACATCTGTTGTTCTAAGTGTCATCTTGCATGTTTTCTACATCATTAGGCAGTGGTGCTCAATCATGCGGTACCTATAGAACTCCAGGACAGAGAACCAATAAATGAAAGCCCTGCAGTCTGCTTATGCTGGACTCACTTTTCTGTTTTGTAGAAAACGGCACAGCCGTCCACGTGTTTGCGGTCAGATTCAGACATGGTCCTGGCTCGGGACTTCGGGCTAAAGAACCCTTCGTAACCATGTTCCTTTAGCTCCACCAGGAAGTAGTTGTAGTACTGCTCTGTCTCCACTTCCTAGTAGGCATAAATGTGACAAATGTGAATGGCTGCATTAAAAAAAAAAACTGCATACTTCCCTACTAAATAGTAAGTAAAAAACAGTGTGAAAAGTGCAGGAATTCACAGTACTCAGACAAAAGTAGCTCTTCCCGTTACTTTTTGCCTACTTTTGTGAGATTCTGAAGTGTTCATACAATGGACACTTTACCATCCCATGAGGCCACAGGAGAGGACTTCTCAATGGCAGTGGAGGCGCAAATGACGCTGGTAGGACACTTGATAAAATGACAACATTGTGTGTGTGTAGTACGTCCACATGACAATCACATTATATAGAAAATACATTCTTAGCGGTCGCAAAGTACATACTTATTCAAAATAAGTACCTATGAAAGTATGCGAGTTTAGCTAATGTTTATCCACACAACCGTAAATGCATCCACAATTCTCAAACACAAACTTGTGACTGGATTGGGACCAGAGTGAGTGAGCAGAGTGGAGTGGGAGAGAGAAGCATGATTTTGAATGGAGTGAGGAACGCATTTTCTAAAAGTCAGAGCGTCGTGATTTTCACTCACTCCACTACCGCTCTATACGACCCGTAACATAATTGCATCTTTAGACATAACTCACACGTTAAACATTTAACTAGCTTAATACAGGTGGATCACTCAAATCAGAAAGAATGTAAAGGTTAAGATGTTATACTTCAAGGACATTTTTTGGACCTTCTAAATACGGAATATGATCAGGTGAAAAAAGCACATTATTAACAGGGATCTGCAATCGCTTTCTCTAATGCACTCAAACTAATGTAATCTTACAGTGCTTATCTGCCTAGTTATCTGTATCTGATTTTGAAAGAGCAGAAATCTGTAGTGCAGTGAACCTACAGATAAAATAACTGATGAAAATGTACTATTTTCAGCTTTCCAAACAATTTGCACAGCAAGTAGCAGTGATATTTAACTTTGAATGCATGTCAAGACTACTCTTCCAATCCATCCATCCATAGTTTCATTCAAACTCCTATTGTTTAATCATTTAATTCAGAATTTATTAGTATTCAGAAAGTAAAGTATTCAGACCACCTTAAATTTTTAACTGTTATATTGCAGCCATTTGCTAAAAACCTTTAAATTTCTTTTTTTCCTCAATGTACACAGTAGTGCTGCAACGGCGTGTCAACGTTTTTACGCTATTTAAAGACGCACGCATATTCGTTCAGCTGCATTTCCTTAAGTTCTCTCTCCGCCCTTTTGCGCATCTCTTACTCACACACACACACACTCGTTGCGTTGCATCCGACCGTAAATCTTAAACAAGTTTTATTGCATTTTGGCGCATTTAGTGTGACATAGCTTTTAAAACCAGAGCAGTTGAATAACAGTTGCGACACGCCTTCATCACGCGGCGCTCATTATAGTTCTAAACAAACCAGCACTGTGTCAATCAATACAGACCAGTGTTTCCCAACCGGCATCCCGAGTAAAAGGTGCCGGGACGCACTTACACCACGGTTCATCTCACATCTGATGACGCATCTTTAATATGGGTTGTAACTTAAAAATAATGCAGCATGTATGTTTGTGTCGATGGATACACGTGCTGACTCCTCAGGTATACACTACAACAACAGCGATAATAAAAGAAAAACGTGGGCAAAACGGTCTCTCTTTGTAAACTTTATAAAACGCATGCGAGTGCTGCCGTACGTCTGAATATGAGCAGTCATTTTCACAGTCATCACCCCCGTGTATCCAGGAGACGCGAATGAGAAGATCTGTCTCTGTGCACTCGTCAAAGCGCGCAAATATTGAGTTCTTTCAAATCCTGTGCTTAAACGGACAAACTCACACAAAAAGTATGTCAAAATGTCATAGCCTGCTCTGTATGCCTTAAGTGAACTTTATACAGAAAATACGACTATCCTTGGGTCTTAAAGGGGCAGTAGCCGTTACTGCTGTCTGTTTAATGTCAAACAAAAGATAAAGACATCACTCACTGCTCTTGATTGACTAGCTTTTGTAAGTTTAATAAGGATTTTTTTTTAAATTTAAACAGTTAAATATGCCGTTATTTTACATTTCATTACTTTATTCCATTTCTCTACCAAAAAACTAATGTTAGACCTACCTGAAAAACATTGTTTATTTTATTCTCATCTTTGCTCAATAGTATTTATTTGTGCTGCTGCTTCTAAGTTATTTGTTCTTTTTTTCTTTATTTTCATTTGACAGTAGTCCTTTTTCCCCTGAACATAGCAAATACCGAACTGTACTGAAACGTGAACCTAAAACCGTGATACAAACCGAACCGTGAGTAGTTTGTACTGTTACACCTCTAGCGTAACTTATGCGAAGGGGGTGCCACAGAATTTTGAAAAATTTCAAAGGGTAAAAAAAAAAATCGTTAGATTAGTCGACAGAAAAAAATATTCGTTAGTTGCGGCTCTAGTACACAGCATCCCATATTGACAGAAGAACAATTGTCAATATGTTTGCAGATTTATTATAAATATAAATAATCACATGGTCCGAAGTGTTCAGACCCTTTGCTCAGTATTTGGGAAATATGCAACGGATCCTCTGCCATTCCTCCTTGCAGATCCTCTCCAGTTCTGTCAGGGTGGATGGTAAACGTTGGTGGACCGCCAGTTTCAGGTCTCTCCAGAGATGCTTAATTGGGTTTAAGTCAGGGCTCTGCCTGGGCCATTTAAGAACAGTCACAGAGATGTTTTGAAGTCACTCCATTATTTTAGCTGTGTGCTTCATTGTCTTGTTGGAAAGTAAACCTTCAACCCAGCCTGAGGTCTTCAGCACTCTGGAGAAGGTCTTCGTCCAGGATACCCCTGTACTTCATTGCATTCATCTTTGCCCACAATTGCAACCAATCGTCCTGTCCCTGCAGCTGAAAAACACCCCCACAGCAAGATGCTGCCACCACCATGCTTCACTGTTGGGACTGTATTGAACAGGTGATTTTCTCCACACATATCGCTTAGAACTTTTTGGCCTTAATTCTATCTTTGTCTCATCAGACCAGAGAATCTTATTTATCACCATCTTGGAGTCCTTTGGAGTTTTTTTTTTTTTTTTTTAGCAAACTCCATGCAGGCTTTCATGTGTCTTGCACTGAGGAGAGGCTTCCATCGGGCCACTCTGCCATAAAGGCCCAACTGCTGGAGGGCTGCAGTGATGGTTGACTTTCTACAACTTTCTCCCATCTCCTGACTGCATCTCTGGAGCTCAGCCATGGTGATCTTTGGGTTCTTCTTTACCTCTCTCACCAAGGCTCTTCTCCACCGATAGCTCAGTTTGGTCGGACGGCCAGCTCTATGAAAGTTTCTGGTCGTCTCAAACATCTTCCATTTAAGGATTACGGAGGTCACTGTGCTCTTAGGAACCTTAAGTGCAGCAGACTTTTTTTGTAACCTTGGCCAGATCTGTGCCTTGCCACAATTCTGTCTCTGAGCTCTTCAGGCAGTTCATGCACTGAGCTGTAAGGTCTTATATAGACAGGTGTATGGGCTTTCCTAACCAAGTCCAATCAGTATAATAACACAGCTGGACTCAAATATTTCAGTTTCTCTTTTTTAATAAATCTGCAAAAATGTCAATAATGTGTTTGTCAATATTGGGTGCTGTGTGTACATTAATGAAACATTTCCTTAAATAATTTAGCAAATGGCTGCAATATAACAGAGTGAAAAAAATTAAGGTGTTCTGAATACTTTCCGTACCCACTGTGTCATAAACCAAACTTTTGTGATATTTCAGTGCTTGCTTAAATACTTCAGCAGCAAAATTCCTACTAACGAAGACCGAGCGGTGTGTGATATCAGTGAGCGAGAGGAATGATTATTGAATGCTTAGAGCGTGGAGGGGAAATTGCTGCTGCTCCACTCCGCTCACAAACTCTGATTGGGACTAACTAAATGATTTGTGTCTATGGAATAAACTGCTTTTAAGCAAAGATTGCTACAAAATTTGTCAAACTAAAACAGGAGTTCTCAAGCTTGAGTTAATTACATGTGTAGCTGACAAACCTGTAGGCTGATGATGTCCGCACTGCAGGTGAGGATCTCCTGCATGATGGACTTCTTCCTGTAGTCCCAGTTGAGGGCCCAGGAGGGACAGTAGCCATAGAGCTGACGTGTGGCGTACTTGTCACACAGCACATTGTAGCACATTACAGAAAATAGTGCTAAAATACAAAGGGAGATGAAGCAAGATTTCAGTAAGGTTATCAAAAATAGTCATTCAATAAGATAGTTACTATCATAATCTTTAATTAAAATAAAGATGCAGAATATTATTACACTATAGCATCATTTCAGGGCTTGACCATAAGGACTGCCTGATGCTCCACAAAAACATTGGTCAGCGAACAAAAACAGACTGTCTATTGTGCATCACACCAGAATAAACCTCACTGGTCCACGCTAGGATTGAGCGAGTCTGATAGCCTGCTTTATTTGCCGGATTGGGTATTGGTTTTATTTAATAATATTAAAATAATTTAATCTTGCAGGCTTTTATTGCCATTTCAATTATGTTACTTTCCACTGGGTGTCTGTTAGAACACAACCCTGGACTAGAGATTGTATCGTTCTTCTCACACGGTAACAGAAATTAAGCTGTTAAAAGAAAATGCTCAATAAAATATTGCAAAGATACACTATGCATCGATATCTCTTTTCATTGTGTTTTGAACTTCTCAATGTGGATGGAGCACTACACAGCGTCCAGGTTGCTTAGAGCATATCATCCTTCCCAAGGGATGTGCACAAGCTCTGTGTGCCGCTCTGTATTGGAGCCTTTTGAAATACAATACAATTGTGCAATGAAAGAGCATTAATAGCCTATCTATAATATGCTGCTGCCTCATTGCACTATACATTTAAAATAAACATCTTTTAATTTCTTTGTATATAGGTTATTTACATAAATGTATTAACTTGTTTATCATAAATGTATTTTACAACGTGTACTATTTTATCAGATTTAGTGCTACACTTATTCACTTATTTGTCCCTTACTAAATGTGTTTTCCCCCCACTAAATGTTTAGACTTTATACAATTATTTTGCACTGGTTCTTTTTCTAGAGTAACTTTTGCTGCTGAAGTAGCCACTAAATCTAGTTTATTAACCATCTAGATTATATTAGGATGTCATAGATTGTGATTATATGTTTTTCTTTATAATAAAGTCTGTATTTAGTGGATTATTAGTTCAACACCAGAACTGCAGTGTTTTTGGAATTGGAGGATACTCTGAATTTTTGGTATCAGATCGGTGCATCCCTAGTTTTCGCACGTCAAGCAAACACATGAACGTTTAGATGTGAAAAGCCTAAATTCAATCTGTTCATCAAATAAAGCAATCGATAATGTATTGAATCAGTAATGGTAATTATATCTGATTATGGAATTAAAGTCTTCAAATGATAGCCTAGCTGAATGCAAAACTTCATACAATAATAAGATTAATTACCTGAACATATAAACTCACTGATATAATTACCAGGAGATTGGCGTGCTTCTCAAGAGGAATATGATATTGAAAGTCATTAACGTTTCTGTTTTACAGACATTTCCATATAGCGTGCAGTTCAGTATCGACACACTGTTGACTTGTCTTTTTAAGATAAACAAAAGAAAATGCATTTCATCCTGATTTCATTTGTCTACTGTATAGGGAAAAACAATTAAACTTCAGCAGAAAACCAATGGAATGAGGGGTTTCTTTATTGTATATTTGAGTGCATTTATGGTTCACGCCGCGCTGCCCGTCTGCGCTTCGCTGACGAGTCGGCTGCGCGGCTCGATCGATTGAACCGCACAGATGACATGTCCGCGCAGCTCTGTAACAGCCAGCTGTCTCGTCCCACTTTTAGATTGTTTGGCTTCCGATAAACTATGACTGTAGGGAGTGCAAGTAACTGTATTTAAATTAGTATTAAAAAAAACTAAACATTGGGGGGGGGGGATTTCATAGGGCCTTATCTTAATAAATCAAATTCTTAATTTTATTGATTCAATTAGATTCAATTCAAACTCAACAAACACAGATGTCTAAAAACACCATATTGAGAGCCTCACAAGTGCTTAAATGTAAATTACAGAAACAGTGGCTGCACACACCATGTCCGATAAAAATGTATAATCTGAATTATTTGATTAATAGTGCAGCCAAGAAGTAAACCGGTCTCTGGGCAGTGCTCTGAAAATATATTTTTCTTATTAGAAAATAATTGTCTTAATGCACATGAGTAAAGGAGAAGTGAAAAAAGAAGAGAAAAATGCAGTTAAGGTCTGTGTAGCACAGTCTAAACTGAAGTGAAAGTCTCTCACCTGCTGGCCGCGTTCTGTCTGGCTCCTGCAGTGGTATCCATGAGCGAGGTGGTGGCTGTTCTATAGATACTATGGCCAAAAAAATAAAGAAAAGAAGAGTGAGCAAACCTCTCAAAAAAAACCAAGCAATGACTCAATGGAAATGGTCAGACTGGTGCAATGCCATGCAAGAACATAGCAATTATCCCCAGCAAATCAAAAGAAAGTGTACAATAAGACAACAATGCCATGACTCATTCCATTGCATGAAATTAATCTGAGCATGTACAAGAATAGAAGCTTTTCAGTGCTCACTCACCACGTTTGGTGCCTGCAAGATTGTCCAGCAGGTAGTTGAGAAGCCGCCGCGTCCCATCGGGCTCTTGATAGAGGTTCAAGATTTCTTGTGCAAGAGGGTTTCCTACAAAACAACCAAACATGAAGCATGACAGGAACATACACAATAACAGAACCAGTACATGGGTCATACTAGAATTGCATTTCCATCGGAATTTCTCTCAAATGCCACCATCACATAATTGTGAATCTAAAAAGTTAAAAGAAAAATATTTGATCAATAATAAATAGCATAATATGGAAACAAACAATTAAAAAAATGATAAACTAATAGTATAAATGTATATAAAAATGTGCGCAAAGACTAACTTCATGAACGTTTAAATGGAGATTTTGAAAGGGACTAATCACCTTCTAGAAAATGTCTTACTGTATCGTCCCTTATAACTGTTAGTAAATAAGCACACTTAAATTGCTATGATAGTTTGACATTAGGGATGAGACGATTACAGTTTTTTTTGGTGAACGAGAAGAAATGGCAGAAGGCAGTGATAGTGCTCAAGAGATTTTTCAGCCTTCTTAAAGGACCAAATCTGAGGTGTGGTCATATTTTGGCTCTTACAAAAGTCTTAAGGGAACCCTAAATCAAGGATTACCACCCTGTCTGCAAAACACGCAGAAAGAAAGTCGCTGCAATAGGAGGAAAAAACGTCAAGTCTGCCGACTCGATCATTTTCATGAACATCACCCACCGTTGTATATCGAACGCAAGGCAAGTTAACTTTGACCTCAATCCTAAAACTATATCTGGGAAATAATGGGACAAAATGTTGGTTTGAATTGAAATATTTTCTCACTCTTTGAGCCAAAGACAAACAAACAAGACTATTAAGGGTGACATTTAAAGGATAATGTATATTAATTGTACAATCATTTATATTTTTTACTACATACATAATTACAGGGACATATTGAATTGAGATTAACATTTTAAATCTTATCGGTTTTATCCATTTTACAAAATCATCCAGACAAGATTACATTACAGTAGTATTAATAGTAAAGTCCTCTGAATTCATTTTCAGTACATTAAAAGACCGATGCATGACTGAAAGCTGCATTTGATTAAAACGACAGCGCGCGGCCATTGTGACGCATGGATGTGTGCTGCGTTATATTGACGACGGTTATTATAAGGAAGAAAATGCCACCAAAAAAATGTGCGGAGCTGCTTGTTTTATTCATAGTTTTTTCATTTTCAAACTAAATTTGTGGACATACAGCTCTGGAAAAAAAATTAAGAGACCACTTAACATTGAGAAATCAATGTTACACAGTCTCTTATTTTCTCCAGGGCTTTATCTCTGAACCAGTCACGAGTGAAATTTTGTTTTCCACTCTATATATACACACAAACACTTCAAAATATTTATTTTAAAATGCAACATAGCATAATGGTAATTTAAACAGCCTTTGTAAAAAAAAAAAAAAAAAAAAAAAAAAAAAAAAAAAAAAGCAAAACATTAAATATGTAGCAAAAAAACCCCAAAAAAAACCCATTGATTAGCAGCAGCTTGTTTAATTGACTAGATGAATAGTCTCACACATCCCTAATATATACATGCACACATACCTTTAATTATTACATCACTTTATGGAAGTGCTTTTTAAAAAGCATGCCTTACAGTTCCTATCTTACAGTAACAGCTTGCCACTGCAATTGTAGAATGACCCAGATAAAAGTTAAAATAACAGACTGGTGTTAAAGGCACTTTAAGAATAGTTACTGTAGTGCAACAAAACATTAGGCCCACATGGAATCACATTATCTGGCCCTTAATGTTTATTAGGTATTTTGTCTAAATTGATAATGCATTTCAGCTAATAAGCTCAGTGCAATTGAAAAAAAAGTCTAAATCTAGTCTGTAGATTTCTCAAAAACCAGCATAGCAGGGCCTACACAATAAATTGTATGGGTTATAAAAGGAAGTAGTACCTTTCAAACCCAACGTTTGTAACTGAAAGAGTTTTCCAAGCTCAAAAGGCAGAACTCGTAACTGGTTGTTATTTAAAAGCAGTTCCCTGTGAAACAAAAAAAAAGACAAATTTGCATGCCATAAAAACAAACACAGCAATAAGCATCTGATGCATACAGGGTTTTTTAAGGGATTAAATATTGCATGAAAAGCCAAATGCTACATTAAATCCAACGGGTCTTTTAGACGTATGAACCCCCATACTGCACAAACCTTATTACAGCCCAATAGCATTTCAGCTGCTGGATAAAATCCCAACTACTTTAAAGGTACCTAATACAGTAGCATTTCGGCTCCTCTCAGAACATGATTTATAACCATCCACAGCAGCAGTAATCACAGTAGCAGAAAAGTGGTAACATATTTCAACCTGTGACAAATTAAATTGATTCAGAGCAAACCACTGTGTCACCCATGATAACAGTGGTGTTCAGAGCGCAGGCCCTGGATGCAAACTAACATCACCTCTGAAGAATAAAGAACCTAATTAACAATGCCATTAGGCTAAACGACTCAGACAACAGTAAGAATGGGGTTAAAAAAAAAAAAAGTCTCTGCACACTACCACAATAGCCTTAACCATCTGTCTAACATCAAACCACAATCTTTATGGCGGTTGCACTATTATCAATGAGCCATGCAATCTACAGTGTGCAAATAAACGGCCAATTAGCCACCCACCTGAGAGATACCATGTTGCCTAGCTCGGCAGGAAGGCTCCTGATCTTATTGGACGAGAGGTCCAGGTACACCAAGTTGTGTAGTTTGGCAATGTCGGGCGGGATTCGCGAAAGTGAGTTATCACTGATATGAAGAGCAGTGAGGTGGGTGAGGGACCATAATGATGAACTCAAACTCCTCACTTTTCCTGCAAAGACAACAGGACGTACACATTGAATATGCGTGCTTAAGCAATACAAAAACTCAAAAGGGATATGCAAAGTGGACATCATTTATATAGTAAAGGTTATTACACATTGAATAAATGTACACATTTCTATAGTATTTCTGCCTGCCTAGTATTGTCCTTGGTATTTTACAAAGGCTGTGATCTTTTTTTTTTTTTAAGTGTGAATTTGTATATGGTATATAATTAAACATTCTTAAACAAAAAGCTACTTCTTTTGAAGTTAAAAATGACTCAAATTAAAAAAGAAAAGCCAGACTAAATGTTAACTTGTAAGAGCTTCATCTGACTCATTTGAGCATAGTAATTATATTTATACCCAATTACTGTAGCACAGTTACTGCTTTTCATAAAAAAATAATTACTTGTTTACACATCTCCAAACTCATAAAAAACATAATAAAGGAATTTCATGTTTTTGTACTAAGCGGTTTAGGCAGTTTTCCCACAGCAGCTCTGTGTCCTTTATTTTAGATGCGTTGTGTCCATGGAAAATGCGTTATCCACTACTGTAAAATTATGGGACTGCCATATGTTGTGATTTGCATTAAATGATAAATCAAATATGTTGCTTTTTAAAATTATCATTAAATTGCATTATATTACTGCATTAATTATTGACAAGATTTTAAAAGTGCAACACAGGCCACAGTGTGACGTTAACATTATTTCCAGCTGCGTCACCTAGAAGCAAATTACCATTTTGAAGAATTAGTAAATTAAAAAAATTCCTTTAAAATAATAAACACTGGTGATTCACACACAACAACCAGGAATTCACATTAAAGTTGCAATTACTGGAAACCATAAGTAGGATTTCAAAAATTCATACTGACTAAACAAACTGGGTTTATTTTGATTTAATTTGTCTCTGACATGTCGGCCCCCACAGAGAACCCAAAATTACCAACAATCTCCAGCTCTGCCCAATATGACTTCTTCCCATTAGCCGCCTCCTCACTGGACATTATTGTGTACATCCGCCTCGGGTCAGGCGGATCATATTTTTCCTTGGGCATCCCTGTAATACTGAAATACAAACAACAGTTTCACTATTACAGGAAATGTACAGCACATGCACTTTACATTTTCATAACAGGACAGTTGGTGCAAAGAACGGTGGGATACCTAGTGAAAATGACAGTAAAAACCCTCTGAGAGCGAGGAGTGTGAAGACAAACAAAAGCATTTCCAAAATCAATAGCTGAGGGGATTTTTCCATTACGCGCATGACAAATGGAGATACTCGCACGCCGCTTCTCAAATGTGTATAAAGCAGTTTTCAAATGACGGCGATTAAAATAAAACACGAGCACAATTTTAATACCGCCTAAGACACAAATAAGCACTAAAGTAAAAAAAAAAGTGCAAAGTTTTATAAGGAAATTAACAACTTTGGCTAGCAAACCCACGTTCTTGCACGAGCAGCTGGCACTATGGGCAAAAGTCTATTATATCGACGCAAATATTATTTAGAACCACGTTTGAAAGAGGACAATTTTAGTCAGACGTGACACAAAGAGAAAAAAAGTTGTCTCATGTTACAAATCCTACGAAACAAAGGTGCAACTGAAGTCCTTGCAACCGTCAACAGCTGAACACGGTGCCAGTATATTTCCATTACATAACTGCGGTGTTAATCACTACAGAATCACTTAACCAACAGGCCAGAAGCGCGTCGTTTTTAGTCTTTCATCATCGCTGTGCAACGCAACCCAAACAAAAACACCACCACCTCGTGTTTATTTCCCAGAGCCACGTTACAGAGCTAGGACTGCTAGCTGAGCAAGTCAGGATCATGAGGATAACTTACTGCAACCTGCAAGGCGTCTTAACGAGTCGATTAGGAGCAAGCAGTTAGCAAATGAATTGGCTTTAGATAGAAATGTACTTGAGACAGATTTGCTCTCTAACTGCTGAAGTGAATTAGTTTGATCGGACCCCCTACAATGTGAGCGTTAACGTTACTCGTTTACAGTAAGGAACCTCTCTAGACAAACGTCGACTTAATTTTGCAAATGCGTTTGTGCGATATTAAACGCATGGAAGCCAAATAAGTAAGCTATGAAGAGGTTTTATGGTGTTAATACATGTACAGGAGAATATTGTGTTAGCTTATGTAGCTACCCTACGGACACAGCAGGCTGCTTACATAATCAACAATACAGATATCAACATTTAAAATCGCTTCGTTAATAATTTCATCAATGCGTCATAATATTCAAAGGGCCCACGCACACGAAGTGGAGAGAATACAAATTAGAGGATCACAATATTATCGATCCATCATTTCCTCTCTGTTCAGATTGAGCAAATTAGCTTATAGGCTAACTGGCTAACAGGCGATTATACGCTCACAAAACTAGACCAACACCAATCGCAAAACAATAGGAAAGAAACATATCCCCTTGCTTATGCACCACTAGATAGAACTGGGACGCCTCAAACGCGTATTCGTTTTACCTGTAAGCTCATACCAGTTCACAAAGACGAGTGCGCGTTTCCTTTGTTTCTGATCCGCTGCTCAGGCAAACAAGCATCATGGCGGCCGTGAGAGTTTCAGGGCGCGATAAGAAGCGCCCCCCTCATTGGCTGACTCTGAAACGAGGGATCTGATTGGTCCGCTCGTAAGCTCGACGCCTTCACACTGTTTACGCAAGGGGGTAATCTAGCGCTCGGAAAGCGTTCCACCCCTAGGGGCTGCCATTGCTAACCAAGCCATCACCTGCTGTTAGCATCCCATTGACTCCCATTCATTTTTGAGTCACTTTGACAGTGAATAACTTTACATCAGAGGCGTTTAAAGACTCCATTTGTCCATTGTATATTTCTAAAGAAACACGACAATGTATAAAAGGCTCCATTACCTTGTATCTTACACTATCGCCCCGCAGAAGCTGTTTTTGTAAAAATAGGCTAACGATTGCGTCATAACCAACGCGACCCTGTCGCGCAGTAGAGAAATTACCGTATAGACCTAAGGAGACGCTCGCAGGCAATCTTTTACTGTCTATGAGACAGTCGGGGGGACGTGGAGACATGTCCTGGAGACTAGTCTGATAAAGTCAAGGGGGAAGAATGGGTAGAAGCCCATAGTGAGCCAAAAGCAACGGGAGAAAATATTTAAACAACGTGATTCAGCTTTCGCTTTCCACATCTACTAGAAGACTCACAGCTGTCAGACAGGAGGCTCACGTCACATCTACGTCGTCAAGCTCAGTCTGAGCCTGCGCAGTTCGCTCAGCCATCAGGAAGTGAGTGCCCCTAGGTTGACTTCATTATTTCGCCGTAGACGTCAATGGGGTCGCTGTGTCCATTTCTTTTACTGTCTATGTGTTTACGCCAGCGAGGCAGTCCAAAAATGGGAGTCACAAAAATAGGTCATTTTTGCGGATGTTGACATGTAGAGTACAACAAAGATGTAAATATTTACCTAATTGTTTTTGACTATCTGGTAAATATATATTTTTGTTATACAAAAATAAGAGTTTAAAGCAAAATGTGGTGATAAACGTAATAATTATTTATGGAATATTAAACATTATATTGAGGCTCTAAAAGAAGCAAGAAATACAAAAGCGAAATGGATGTATGTCATTTTGCAATCCTTTTCTTTTTGGATTTTCACCTGTAGCCTATTGTGTATTAATTCCTTTTTTTCTTTTTCTTTTTAATTCTTTCTGTTGCATTGATGCTAATATGAGTAGCTGATACACGATCCTGTGTATATGTATGTTGTTCTTGATATGCAATTAAAAAAACAGATATTTTTTTAATTCTTGAAAAACAGATCAAGAATTATTAAATAAATAAATGAAGTAAATTGTTAGGCTATATGAACACTTTATATATATATATATATATATATATATATATATATATATATATATATATATATATATATATATATATATATATATATATATATATATTTTTTTTTTTACATTATACATTATATTTTACAGTATACATTATATACATTTAAGAGATTGTTAATTTTTTATTTTAATCGAATCAATGTTTCTGTGGACTTGAAAATCAGACGACACGTGTCGCAAATCATTCAATCTCCGTTACTAGGCTGATGTTAGGTGCACCACTTCCCAATAAATTATATCAACCACATAGTAATATGTGAAGAAACAGTTTTCAAGAAAATGAAATGGCCTAATTAAAGTCCGTTTATGGCTGCTGCAGTATATTGGATAAACACTGGATGGCATCATTGAGCTTAACACTGGAACATGAGGGCTTTGTTCAGTTGAATAGGCATAGTTTACTGTACTACAATATGATAGACTACCTGTTCTTTATAATAGTTGCAGAAACAGCATTAAAATGCTGCATTGCTGTTACATGGATCCATATTGTGTTGCATGTTTAATTCAATAGTATAATAATTCAAAGTAGCCCCTAAGCGCCCCCATCTTGTACATATATTTTATTTAGCATGTTTAAACCAATTTGGTGTACAAATCTCTGAACATTTTGCATCCAACATTTTGCATCGTTTCCATCCAAGTTGTGAATTTTATATGTGCAAAACTTGAATCTCACATAAAACATTTACAAATATGGCAGTGTTTCTATCCCATGCCGCATGACTGCATCCGAAAGCGTAAAAATGCTGCCTTCAGATGATGTACTCCAAGGTTGGAAGGTATCATGGCACGTCCAAATCAAATGTTAGCTTCACTTCCTGTCTCCTGAGATACCTTCATCTGATTGGTTTTTGAAGGCAGCATAGATGTATCTTTCACTGCCTTTGATATCCCACAATCTTGTGCGTTCCATGTGGTGACGGTTGAGCTAGAAAAAAGATAGATAGTGTTTTAAAGCTGCAGCTGCTGGTCAGTTTGTGTAAATGTACGTTTTTGACCAATGTTTTCCCTTACTGATGTAATCTTTAGTGTGAAATGAATACTGTTGTGAATACATATTTCTCACCAACGCTCACTCCGTTTTTGGTAGATAATTAAATTGTTATGCTACAAATTACGTGCAAATTATGCCTGCAGTCATTGGTGCAGGTATGACATAACTTAAAATGCAGAAATAAGTTAGCATTTGAGCAATTCTCATTCTATTGTCCCGACGTCAATGGGTTTTTTGATCGGAATTTGGTTTAAATGTGATACAAAAACACAAAGACATTTTTGCATTTTATTCTATGACATAAAATACATCAGTATTACCCTTGATGATTTTTTTTTTGGAGCTGTGTTTTGTCTTGAAAAAGGCATTTGTTAACAAGTGGCTTAATGGGACTACAGAGGCTGTCGGGAGATCTAACGGCATCATGCTGAAAAGGTAAGCTCAGTTCACTTTTACATCCTCATTATGCTCATAATTGTAAACTAGTTTAACTCAAATGTTCTAGGAAAATTTTGAGATAAAAACTGAGAGAGTTGTTGAAAGCTTATTGGTGACGTTGAATTTGTGGAACAGTTTAGCTTTTTACTTCTGGTAACTGCATTAGGCTTCAAAATTCATAAAAGTTGTGCTCATCTGTGAAAATTATCTCGATGGACAAAATGTGTAGCCTAAAGTATCATAAACTTTTGTTGAACACAGAGCGAATTATTTACTTATTTTTTTTATTTCTTTTTTGGTTACGTTAATCCAGAAGCCTATATGGGAAAATCCTATTGTTTTGTTGTTGTTGTTGAGTGAACTAGTGTGATGCTAACTACCGATTGGCCTACAAAGTGACATCATACCTGCACCACTCTATAAGGCAGTGAGGCAACAAGTCAGCCCACGTTTTCATGCAGCCCATGTGTTCAAGAGAACAAAATCAAACACTTCCTGGGAAAACGGAGCAGAAATTGCTGCATTCGGGGAAGACGAGGTGGCTTGTTTTTCCTACAGTACATGCAGCACTCCAGCTGACAGGCGTGGCTGTGATAGCCTAGTCTTTTCTTTCCTATTGTGACTTATATCCGAGTGAAATGACTTCTCAAACAAGAATGTAGGTAGGTATTATTTTGTCAATGAGGAAATTATTGGATGGTTGTGGTTTGCTTTTGCTGTGATCTCATGCGAGTGACAGGTTATCCCGCCCTTGTGCCAGTAAACACGTCATTATATGTTGATGTCAATGCATGTGAACGTTTTTGAGAGCTTTAAAAAAAATAATGATGTGCACTGATACATTTCTATTAATACATAACTACTGCAATATACACTGATGAGCCAAACCATTATGACCAGTCACATGTAAAGTGAATTTTGCACTCAACTGCACGTGCCTTGCGGAAGAACATTGCAGCCGGAGCTACTTCTCTCTGTTTATGTCTATGGCGGATCACGCAGGGACTGTGCTCCTCTGGGGCGGTACCGACAAGTCTGGCCTGAAATAGTCCCAATATAAATACTTAATATAAGTGTACCATAAGGATTTAGGGTAAGACAAAAACACGGTTTGGAAAATGGATTAATGTTGTACATTCTCATCATATAATTTTTGTAAATCTTGAACACAATAAAAGTTACGGACATCAGCTTTAAGGAACTTGATGAAGAGTTGAAGGTGTTGCCCTGGCCGCCAAATTTCGCCAAATTTCATTTGAGCATATGTGGGATATGCTGGACCAACAAGTTCAATCCACGGCGGCTCCACCTCGCAACTTACAGGACGTGAAGGATCTGCTGGAAATTTCTTGGTGCCAGATGTACCACAGGACACCTTCAGGGGTCTTGAAGAGTCCATTTATTGGGAGATCTGTACTGTTTTCGCAGCACACGGAGGACCAGCAACATATTGGCAGGTGGTTAGACATAATGTTTTGGCTCATTGGGTTTTGGCTCATTTTATGGTGACTTTAAGGTCTGTGTAGTAGCTCATCTAGATAGATAGACAATTTGCACAACATGGCTCTCCTTAACATTTTGATTGGGTTAAAACTGTGAAATGCAGTAATATTACATTTGATGTTTTTTTGTTTTTCAAACCGTAAAGGATGGGATTATTTTCATATCTTAAATCATATGTTGAGAAATTAACTTCTTAAGAGGAATTTTCTATGACTGATAATTTTATACTTAAACCACAAACAGAAAATAAACCACTTAAATAAAATGACATATTGATGATAATAATAACTACTGCAACTATATTAAAACATTAGGAATTATTCCAAACAAGACTTTTGGGGGCATTATTGACTATCAAACCTAATTCACCACTGACATGTAAAAGGAATGCACGCTTTTCAATAAACTGAGCTTGAAACGTGGGATGTAAAGATTTGGTGACAACACTGAAACTCTCAAGAGATAATCCTGCCATAAGCACAAACACACTCCCACCCGCTGAGGGCTAAAAATAGTTTCATCCCTGACATCTTCCATATCATGATACATGGAACCAGGCTAAACCTTTCATGATAGAACATCAATAGGTCTAAGATCTTGAGGTCAGACTGAGGCCTTGAAGATACCTTGATGTTAAACGCGCAGGAAAGATGACAAAGTACATCTGAAACAAAATGAATATGCAAGATAAAACCAAAGCATTTGAATACATATGTAAACCAGACGTTTAAGTTTTATTCTGAGATCAAAGTCTTTTCTGTTTTCATTCATAGGTAGACTACATCACAGAAGAATTCTGTCATAGTTTTCTAAAAGTCTAATTTCCACCAAATTTTAAATGAAGCATTGTGCTTAATATCATTCGCTTCAAGTGATATTAACCTGGATTTCTTTTTCTTTTTTTTATGTATCACAAGTTTCATATGTCATTGTAAGCACTTCACAGGCACAGTTGTCCCTTTTGTACACTAATACTAAAATACTAGCCTAGAAATCTAGACGCACCCTAGCGGCAGCAAATTTAATTTGCCCGCAAGTGTCGTCTAGGAACTCTCAATACCATTCTGAGCTGTGTTCCTCAAAATCTGGACGGCCCAATCACGTATAGAGTCAGCGAGCGGGGCCATAATGATGACGGCCGAGTTGCGTTTGCATGCTTCTAGTAAACACAGAAACTGGCGAACGGCGGCGGTCTTTCGAATCAGCTCTGACCGCGACTCTGGAAGACTTGGAGTTAAGCTTTTCTCTGAGAAAAGAACAAAGAACGGCACTGAAGTCATTCTTAAAAAGGGAAGATGTGTTCGGAGTTTAGCCGACCGGATACGGCGAATGTTTAATCAGTCAGCGAGCTCTGCTTCACCTTCGTTGCTCTGGTTGGTGTAGCGCTATCCTATCGCGTGCAGAGGGAGTTTGAAAGACAACCGTTTATCCCGCCCCTCGGATTGAGCCGTCTATGGTGAGTTTCCAGACCAAACATCTTGATGTGGGTCTGGCTTGTCAGGCTACTAAAATACTTGAGAAGGGACAAAAGTGAGCAGTGTAATGGAAATTATGAAATTATTAGATTAAAAGTAATTTTAATACTATACATTTTAAAATGCCTTATGTTTGTTGCACTGTTCAGATTATTATAGTTGTACAATCATGAAAACACATATTTTCATAGGCCAAAGTGCCCCATTTTGGACATTACCTTTAATTTAGCGTGTAATATGCACAGATCAGACCTAACATTATGACCACTGACAGGTGAAGTGAATAACACTGATATCTCTTCATCACATTACCAGTTAGCTGGTGGGATATATTAGGCAGCAAGTGAACATTTTGTTAACATTAGAAGCAAGAAAAATGGGCAAGCTTAAGGATTTGACTGAGTTTGACAAGGGCCAAATTTTGATGGCTAGATTACTGGGTTAGAGAGAGAGAATCTCCAAAACAGCAGCTCTTGTGGGGTGTTCCCGGTCTGTAGTGGTCAGAATCTATCAAAAGTTGTTCAAGGAAGGAACAGTGGTGAACCGGTGACAGGGTAATGGGCGGCCACGGATCATTGATGCACGTGGGGAGTGAAGGCTGGCCCGTGTGGTCCGATCAAACAGACGAGCTACAAACAGACGAAATTGCTAAAGAAGTTAATGCTGGTTCTGATAGAAAAGTGTCAGGATACACAGCGCATTGCAGTTTGTTGCGTATGGGGCTGCAGAGACACAGACCAGGCAGGTCCATGCTGACCCCTGTTCAGTGCCATAAGCTGATGATTCACATTTTCTTTAGTGTCACATAGATGGACGGGTGCGTGTGCATGTGTCACACTTACCTGGGGAACAAATGGCACCAGAATGGGAAGAAGAAGGGAAGAAGGCAAGCTGAAGGAGGCAGTGTGATGCTTTGGGCAATGTTCTGCTGGGAAACCTTGGCCTGCCATCCATGTGGATGTTAATTTGAAATGTACCACCTTCCTAAGCAGTGTTGCAGACCATGTACACCCTTTCATGGAAACAGTATTCCCTGGTGGCTGTGGCCTCTTTCAGCAGGATAATGCGCCCTGCCACAAATGCAAAAATGGTTCAGGAATAGTTTGAGGAGCACAACGAGTTTGAGGTGTTGACTTGGCCAAATTCCCCAGATCTCAATCCAGTCGAGCATCTGTGGAATGTGCTGAACAAACGTCCAACTAATGAAGGCCCCACCTCGCGACTTACAGGACTAAAGGATCTGCTGCTAACATCTTATTGCCAGATACACACCTTCAGGGGTCTATTGAAGTCCATGCCTCGACGGGTCAGGGCTGTTTTGGCAGCAAAAGGGGGACCAATACAATATCAGTGTTACAATACAAATTGACAAGGTGGTCATAATGTTATACCTGACTGGTGTAGCTGTTTGTGAACGTAAAAGGTCAAAAAATTATTAAAAGATCAAAGTACACGATACATTTTTTTTGTCACTCAAAAGAAATATCCGATTCTGAATTGCCTGAAATGAGTTGTCAGTAATTCCAGACATGCTTCCTGCTCAAAACTATATAACGGTAGGTTTGGAATCCAGTTGGAATAAGACACAGCACCGCTGAATCACTCATGCTGTTTGTGAATACATTTGCATACATGGTGTTCACTGGCTGTCTGCAAACAACTTCTGCTTATTGGCACTCAAACACTAACTGAAAAATGGACCCTATAGAGCATGGACCCTAATAATCCATTTGGAATTAGACTTTAAAGGGGGGGTGAAATGCTGTTTCATGCATACTAAGCTTTTTACACTGTTAAAGACTTGGATTCCCATCCTAAACATAGACAAACTTTCAAAAACTAATGTTGGACGTTTGATGGAGTATTTCTTTGTCAAACATACTCCTTCTGGTTTCTCACAAGTTTCGGAGAGTTTTTTTCGAGTATGGCTCGGCTTGACGTTACTAGAGTGGAAGGTCCTTGTATGGGCCGTATGGGCTCTTCTCCCGGTAGGGTGCACGCGTGTGACTAGAGCGAGAGAGGAAATGCACGCCCATAAACACTCCTGCCGTGCTCCACTTTATTCCTATGGGTGACATCAAGCGACTTCAACACTTATGTTCTTTCAGTTGTCGCGTGAGTAAACATCAGTAAACGACACGATCGCGTGCTTCGTCATTCAAATGCGCTAACAGACTCCATTGTTTGTATAATCGTATAATTATATAATTATACACTAGTCTGATGTGCAAAACCGTTTTGCTTGCTACTGCTAAGGTTTAGTCGCATACAATAATCCATAAACCGAATCATGTCCTCATAAACGGCGAGTAAACACACACAAATGTTGATAGGCCACTAAATACAGTACGTACCACAGAGACGGACGTCCTGCTGTTGCTGTTTCTCCTGTTCAATTTAGTTCAGCCTCAGATTTGATTCTGGATCATATATCTATTAGCTGAGCTCGATAGCGATGGGTTTCTCCACGCTTGAGGATGTCACCGCTTTGCGCTCGTCATTCTTTAGCTCCGCCCACACGATACGCCTCCAGGTGCTCGTTTTTTTCCGGAAGGACTCGGTACAGCCTATATTTCTTTTATAAATATAATAAAACTAAAGACGGCGATATGAAGGATGCAATACTACTCTATAGGTACTCAAGATTGACATGAGATTGACTGAAACTCAGCGTTTCACCCCCCCTTTAAGACATTTTTTATATTACATTTATCTCACCTAAATGTTTGCTCATCATTGACTTTGTGTTTTTGCAATGGGGTAATTGTGTTGCTCAAGAGTTTATACACCACAAGGACTCGATTTCAATCTTTGAATTAAACACCCAATTACAAGAATGTGTCAAAACTCCAGGCAATATCTGATCTAATATTAGATGTTTAATATATTTTACCAAACCCTAACTTTTATAGCTATATCATTCAAAACAAACCATTAATATAAACGTTATATCATCAACATGTGCCCAACTTAATCCACATCATCCAGTTAACACCTACATACATTAAAAGGCGGCAGTTTAAGTAGCATCCTCATTTAGAAGCCAGCCACCCATTGAAATCTGACACATGCTTTTGCCGCATTCACTTATCTGAGCATTGCAAGGGTTGCGCTTGTCAAATGTTCTATCTTGTGTTTCTCCATCATCTAGCACCCACTTCCGCTTACTGTGCAGATGTGTGCCAGAAAGCTCTCCAATGCAGTGACTTAACACTTTGAACTGTAGGATTCATTTAGATGATTATGATTGAGACATCCCTGCCAAAAGCTATTAAATGGCGTTCAATGGCATGCAAAAGTCAGCGTTGTTAGCTCTTTTAAGAAATCGAACGCCTCGGGTTATATAAATCAAACACTCGATAATTATCTCAGCGCGGTAGGAAAGTTGTCTGATAATGTCATAATTTCCTATCTCTAATGAATAGGGACTAAAGGTCAAGGGAAAAAGGAAAGGTTGTAATAGAAAATCTTTCATCATGTGCATGCAGTGCTGCGCATGAGACCCTCTGGCATATAACTGCCATCTCTCTTTTACTCACCATTTCGTATTCACTTTTGATTCATATTTATTGGTGGATGGCAGTTGTACGGTGTAACTCCTGTGCAATTCAAAAGGAGTCTTATTTTGACTTTGTTACCAAGCCTATTGGATATGCCAAGATCAACAAACGGTGTCATACAAAGACTACAATAAACAGAATAATGCAAATAAACTGATTCATTATTGTTTATCACAACTCTCCGCATTTGAATTAAACAGGATTAAGCATCTTTTGCTTGTAATTGGCTTATTGGAGTCTGAAGACACATTCTCTAATGTGGAAATCTCTAATGCGCTTGTTCTGATAGAATTATACATGTGTTGAATATCAATAGTTTAAATAAATCCCCTGTGTCAGTTCTCTGGAATATGTACAGGGATTGGACAATGAAACTGAAACACCTGGTTTTAGACCACAATCATGTATTAGCAGTGGTGGAGGAACTACTGAAACTCAGTACTTAAGTAAAAGTACAAGTAACCAGAAATATATTTACTTTAGTAAAAGTAGAAGTACTACAACGACAACCCTACTTAAGTAAAAAGTAAAAAGTACCTGATTTTAAATGTACTTTTAGTATTAAAAGTAAAATTACTTGCATAAAAATGTATTCTCTTAATGTCTAATTCTAATAATTAAAAAGAAGAAAACAGTATGAGCGGTGGCATTTTAATTGAGTTAGTTTTGGGTTCATGTAATTGTTCTTACCATCTGTTGCCTAGTTTACATTCTGACTTACAATTCTGGTTATCTGCAAAGTTAAATGCCATTTTTCTGAAGCAACATTCTCATCAGCTTTGATATATTTAAATCTTCATATTTATGATATTTTTACCTTTTATAAAGGACATTTTCCCCTAAACTTATTAAATATTGGCTTTGCTTCAGCTTTCCCTTTATATTCTTAAATTTGATTAATAAATTAAATTAGAATAAGATACAATAGGGTTGTTACCAATCAAATTAAACAATTAACACTGAAAAATTACAACTGCACTAAATAATGCTATGAGATTGTTTTAACTAAAAAAAGTTAACTAAACCACCAGTAGATGGCGGCAGGTGCATCCTTATGAGAGAGTCATTGAGTCGATTCGTTCAAACGGTTGATTTGTTCATAAATGAGGCAGTCGTTTAGTTTGCGCTGAGCACGAGCCTCAACAGCGCAACCGTCAATATTATTATCCGGGCAAGCAAATCTCGAGTCCTGAAACTGATCAGAAAATATAACGAAAATGTAACAAAACGTTGTAGAAATGTAGTGGAGTAGAAAGTATAATAATTGCTGGAAAATGTAACGAAGTAAAAGTAAAAAGTAGCCTATGCACTATTTATTCTACTTAAGTAAAGTACAGACACGTGAAAAATGTATTTGTACTTCGTTACATTCCACCACTGTGTATTAGTATGGTTTAGGGCCTCCGGTTGTGGCAAAAACAGCATCAATTCTTCTTTGGAATAGCACAAGTCTTTTACAGTGGCCAGAGGGATTTTGAGCCATTCCTGTTCCAGAACAGTGCCCATAGTTACTATGCGATGCTGGTGGAAGAAAACGTTTTCTGACTTGCTCATTTACATTTAATCATTTAGCAGACGCTTTTATCCAAAGAAACTTACAAATGAGGAGAGCAATAGAAGCAACTAAACAAACAAGGGCAAGAGCATGCAGGTGCTGTAAGAAGTCTCAGTTAACAGTGGAGTACACATAGTACAGTACACATACAATTTCTTCTTTTTTTTATAAGTAAACAGAAAAACGAACAGAATAGATAAGTGCTAGTCTGTATTGGTCAGGTGCTGCTGGAAAAGATGTGTCTTGAGATGTTTTTTCTAAAATGGCTACAGACTCAGCTGCTGGAATTGAGATCGTTCCAGGTCATTCCACCAGGTGGGAACAGTCCAGGAAAAGGTCAGTGAGAGTGATTTCATGCCTCTCTGGGATGGAACCACAAGGGGTTGTTCACTTGTAGAACGAAAGCTTCTGGAGGGTGTGTAAGTGTGAGCAAGCGAGTTTAGGTATATTGGTGCAGAGCTGCGGTGGTTGCTTTGTAGGCGAGCACCAGTGCCTTGAATTTGATGTGAGGGGCTATCGGTAGCCAGTGCAAACTAATAAAGAGAGGTGTGACGTACGCTTTCGGCTCATTAAAGACAGCTTTTAAGATTCATTAAGATTTTTGAAATGATTCAAAAATATTTATATTAAGTGACTATGCAGGCCATGGGAGATTTTTAACTTTTAAGTTGATCAAACCATTATGTTACAAGTATTGCTGTGTGCATATTCAGGGTACAATGTTTGAACCATTAGGTGCACATGGTCCTCCACAATAGTTCGGTAGTCTCTGGCAGTGATTCACTCACCAAGCACAGTAAAGGGAATGCCATGATATTTCAGCCCAAACCATCACTGATCCAACCCCGAGTTTCACTCTAAGCATCAATTGTCTATTTTAAGCCTCTTTGGGGCTTCTCCACACAGAACGAGAAAGACTGTGAGGAAAGACTGTAAAGGACTCATTAGAAAACAATATATGTTTCACATGATTGCATGGTTGACATCAATGAAACCGTCATTTGGCATTGACAGAAGGGTTGACTAGCAGCCTGACCATTAATAAAGACTCTTTAGAGAGTTAAGGTGTGCAATTAATTCTGCAGTGAGTTGGGCATCTGTGGTTTTATGTTTTTTTGGATATAATCCGGGTTAGTACTTGAACATTTCTTTTAGACAACTTCTTGCATGGACAGTTACTCCTGTTGGATGTGGTTTGCCCTACGTGGTTGTATGTTGACATTGCCCGTCTCTTAATTTACCACAATGACTTTCTGTGCTGTCACAGATGAGTCAGTGAGAATTACCAACAATTTGCCCTCTTTTCAAGTCAGGGGTTTACTTCAATGGAAGGGAAAATCTGGACAACGCTACACTCTAAAAAATGCTGGGTTGAAAACAACCCAAGTTGGGTTGAAAATGCACCGACCCAACAATTGGGTTGTTTTAACCCAATGGTTGAGTTGTTCTTACCCAGCAATTGGGTTATCTTAAGCAACATTTAACCCAACCACTGGGTTAAAACAACTCAACCACTGGGTTAAAACAACTCAACCATTGGGTTAAAACAACTCAATTGTTGGGTTAGTGCATTTTCAACCCAACTTGGGTTGTTTTTAACCCAGCATTTTTTAGAGTGTATGCATCCAACTTGTGGAAATAGTTTGGGGAAGCCCCATTTCCCTTTCAAGGTCCATGTAGACATGGTTGGATAAGAAGTTGACTGGCCTGCACAGAGCCCTGACCTCAACATCAAACACCTTTGGGATGAACTGGAATGGAGATTTCAAGCCACAATAGTGCCTGACCTCACAAATAATCTACTGGAGGAATGGGCAAAAATTCTGACTGAAACTACAACATCTTGTGGAAAGCCTTTCCAGAAGACTGGAAGCTGATCAAAGGGGGGACTAACTCCATATGAATGTTTATGTATTTAGAATGTGATGTCATTAAACTTCCTGTTGGTGTAATGGTCAGGTGTCCCAATAATTTTGTCTATATAGTGTATTTCAATGCTTTTTGATCCAAAACCGTTGCGTTTCCCTGAGAAACTTTGCATTCCACCAATAAACTTTGCATTCTCTTGCCAAACTTTTGTATGAAAGAGTGCAAATGTTTAGCAAGAAAACACTGTTTCTGGGGGGAACATAACATTTTTGCAAAAGAACACAAATGTTTTGCAAGACATCGTTTTTGTGAGGTTTTGTTAGTGAAAGCAAATGCAATGAAATAGAATTTTCCTTCCCATCTAATTTATGTTACCTCCTCCATTTTATTTTTATAGTTGAAAAGTCAGAATCACATGTTCTGCTAATGAATACAAATGTACATATGGGATTTATTGGAAGATTTTTACTAATATTACAACAATGTATTAGGTTTGTTTTTCCTTTTGCCGTCTCAGTTTTTTCTGTAAAAAAATAAGAAGCTGGGTGTAGAAGTCAAACGTGAACAAAGAAACTGTCTGTGGATCTGAATCATGAACAGAGAAGGCCCTGGGGCTTTCCTTCAAGCTGCAGCGGCCTGGGAATTTGTGACAGGGGTCACGTTTTGACATTTGACACAGAGTTGTGACAGTCCTGATCATCCAGAGCTTATACAGATTTTTTTTTCTGCATCTCATTTAATTATTCAAGGTAAACAAGGTTGTTGTTTTTCCCTTCTTTGTGTCTCCCTGTTTAATTCTCACACTCACACCCCCACATTCTCACCTCCGGTGAGCAAGTCTCTAGCAATAAGAGCAATGTTCCTCTTTGCATAATAACCTGAATGGCCAAGTACATCTACAAGCTAAATTGAGGAATGCAGGTGCCATTGTAGAGAGAAACAGTATGGGCCATTAAATGAATTACGTTAGGGCCTGATTTCCCAAACAAGGCCAAAATTAAGTCTGGATTATAGGCCTTAGTTAGGACGTTTTAATGTATTTTATAAACATGCCTTAGAAAAAACAATTATTGGTGTGCATCTTGAGACAAAACAATGATACATTTTAAGATGCCCCTGCAAATTGCTTTAAAGGTGCCCTAGAATGAGTTAAAACAATATGTTAAATTGTTCTCTGATATCTACATAAAGGGTACATGGCTTATTTAAGGGTAAAAATTGTCCAGATACAGTTTTACAGGTCCATTTACAACCCTAGAAATTGTCCCTAGGATGTAATGCTCTGTTTTTGCCTTATTTGGAAGGCTAATGAATATTAATGTTGAGCTCTGCTCTGATTGGCTTATTTCAGCAGCTCACACAAGTTCAGTTGTTAAGCGAAGTGGCTCAAGCAACTAAACTAACGTAGTATGACACGTATCTACGGTTGTATTTTGTAATACAAAATATGAATCTTTGTCCTTAGACACACTATTTAGTTTTCTATGGTACTTGGCGTTTCCTATTGTTACTGTACTAGCATCTTGCGTTATAGACAATGCTGTCTTTCTAAGAAACTTTCATTTTAATCAGTAATTGTTTAGACAGTCAATAAGTGAATAAATCGCTACTTAATGCTTGCAGGAATATAGTTGGAATTGCCACTTTCTTCAGTTTTAGACATTGAGCGAAGCTTGCTTGATATTTTCTCAGGTTAGAAAAACTGTCCGTGGTGAAATGGGCTGAGCAAACAAGCAATTTTGAAGTAAATTGTTGCAGTGTCTTATTATAATAAACATCAATGACTGTTGATGTAAATGATGTTGATGAGGGTATTAAAAGTCCTCACGTCCCCTGCACAGCCTGGAAAATTACATTTGTGTCCATGATCTGACGTTTTCGCTATCCTTGCATGATGCTTGTTTACCTGCAATACTCACTCCCAAATATCCGGCTGCGCAGTTCCGCCTATCATTGAATGAGTGTGGGCATATCCAAATGTTGGGGCCGTACATTTAATGATCCCGACAATTGCATCACAGTTGGTGTTATTGAGATTCGCCTATTTTTCTGTGGTGTTTTTCATGCACAATATTTACATATGAAGCAGAAGGCAATGGTGTTTGAGACTTCTTAGAAGAAAAGGTTCTATAGAACCTTAAAAGGTTTTATGATTTGGAACCTAAAAAAGGTTCACTGCAAAAATGCTTTTCTTACTTTGTATTTTTGTCTTGTTTCTAGTCCAAACATCTAAAATTTCTTAAAACAAGAAGTCTTTACCAGACAAACAAAAGTAATTGTCTTGTTTTGGGAAAACATAACTCAAAGCTAATAGAGTTTTTGCTTAAAATATGAGCATATTTTACTTGGCAGTGGGGTAAGAAAAATAATCTTAAAACAACATTATTTAACTTACCCATTGGCAGATTATTTGGCTTATTTTAAGCAAAAACTTAAACTTGGAGTTATTTTTCCCAAAACAAGACAATAATGTTTACTTGTCTAGTAATTGTTTCTTAATGTAAGTATTTTTAGACATTCAGAAACAAGACAAAAATGCTAAATAAGATTTTTTTTTTTTGCAGTGTTCTAGAACGCTTTTTAAGTGCTAAAAAGGTTCTATAATGACAAGAAAGAACCCTTTTGGCACTCAAAAAGGGTTCTATATAGAACCTTTTAGGGGTTCCAAATACACTTTAAATATGATGGGTTGTTTTAACCCAATGTTGGGTCAAATATGGACTAACCCAGCAATTGGGTTGTTTTAACCCAGCGACTGAGTTGTTTTAATCCTGCGATTGAGTTAAATATTTGCTTAAGACAACCCAATCGCTGGGTTAAAACAACCCAATTGCTGGGTTAGTCCATATTTGACCCAACATTGGGTTGTTTTTTACCCCTAATTCTTTAGAGTGTACCTAGCGCCAATTTAACCTTTTCTTCTAAGAGTGTATGTGATGTCCATGTACTGTTTATTGTATACAACTCTTAAAAGGTTAATTCAATTGCACCTTTAAGTTAAAACAGCTCAAACATGCATCTAGTGAAACCATCGGCCATTTCAAAAAGTTTTTAAAAATGAACATACTTTTTTGCACTGCTCTGCGTGCTATAGTGATTGCGCAATAAAAAAATCTACTTCTAGTGTAATGTTTTTGACATGATTGAACAATCACTAGCACCTAGCAGAGCAACGCAAGACGAGCACTTTAGGTTAAAACGTTTTTATTTATTTAACAAACATTTTCATTTCAATTGTTTCGCAAGATAGGACTCTATTCCTCGCCTAGGATCGCGCAGAGCCTCTGAAGCCCTTTGAAGCGCTTTGAGACTGCATTGATTTGGACCTTCAACAAAAAACAATTATGTGAAGAAGAATCAGAATGTTTTCGACTGAAGAAAGAAAGATATGAACATCTTGGATGAGATGGGGGTGAGTAAAATATCATGAAATTTTCATTTTGAAGTGAACTAATCCTTTAAACCTTGTCTGTGAAACCGGGGGTATGTTATCAAAACATCAATAATTTAGAAGTAAAAGGCATTTGTCCTATCCTGATTTTAGCCTCTGATTTGAACACTGTTTTAAAGGGGTATGTCTGCTGTGAGACCTAAGTGTATATGGCCACTGCTGTGATTGGCTGTTTAGATAACAGATTATTTACATCCTACTAAGAGAAACGTTGTGATGTTGATCGTTTAGTCGCCGGTTTGATTTTCTGACACATAGACAAAGAATATCTGACTGTACATGAATCATTACATATCAGAAATCACTGGACTCTACTGAGACATTCACATTGTTGAAAATAAATGACCACATTCATAGCTTTGAAAGATATGTTATTTTTAGTCCGGTAATCCTGTGTTGTTATTCTCTCCTCGTCATCTCACTAACAAGCCAGTGGGCAGGGCCAAAGTTGCAATGATGATATAGGCATTGATTTTCATCTGCAGAGGTGTTCTTTCACCTATCTATTATAGACACATTCCATAATGTGTCATTATCTAGGCTTGGTTAGAATAAATGCAGTTTTTTGGACTAACAAGGACGTTTTCAATATGATGACCTCTTATATATCAAAAGCTCAAAGAAAATGAGATTTCTCAGTTCATGACCCCATTAAACCCAGCTTTTTTGACTGTATGGTCTCTCATGTCACTAACAATGTCAAGTGGAGTGGCAGTTCATTTACTCTCTGCTAATGTGTCCAGTAGCCACATCATGAGAGGACACATATATCACGACATAACAGACCTGCTACGATATATATTACCCTAAAGCTCCACACCTTGAAAAAAAAATCACATCCAACATGCCCCATTACTCATCTGCTAGACCTTGACGGCCAAAGCTGAGTGACGGACTGTCACAGACAAGCCACATAGTTTATTAAACACAGGGTAACCGAGCATTTAATGCATTCTGGGGGCATGCCATGGGTTTACATCATCGTGTACCATCACATGGTCAAGACCTCAAATCATTGAGTCTGAAAGAACAGGTCTTGCTACATAGCCATTACTCAGAATTTCACATACCAGCTCACCTTTGAAAATGATTTCTTTCCTTATGATTTGAAATTTGAATGGCATACCACTTTGGTTTATCATTCATGCAACAACTTGGCTCCTTTTCCAAGATCTTAATTGAGACTCGTGAAGCAATTCAACATAGCCAGGTGCAAAATAGTTCATAGATACATCACATACAAACACTGAATGTCATCCCACATTCATTTAGTTCATCTGCAAAGCATTCACGTGGTTTACGGCAGTGATATAGTATAACCCTCATTGGCTCTCGCCTACTTCGTCACACATTGTGACATGCCGTGTTTCAGTCGATGTACATTAGAAATTGGGAAATGCGTGCCTTCATGGAGTGAAACAGATTAACATTTTCATGGATTAATAATTTAAATTCTGCACTGTATTTCATACAAAAGTATTATATTTTGCCAGAGAGGACTGTGACTGCAACACATCTTCATCTGAACGATTTTGGTGCTGCTTTTGACAGTTTCGCAATATTAAATTATTGTGAATAAACTTGTCTGTCTGTTATGTTTTTCTTCATAACTGTAGATAGTTTTAAGAAATGGTTTGGGGTAGGTTTCATTTTTTCAGTTGGCCAAATTGAATTTCTAGGAATTAATGCAATTTAATTCACTCAATTCAGCTAACTGAAAATATTAGATGTGATCAGTCACTAGAAAATGTTCAATTGGAGACCTGAATTTTTTTTTTTTTTTTTTTTGCAGTGTAGGATTAGCGGTTCAAAATATATTGTAATATGTTATTACTAAAATTGTCATTTTCCTACACATCTCTGTCCATTACGTTTTATGGTATTCTGTATACTATATGGGTATGTTTAGGTTTGGGAGGGGTAAAGGGATCTTACATTTATCTATAAAATGGTAAATTATACCGATATCTTTATGATATGAAAGATTTGTAAATATTTAAGTTTTTGTAGCTGTAAAAACACAATAATACTATGTTTAAATCTTGATACATCCATATTGTACATTTCAGCTTCTATCCAAATGTACAAAAAATTGGTGGCCTTAACTACTATGCACTAACATTGTAATTAATCATTTGATACAATGCACTTATTGTGTACATACATGTTTTTACATTGTACTTACATTTTAAAAATACCTGCATGTAATTATGTCTGTAATTATTTTCTTACATTTGTAATTACACAGTTGGCATTTCCCTTATACCTAACCCTACCCTTAAACTGACCCATATCACCACACCTGACCCTAAGTCTACCCTTAAACTGACCCATATCACCACACCTGACCCTAACTCTACCCTTAAACTGACCCATATCACCACACCTGACCCTAAGTCTACCCTTAAACTGACCCATATCACCACACCTGACCCTAAGTCTACCCTTAAACTGACCCATATCACCACACCTGACCCTAACTCTACCCTTAAACTGACCCATACCACCACACCTTTCTCTAACTCTACCCTTAAACTGACCCATACCACCACACCTGACCCTAACTCTACCCTTAAACTGACCCATATCACCACACCTGACCCTAACTCTACCCTTAAACTGACCCATACCACCACACCTGTCCCTAACTCTACCCTTAAACTGACCCATACCACCACACCTGTCTCTAACTCTACCCTTAAACTGACCCACACCACCACACCTGACCCTAACTCTACCCTTAAACTGACCCATATCTCCACAACTGTCTCCAACTCTACCCTTAATGGGGGGGTGAAATGCTGTTTCATGCATACTGATCTTTTTACACTGTTAAAGACTTGGAATCCCATACTAAACATGGACAAAGTTTCAAAAGTTAAGGTGGACGTTTGATGGGAGTATTTCTTTGTCAAAAATACTACTTCCGGTTAGTCATAAGTTTCGGCAAGTTTTTTGCGATCATGCGTCCCCTTTGACGTTAATGGGGGCGGAATTTCCTTGTATGGGCCTTACGGACAATTCTACCGGAAGAGCGTGAGAGAGAGAGAAGGAGAGAGCGAAAGTAACAGGCTACGCCCATCAAAGCGCTGGCTCGTAGGCTGCTGCACAGGTGATGTGCACAATTACAGTGTCACCAAAAAAGTACGTTTTTGGTTGCCAGACCAAGACAGTCCTGCACAGATTCCCCAAAAACCCCGCGTTAAGGCAACAGTGGATGTAATTTGCTTTTCCGGATCAGCAACTGAGTTGCGCGAATGTTTATATCTGTTCGCTGCATTTCGGTGCCGACTGTTTCATAAACAAGGCCCAGCTCGACGCCGGATTTTCCCGATCGCCTAATGCTGAAGGATGGAGCAGTCCCAACGATAAAGGTCCCAACGTTAGAACCGCAGGCGGTGAGTGAGACTGCTTCAAATGTCTGTGTTTTTGCCTATGCCCATCAAGTAGCCCAAACATGATCACGTATAGTTAGTTGATCAATGGAGCATGCGATGTGTAGTGCGTGTACATTTGTTTAGCTGGCCACTATATGTGTAACTTTATGTTTGTGTATTGTAAAAGCACTCCAAACAACAATACACAAAGAGTGGGGAAATATGTTGAACTAAATAAGCACGCTTCTTCATTCAAATGCGCTACTATTCCGTGTCTTTCTATGTAAACACTAACTTAGCCTGCCGTGCAAAACCAGTCCGCTTACTAACGTCTACACAAACCACGCGTAAACACACAAACACACGTGCACAACTGCACTTCCCACATGTACACCTTCAAAGACAAAAATACGACGATATAATTCAAGTATAAATATGTAAATAACACAAGCCGCTAAGCATATTATATAGTTAGTGTATAACTTGTACCACATAGAGACGTCCTGCTCTAGTCGTTTTTGCTGCTGCTCCTGTTCAACTGCAGCCTCTGGGTCTGATTCCGGATCATAGATGTATGGCTGTATCTGATTAAAAGCCATATTTTTATTTTGAATAAAGTTTTTTTCCCGCTGTTAGGGATGACACAGCTTTACGACGCACTCGACTCAACACAATAGCAGCAGCGCGCACACACACGTCATTATTTAGCTCCGCTCACACGATACGCCCCCACCCGCTCGGCTTTTTTTCGGAAAGACTCGGAACAGCGCATCTTTCTTATATAATTATTAAAAAAATAAAGACTTTTCGGAGATATGCAGGATGCAATGCTACTCTATAGGTACTCAAGATTGACATGACACTGACTGAAACTGAGTGTTTCACCCCCCCTTTAAACTGACCCATACCACCACACCTGTCTCTAACTCTACCCTTAAGCTGACCCATATCACCACACCTGTCTCTAACTCTACCCTTAAACTGACCCATACCACCACACCTGACCCTAACTCTACCCTTAAACTGACCCATATCACCACACCTGACCCTAACTCTACCCTTAAACTGACCCATATCACCACACCTGACCCTAACTCTACCCTTAAACTGACCCATATCACCACACCTGACCCTAACTCTACCATTAAACTAACCCATATCACCACACCTGACCCTAACCCTACCCTTAAACTGACCCATATCACCACACCTGACCCTAACTCTACTCTGAAACTGACCCATACCACCACACCTGTCTCTAACTCTACCCTTAAACTGACCCATACCACCACACCTGTCTCTAACTCTACCCTTAAACTGACCCATATCACCACACCTGACCCTAACTCTACCCTTAAACTGACCCATATCACCACACCTGACCCTAACTCTACCCTTAAACTGACCCATACCACCACACCTGACCCTAACTCTACCCTTAAACTGACCCATATCACCACACCTGACCCTAACTCTACCCTTAAACTGACCCATACCACCACACCTGACTCTAACTCTACCCTTAAACTGACCCATATCAACACACCTGACCCTAACTCTACCCTTAAACTGACCCATACCACCACACCTGTCTCTAACTCTACCCTTAAACTGACCCATATCACCACACCTGTCTCTAACTCTACCCTTAAACTGACCCATATCACCACATCTGACCCTAACTCTACCCTTAAACTGACCCACACCACCACACCTGACCCTAACTCTACCCTTAAGCTGACCCATACCACCACACCTGACCCTAACTCTACCCTGAAACTGACCCATACCACCACACCTGTCTCTAACTCTACCCTTAAACTGACCCATATCACCACCCCTGACCCTAACCCTACCCTTAAACTGACCCATACCACCACACCTGTCTCTAACTCTACCCTTAAACTGACCCATATTACCACACCTGACCCTAACTCTACCCTTAAACTTACCCATATCACCACACCTGACCCTAACTCTACCCTTAAACTGACCCATATCACCACACCTGACCCTAACCCTACCCTTAAACTGACCCATATAACCACACCTGTCCCTAACTCTACCCTTAAACTGACCCATATCACCACACCTGACCCTAACTCTACCCTTAAACTGACCCATACCACCACACCTGACCCTATCTCTACCCTTAAACTGACCCATATCACCACACCTGACCCTAACTCTATCCTTAAACTGACCCATACCACCACACCTGACCCTAACTCTACCCTTAAACTGACCCATATCACTACACCTGACCCTAACTCTACCCTTAAACTGACCCATACCACCACACCTGTCTCTAACTCTACCCTTAAACTGACCCACACCACCACACCTGTCCCTAACTCTACCCTTAAACTGACCCATATCACCACACCTGACCCTAACTCTACCCTTAAACTCACCCATATCACCACACCTGACCCGAACTCTACCCTTAAACTGACCCATACCACCAAACCTGACCCTAACTCTACCCTTAAACTTACCCATATCACCACACCTGACCCTAACTCTACCCTTAAACTGACCCATATCACCACACCTGACCCTAACTCTGCCCTTATACTGACCCATATCACCACACCTGACCCTATCTCTACCCTTAAACTGACCCATATCACCACACCTGACCCTAACTCTACCCTTAAAATGACCCATATCACCACACCTCAAGTTCAAGTTCAAGTTCAAGAGTTTTATTTGTCACATACACAGTTATATAGAATACAACCGGCAGTGAAATGTAAACAGGTCCGCTCCATGGACAGCAAATAACAATAAACAATGAGTAGTTACATGGAACACAAGAATAAAGTGCAGTGCAATATCAGTATGTGAGTTTGTTAGTACTGAAGTGAGGTGAAGTCACATGTTGTTAATTGACAGCGTTCAGGAGTCTGATGGCCTGTGGGAAGAAACTCCTCCTGAGTCTCTCAGTTTTGGCCATCAGGCTACGGAACATTTACCAGAAGGCAGCCGGGTGAAGTGGGGGTTGGCCGGGTGATTAATGTCCTTGATGATTTTTGTAGCTCTACCTCTGCATCGTTTGATGTAGATGTCCTGCAGAGACGGGAGAGCTGACCCTGAGATGTGCTCGGACAAGCGCACCACTCTTTGCAGGGCTTTGCAGTCGTGACTGGTGCTGTTACCATACCACGCTATGATGCACTGAGTCAGTAAACTTTCTATCGCCCCTGAATAGAAAGCTTTCAGGATAGCTGGTGAGACCCGGAATTTCCTCAGCTGGCGCAGGTGGTACAGTCTTTGCCTGGCCTTTTTCACCTGAGACTGGATATGTGCAGTCCAGGTCAGGTCCTTGGAGATGTTCACACCCAGGTATTTGAAGCTGCTCACTCTCTCTACTGGTGTCCCGCTGATCATGAGAGGGAAATATGACCGTTGCTGTCTCTTCCTGAAGTCCACAATCAGTTCTTTGGTCTTGTTCACATTCAGAAGGAGACAGTTGTCTTGGCACCATGATGTCAGTTGCTCCACCTCGTCCAAGTATGCGGTCTCATTGTTGTTGGAAATGAGGCCCAGGACAACAGTATCATCCGCAAACTTGATGACAGAGGTGGAGCTGTGTGTGGACAAACAGTCATGCGTGTAGAGAGACGTCTGACCCTAACTTTAGCCGTATCCCACCTCAATATCAGCAAAAGGGCTTTGCAATACAATTTGAACATAGTTAGTACATTATACTTATTTTTTGATGTACATGGTACTTAAGGCCACCTAATATAAAGTGTGGCCGAAAATGTGTATTATACTTATTATCAGAGATTATTCATTGAATTCAGTTTATTTGCCTATTGGCAAACTTTGTTTTCAGCATACATACACTCAGAAAAAAGTGTAAAAATGATACCTTTAGGGGTGCAGCTTTTCAGTACTCTTAAAATAACATATTTGTACCTTTTTACACCTAAAAGTTTCATAGTAATGCCTTGGTATTTAATTTTAAGGGTGAAAAGGTGCAGTGTCCTTTTAAGGGTACTGCCTCAGTGACAAGCTGTTGTACCCCTAAAGGTATCATTTTTACACTTTTTTATTCTGAATACAGAATAAAAGTGAGTATATACATTAATCTGACAAAAGTACCTTTTAAAGCTACACTGTGTGATATTTTCCCCCATCTAGCGGTGTAAAGGTATATGACCATCCAGTGAATAATAGTTTCTGTTCCTCTCAATTCTGATTTCGTTTTAACTCCTACGGTGGCCAATTTAGTCCGAGATTAACATGGCAATCCCCCTCTTCACATTCGACACGGTGCCATCGAGTGTTAAAACGCGAAAGGCGAAGCTTGAATTTACGGGTATGTCCCTCTTTGGCTACTGTACTTTCAAGATGGAGGGGCAACATGGCGACCGGCATTCGAACCCTCACCCGTATGTGTTTTCAATGGCATATTACAGTATAAACTTACGAGAATACTTTATTACTTGAAAGAAGTAAATATACATTAATGAGCACATATATTTTTGAAAGAACTAAGTGTTTTTAGCTAAGAATAAACAAAAAAAGTTACACAGTGTAGCTTTAAGGATCTTTAAAATATGTTAATCGTAAAATTGTTCTTCATGTGGAAACAACTGAATTAATTGAGTTTATCAAAGTCAACCAGAATTTACCTAAATGATGTTACTCCAACAAATATTTTACTGGAAAATGAAGCGCAACAATCCAACAATGTAAAACTTGGATTGTATTCTATTTCCGGAAAAAAAGCAATTTCTACTCTTATTTTCCATTTTCTTTTTTTCCAGCACATTATTTGAAATGATTTACAGATTGTCGCTTTGAAATAAATACATAATTGAAGACAGTGATCAATCCAACAGCACTTTAGGGGATTACAATTAAAACACACAAACCACATAATCATGGTTTGATGAGACTGTATATTTGATTTTTTTTCTCCCCTTTGAAGCTTTAAATAAGGAGCTTCATTAGCTGAAAGGCAACAGGAAAACAAACTAAAATAGGCTGGAGCGGAAAACAGTTCAAGGCTGTGTTTTGTAAAACATCTTGTGTTTGCGTGCTCTGTATTTACGTGTGGCGGTGGCGTCATAGAAGGCTACAGCTGGTAAAACCACCAAGTCATTACACACACACTGAGGGAGTTCAGCATCCCTGAGTCTATAAACCCCCAGAACCCGCTGACCGTGGGGATATTCCAAAAGTGTGTTAGCCTGTGTGATTACATTCACGATATGTGAGCCAATATACAGACAAAGTCTAAGAAATGCACAGTTGGCACACACATCTGTGCTCAATACAGAAAGCAGCAATGACACATCTTTAGACTGAGATACTGTATATACGCTGGCAATCAAATGAGAGCAACACATTGCAGAGCACTCCACTCATTAAACTGGGAGCCTTCAGTATTCATTATTCAGTACTCACTGTTCAAAAGTATCAGCATCCATTTTTTATTATCCGTCTTTGAAATAAGTGTGCAATTATGACCTTAATTACAATTAAGAGGGCTCAACTGAATTTGCAGTTGCATCAATCAGCACTTCCAAGCCAGAACATTTGCCCTTTAAGGACCATAAAAAGAGAACAGTTGATTACTAAGCAAACACTTAGTGAGTCCACTGCTGACATTAGGAATGCAGAATTCAGAAAAACTCACCAGTGTCTCTCTCATATGCTCTAGTGAGCTGCCTACATAGGCAATATGCTATGTGTTAGGCTTAATCATCTCAATTAGGGCTAATCCACCCAAATATGAAAATTCTGTCATCATTTCCTTGCCCTCATGTCGTTTGAGACCTGTAAGAATTACTTTCTTAATAAGTAAAGGAACATAAAAGAACATAAAATGCATTTATTTTTTATCTCCATGCAATGGAAGCCAGTGAGTGGTTAACAAACCTGTTTGTTTACTGACATCCTTCAAAATATCGTCCTTTTTGTTCCACAGAACACAGAAAGCCATACAGGTTTGGACAAGCATGAGGGTGATGATGAAAGATTCTTTATTTAACTTTCCCTTTAACTTTAAAACGCCAACTGTATCATATTTGAGACACTGAGTTTTAAGGCCTCTAAATTACCAACATAATACAAATTTACGAAAAAAATGTAAATAAAAAAATATATAATTAAAAAAAAACAAAAAACGTTTCCCTTTTCATTTTAAACAAAAAGGGGAAAAGTATGAAATCTTTATTTGATAGATACTTTAATTATTAAAAGGGCCTTTTAGTATAATTATAAAAATATCCACCTATAAGTCATGGCATACTTCTTTTTTCTGTGAAATCTTTTATGATTGTTATAAAGTAAACGTCTGAGTAACTTTAATATTGTTAGTATTTCAAGATGAACACTTACTGCACTAAGATAACTTAAAATCATGTTAAAATGTGAGTATCAAAAATGATACATCAGGCTTAATCAAATACACATTAATAACTAAAATGAAAATTGGCCCATGATTTACTCACTCTCAAGTTATCCTAGGTGTATATGACATTCTTCTTTCAGATGAATAATCAGAGTTATATTAAAAAAGTCCTTGCTAATCCAAGCTTTATAATGGCAGGGATTGCTGCTCTGTTTTTGAAGTCTATAAAAATGCATCTGTCCGTCAAATAACGTGCTCCACACAGCTCTGGGAGGTTAATAAAGGCCTGCTGAAGCAAATCGTTGTGTTTGTGTAAGAAATATATGCATATTTAGAACTTTTTAATTAAAGCTGATCGCCTTCTGTGGAAAAGTGTTGAAAGTGCCTTCTCGGAGTTCAAGATGCGTACCCGACGTCTGACGAGCGTACCTGCTAGCATAAGCCTTTGAACTGCAGAGGCACTTTCAACACTTCAACACAACTGAATACGGAAGGGGATCAGCCGAAACTTTACTTTATACGTTTTAAATACAGATATTTTTCTTACACAAACGCACCAATTCACTTCTAACGACATTTATTAACCTCCTGGGGCCATGTGGAGCATATTTTTTTGGACTTCAAAAACAGAGCAACAATCCTGCCATCATAAAGCCTGGATTAACCAGGACTTTTTTTAAACATAAATCAACTTTCATTCGTCTGAAATACGAATGTCATATACACCTACTTGAGGGTGAGTAAATCATGGGCTAATTTTCCTTTTTGGGTGAACTATCACTTAAAGATAATTTTATCATTTTAAAATCATTTTAATACATATTTGCCAGGCTTCAAGGCTTAAGTGTAGTTCCAGCATAGTTAAAATGCCATTTTTCAACTGACAATAACTTGCACCGACCTAAAGTATCTTAAAATACTGTATGTCACTGCCATAGTTTTGTCTCAAGATGCAGACCGTTAATGTATTTTTTTGTATGCATGTTTTAAATAGCTACTTAAATGTCCTAATTTAACTAGGGCATTATTGTTGTCTGTTAAACTAGGGCCCGTATTCATACAAAAATCAAAGAGTTGCTCCTAGTGATACAATTCTAAGAAATGGTAAATATCTGGAATATGCAAATCTTAGAAATGTGGGCGAAAAAAAAGTATACAGAAGACCCTAGTAAGGGAAAAAGTGATTCTGAAAGCATCTTAACCCTTAAAATGGGTCTTAAGGTCCAAAATTGCTTGGAGGACTTTTAAGAGGCTTAAAGGGGTCATATAATGGTACATGCACTTTGCACTTTCGCAAGTGGATTGTATGGAAATGTGTGTTGGCACAACCATCCTATAATGATAAAAATCCCTCAAATATTTTTTTTAATCTCCTTGTATGTTTTCTCCTTTCTCAAATAGAGCCCTTCGACTGTGTGATGTCATATGGTCGGACGCCCCTCCCACGACTGTTGACCGTTTCACCTCAGACCCGAACGAGCTCAAGCTGTCGTCCGCCATTGTATAAGTAGAGTTGTGGAGCAGAATGTTCTGTTCTTGGCATTAGCTGTAACATCAGTCTGTCAATGAACTACATCAGTAAACACACAGCATTCGTATCTCACTACTCTTACGTTACCCTGCCAGTACATAAAGACAGATTAAAGTGACATTACGTTAACCATTCAGAAAAGTCCTGTTCGAGGCTTAATTGTTGAATTTCGTTGGGGTTAACATCTTGTTCTGTCTCCAGTTTAAATTGATAAAGTTGCACAGATGTGTCCTCAAAGACTCCTGTCGCCATTAGGCTTATTCGAGATCAATTGGGGCTGCGCAGACTGATCTCCATATGACATCAAAGTACAGCGAGAACGATTGTGGAGCAAACTACTCCTTATGCTTTTCAATCTCTCTCACGGAACTTTGATGTCATACACCGATTGGTCTGCGCAGCGCCGATGGCTCACAGAAAAGAGGGGCGGGGTCATTTATCATTTACACTGAAATGGCTTGGTGAAAACAGAGCTGTTTTTGACCAGGTAAAATTTGTTTTCTTACAATACTAATGAGCATTTTTAATTCAAGTATAGTTTTCATTTAGACACTAAAGAATCATATTAACTTGTACAACAATAGCATTATGACCCCTTTAAGAGTTTTTTTTTTTAGCACAGGAGAAAATGGACGAAACTTGATGAGGGAGAAGAAATGTGTTGCACAAAATGCATGACAGTGAGTTAATAAGACGCTACACATTATATCATGCGGTGGTCATTTTTGTGACCGATCTTATTGAAGACACGATAACAAACTTGCAGCGCAGAATTGCCATAGGGCCAGAAATGGAATGAATAACTAAATTAACATATTTGGCAACTGGAAAAATGCAGCTATGCAGCAGTGATAATTTGAGTCTGTCACAACCTTTTATAAGCAAAGTGATCGCACAAACAATTACAGCACTTTCAGAACCTTATTGTGTCGCTGTTCATTTCCTATCAAACACATTGAGTATGACGTTAACAACAGCCTCTTATGTTCCTTCTTGAACAACCAACCAATCACAGTCTTCATAAGGTTGTGTCATACCTAACAACAGGGTCTGCCGTTGTTAGGTATGACACAGGTTCCACTCTAAGATGAAAGTTTTTGTCTTTTCCTCTCTCCTTTGCGCTCAGATTTGTCTCAAATCGCTCTTAAGATAAGACTACGTATAATTCTTTAAGGTAAATTAGGAGTTTTCTGAGAAGACTCTTAGAAGCTTTGAGAATACGGGCCCTGGCCATTATTGTGTGTCACCATGGCTCCACCATCACTCTCTCACATTGTTCACAGTCTCCAGAGTATTGATCACCTGCACCAGGCATTAGCACCCTCATCAACAGCACTACAAGCACACACTTCTCAGTTCATCCTCATCGGTCTATGATAATGACAATGGACCACTTACCTGCTGTGATATCACCAAAGTGATTCTTCAGCAATCGTAGGAGATTGCTGAAGAATAACTTTGGCTCCCTGTGTTTCGTGTCTCCAGTGATCGTCTCCTTCAACTGTAACCCTAAACCAATACCTGTATATACTCACCTTAACTGTCCAACCTGGGAAGTGTGCTCTCCACGATTATTTTTTAGTCTCTTATCTGCAACTTGAAATGAACATTTACTAACCTGGACTGCCTTTAACTGCAATGCTGGTTAATAAACCTGCGTTATCGCACCATATTACTGAGTCTAGTGTTCCCTAACAGATATAGAATGACAACTTTTTATAATGCATTTTATGCAAGCATCTGCTATACTGTTATAAAAACCTTAGTGATTTATATTACAAGGTATCAGAATTTCATCTTCCTTTTTTTTCCTCACCTATGAGCTCCATGTTCTCCTATATGAGCCATACAAACTTAGATGTATCAAATAAGATATTCAACAAATACACATAAGCTATACACAGATCAGTGTCGTAGTCCAATGCAACAATGCTTAGGTAACATGTCAAAGTAACATCCACATGGATGGCAGGACCCGAAGTTTCCCAGCAGAACATTGCCCAAAGCATCACACTGCCTCTGCCAGCTTGCCTTCTTCCCATAGTGCATCCTGGTGCCATGTGTTTCCCAGGTAAGTGACGCACACCCGGTCATCTACGTGATGAAAACATGATTCATCAGACCAGGCCACCTTTTTCCATTTCTCCATGGTCCAGTTCTGATGCCCACATGCCCATGTTGGTGCTTTCGGTGGTAAACTAGGGTCAGCATGGGCACCCTGACTGGTCTGCGGTTATGCAGCCCCATACACAACAAATTGCAATGCACTGTTTATTCAGACACCTTTCTATCAGAACCAGCATTAAATTCTTGAGCAATTTTGAGCTACAGCTCGTCTATTTGATTGGACCACACGGGCCAGCCTTTGTTCCCCACGTGCATCAATGAGCCTTGGCCAACCATGACCCTGTCGTCGGTTCACCACTGTTCCTTCCTTGGACCACTTGTGATAGATACTGACCATTGAAGACCGGGAACACCCCACAAGAGCTGCTGTTTTGGAGATGCTCTGACCCAGTCATCTAGACATCACTATTTGGCCATTGTCAAACTCGCTCAAATATCGCGCTTCCCCATTTTCCTGCTTCTAAATTTGAGGATAAAATGTTCACTTGCTGCCTAATATATCCCACCCACTAACAAGTGAAGCGATAAAGAGATAATCAGCATTATTCACTTCAAGTGTTAGTGGTCATAATGTTATGCCTGATTGGTGTATGGCATGGCAGAATGCATCATGATGAGTTTAGTAAAAGTGAGAGAAATGCTGACTATAAATGTGCTTAATGTAAATTTAATAGTTAACTTGATATGTTTATGTATAATTTTACACTTACTAGCATAAAATTAGTGGGGGTGGTGCACATGTTTTAGAAACAAAAAATAAAATAACATATTTCATAAATGAAAATAATTTTCCCCAGTTTTCTTTAACTCATCAACTTGAAAGTTGAGTCAACTTGAGAATTTTCCATTTTGCATTTCAGGAAAGAAACCCCACTGTCGCCGGCTCCTCAATGCAACACTTTTTCCCTCTCACTGGAAACATCTGTCCTGAAAATAAAGAAAAAATCTGGGATTCAAAAAGGAATTAAAAATCCGGAAATGCACAACTTATGAAATGCAAACTGTTGAACACAACAGCCCTTCTTTTCATCTTCTAGTTTCATGCACTATATATTAATTCAGCCCCATGCTCTGCAACACTCTTTTTGACACAGTACCAGAAGTCGCTACGCCTCTAACAGGATTTCACAGAATTCAACAGGGTCCTTTTTGTTGAATAACTGTGACTTATAGGTCAGCAATGTTAGCTAACCCGTGAATCCATCGTTTACACCAACAATTATGTTATATATAAAACATTTTAATTTTAGTTTGGTTGGTAATAACAAAAGTCCAGGGGTATTATTAGTTGGATACAGATAGTTTAAATTCTAGCTATTTTGCTAGTGGTCGATGAATCTCTATACACCACTTTCGATTACTATATTCACTAGAATTGCAGGCTTAATAATTGCATGGCAATTTAGGTCTCTAAAAATAAATGGGGATATGTGTTGCTAAAAGCTGTGGGGCAAAATGAGTTACACACTGAGTTACATTAGTGAGTAACTGATTTCAGCACAGCAAGATTATGTTTTGTCAAAAATAATGATAACATTATTTATAAAATCAATGCATGCAACAATAAAACCCTTTTAACTGTAGGATATGTTATTTTATTTAAGTACATACATTTTCAAAGACAATATTCGATTGTAAAATATTGCTAAAACTGTTTAGATTTGATTTAAAATATTACTTCCCATTTTTATGATATATAAGGGTCTTTTATGCTGCATTTTGTAACCGCACATTTCCATCTTATGATATTTGTAACATTTTAATAAAGTTCTGAGTCTGACACAACTGCCCGATCTTAACCAGATAGGTGTATTACATAAATAACACTAGGCTTATATAATTATACATAATTAATAATTGGGTAAAGGAATAAAACTATGATTAATAGCCTCTATATTCTATGTTCATTCATGACTTATTAACGAAGTTATTATAATGTGCGACTACCTAAGCATTTTACAGTGCTTGACTGCTAATTAATCACACGTCGAAAGCTTGTGTAGTTTGACAACCTCGTCTCGTGAAGAGAGAGAGGGGGGGTTGAGGAGGAGGAGGAGGAGGAGGAGAGACACGGGCACAAACACTCCCATATTTGTTCAGCGCGACACACTGGAGCGCACTGAAGACTCAATTCGGCTGTCTCCGCGCGCGCTTCTTTAGGAAACAAAGCATGTCTTGGCTCCCTGGGGTTCACCACTGCCTCGTCAAAAAGGCATCTGGAACAGATAAACGACATCCAAATCATTGGGAATTTTTAAAAGTTAGCACGCCGTCTTTGGTATGATACGTTTGGCGTGCAGTGTTCGGCCGATTGCGCAGCGCTTCAGATTGGATGCTACAAGTTTGAAGTCGAAGCGCGTCTTGGATGAGAATACGCCTGGAAATGGGGGATCAGCTCCAAGGGTCCTCAGAATGGATTTAACTACCATCGCCTTTACTTCGCCGAACTCATCCGCGGATAGTAATGGCACGAGCGCACCGAGACCCCCGCCGCACTCACAGTACGCAGCGGTGCTCATTATTCTCGTGGTGACCGTGATCATCTTGGTGACCATAGTGGGGAACATATTAGTCGTGGTGGCCGTTTTCACCAGCCGCGCGCTTCGTGCGCCCCAGAACCTCTTTCTGGTCTCTTTGGCGTCTGCTGATATTTTGGTGGCAACTTTGGTAATCCCTTTCTCACTAGCCAACGAAGTGATGGGCTACTGGTACTTTGGAAGCACCTGGTGTGCCTTCTACCTGGCTCTGGACGTGCTCTTCTGCACCTCGTCCATTGTCCACCTCTGCGCCATAAGTTTGGACAGGTACTGGTCAGTCACCAAAGCGGTCAGCTACAATCTAAAGAGGACCCCGCGGAGAATAAAGCTCATGATCACGGTGGTGTGGGTCATCTCGGCGGTGATTTCCTTCCCGCCGCTGCTCATGACCAAACACGACGAGCTGGAGTGCTTGCTGAACAACGAGACCTGGTACATCCTCTCTTCATGCATGGTCTCGTTTTTTGCCCCCGGTCTCATCATGATTTTGGTGTACTGCAAGATCTACAGGGTGGCTAAACAGCGTGCGTCCACTGTGTTCGTGGCCAAGAACGGGATGGAGCGACAACCGTCGCAATCCGAGACCTGCTTCGTGCGTAAAGGCAAGTCAGAGATGGAGAGCCCCAGCAGCCACAGCTCAGGCAGTCGAGAGCGCAAAGGCGAGCTCGACGACATCGATCTGGAGGAAAGCAGCGTCTGCAACAGACAGAGGAACTCGCGCTTCGCCAAGAGCAGGAAGGTAGAGGGTGCAAACGCGTGCCCAAAGCAAAATGGACGGCTGTCATGGGCATGCAGCCGCGCGTCGGAGCTCGAGCAGGAGCAGGAGCCGAAGGCGCGGCAGCTGTCTTTGTCCAAGTCCAAACTGGCACAGATGCGAGAGAAACGCTTTACCTTCGTGCTGGCAGTGGTCATGGGGGTGTTCGTGCTCTGCTGGTTTCCGTTCTTCTTCACGTATAGCCTTCATGCGATATGTCGAGAAAGTTGCACAATACCGGATTCTCTATTCAATCTCTTTTTCTGGATTGGTTACTGCAACAGCTCCGTGAACCCCATAATATATACAATTTTCAACAGAGACTTTAGGAAAGCGTTCAAGAAGATATTGTGTCATCATTCTACACGCACGTAGATGCACATGTGTATGGGTCAATGACAAATAAGAGTCAGAAGGGACAATCTTTTGCAAATATAATACGCTATAATATAACACAACACTTCTGCCTTAAAAATCGAATATCTTATAGATAAATTATTTTCAAAAAAGGTTTTCAGTTTTCAAACAATATTGTATTGTCATTTGAATCGTGACGATCAATACGTTTTCATAGTCTGAACAAAACATACCCTTTTTATATCAAGCGTTAAAATCTTGACAGTAATATGGTTTTATGGATTTTCTTGTCACATGAAAACAAAATGGCTTTCTGCTTGTTAGTCACACCATATGACTTCAATTTGATGGACTTTCGTTTTAATAACGTTTTAAACCAAATTGCTTTACTCTTTGTTTAGATAACAAATGGCAACTTTTCTTCTCTCAACAATTTAAGCAATTTTTACAATCTCCATTACACAACAATTACACAAAACCTTTCTTTAAGCACTGTAAACCCGACTGTTCAAATTAATTAAATAAATTAAGTAGTGTATACTCAACGTTTTAGAAACAGTTCTAACTTAATTATTTCAAGTTAATGTAACATAGTCTTCCTTTTGAGTAATTTTAAGTAATATTTTTTAATTGAATGGAACTTTTTTGTGAATAAGAAAGCATAACTTAAAAACAAATTAAATACAACTTAATAGAATTAAGTAATTACATGCTAAGAATTATGAAATAAAGTGACTTTTATGTCAGAAATTAACAACATTTCATCATAGAAAAGATGTACTTAAGTATAAAGTGCATTTCTGTTGTATTTTTTGATAAAGAAAATGAGCGTCATGTCATTGACTCATATATAACATGTTGCTGTGTGTTTGTTTGAGTTGTTTCTGTGCGCTTTGCAAATAGTTTTACAGGACCTCTAAGCATTTCTCTTTGTGCACATTTTTTGGACTGTAGTGTATTCATATTTGAGGTTTGAACTTAAAATATACAGTATGTTTATTTCCTCGTGAAAAATAGGCAGGTGACCTGCTCAAATGTGAAAGACCACCCATGATGTGGGAGTCCACTTTAATCTTACACTCTAAAAAATGCTGGGTTAAAAACAACCCAAGTTGGGTTGAAAATGCACCGACTCAACAATTGAGATATCTTAACCCAATGGTTGAGTTGTTTTAACCCAGTGGTTGAGTTGTTTTAACCCAGTGGTTGGGTTAAATGTTGCTTAAGACAACCCAATTGCTGGGTAAGGACAACTCAACCATTGGGTTAAAACAACCCAATTGTTGGGTCGGTGCATTTTCAACCCAATTGTTGGGTCGGTGCATTTTCAACCCAACTTGGGTTGTTTTTAACCCAGCATTTTTTAGAGTGTATAATTTATAGGAGTATATGTTCAAATTCTGCAAAACTGGATCGAAAAACCTTGATTGAATATGACAAAGGCACTTTATGTGAGACATTAATGTGAGACATTTTAATAAAGTTTTTAAAACTGGTGTTTATCGAATGAACTTACAAAAACATTCAACTGTTAAAATCTCTGAAAATGTAATAGCCAATTACCAGAAAGAACAATGCAACTGTTTGTTATAGGCACATGTTTTCAGTCATGTGACGACACCGCAGACCTGAATTCTTGCCGCTGTCCTCGGTCCTGATGGGCTTCAAAGGCCTCCAAAGTAAACCTGGCGGCGGATTTGAGTCATCCAAAGACCATTAGATATATGCAATATTCATAATTCATAATTTCTCTTGCCCCCCAGTCTCATGGTGTAAAACTAAATAGATTAGTCACAGGCTGCAGAAGATGAAAAGAAATAACTAGGTTTTTAAAGTGTACATTTGATTATCCTCATTTAAATGTCATTTATATGTTAATGCTACCCTAATTATATAATGAAATGTCCATAGCGTTTACATCCCAGCTGAACTAAACAGTCAGACAGAGAAGCTTATTCATATCGTGTTTAAAATCAAAGATATGCCAGAGCTGATAAGTCTGGGCCAAATAAGAATGATTCATTTATTATTATTTTTTCTCCTCATTTGGCAAATAATCATAGTCGTATTGTTAAAAAATCATAACACTATTGTGATGTTACAATCATCATGTACATAAAATAAATACAGTATTCTATTTATAATGCATTCAGTTGAGGGATGGATCAAAGGACAACGAGACAGTGTGTCGAAAAAAAAAACAGGGCATGGGGATATTTTAGGGTTATCATTAAACTAAAAGACAAAACTATATACAATATTGTATAATAAGTAATGATACACAAAAAAAGAATAATTATTTGGTTAGTCATCACAGTATACAGTTGTGTTTAGAATTATTGACACCCCTGGTAAATATGATCAAAGATGGCTTTAAAAATAAATCTTCATTGTTTATCCTTTTGATCTTTTATTTTTTTTAAAATCACAAAAATCTAATCGTAAAAGTAAAAGAATTGAAAGTGGGGGTAAATTACATCTTTTATTAAATATTTTTCTCCAAAACACATTGGCCACAATTATTGCCACCCCTAGATTTTTTGTGAGTAAAATATCTCTGAAGTATATTTCTTTTAAATATTTAAATTATTATTATTATTATTATTATTATTATTATTATTATTATTATTATTATTATTATTATGCACACTAGAGTGACTAGGAACATGAAATTGTCCAGCTATGACGTCTTGTTTCACAGGAGTATAAATATAAGGAAACAGGGCACATTTTTCTTAATCATTCATCATAATAAGTGAAACCATAAAGTATAGTTCTGATGTGCAGCAAAAGATTGTTGCGAATATGCCCGGAAGAGGACGTGTGCGTTTATAGGAGAATTGCAGAGATTTGTTGAGTCTTAGGGTCAGAAAGCCTAAAACAAATTTATCAAACAATTCCTACATCACCACATGTTGTTTGGGAGGGATTCGACAATCCAAAAATAAACTCCAGCATATTCTGTGGTCTGGATCTTCAAATGGGACTGGCTTCTATGGTCAGATGAAACTATAAAAATAATTTTTTGGCTGCAAAACTACAAGATGCACTGTTAAAAAAATGGGTTAAAAACAACCCGAGTTGGGTTGAAAATGGACAAATCCAGCAAATGGGATGTTAACCTAGCGACTGGGTTAAATGTTTGCTTAAAATAACCCAATTGCTGGGTTTGTCCATTTTCAACCCAACTTGGGTTGTTTTTAACCCAGTATCTTTTAGAGTGTGGGTTTGGTGTAAACAGGGATAAAATGTAGGCCACCCCATGCCCACGGTAAAAACAGACAAAAAAACAGCTGGATCTTTAATGTTGTGGGCCTATTTTTTATTTTTATATTTTTTGCTGGAGGTTGTGAACATCTTGTTCAGACACATGGTATCAAGGATTCTAGCAAATACCAACAGACAAAAAATCAAAACCTGATGGCCTCTGCTAGATATCTTATAATGGGCCATGGCTGGATCTCCCATTAGGACAACGATCCAAAACAAACATTAAAATCAAGAGAAAAATGTGTCAGTGAGCACAAAATGAAGCTTCTGCCATGACCATCCCAGTCCCCTGAGCTGAACCGTATAGAAAATGAGTGGAGTGAACTGAAGAGAAGAAGCACCGACATGGATCTGGGGATCTGAAGGATCTCTTGTCAGGTGTTCTCCAAAATCATCAGGCATTATAGGAGGAAACTCAAAGCTGTTATTTTGGCAAAAGTATTTAATAAAAAGGTGCAAATATTTATGGCCAATGTGTTTTGGGGAAAAGCATTTATTTCATAATGTCAATCACGATTAGTTCTTTTACTTCAATAAAAGGTTAGATTTTTGCGCATTTTTTGAATGAAAGATCAAAATGATAAACAATGTGGATTTATTTAAAGCCATCTTTGATCATATTTACCAGGGGTTCCAATAATTCTGACCCGAACTGTTAAGGTTGATGTTAGCCACATTGGAATTTAATAGACCCCCATGTTGAAGAATATGTAAAAATTATGCAAATGATAAAGGATCCTGTTGTGTTTTTGTTTAAGCTGCTGATGCATACTGTGTGTGTGATTATGAACATTTGTTTAAGTTCAGGGGTCCCTGATTACACAATGGGCTCCAGTTTATTTCATATGGATACAGTGCATGACAATAACACGGCAGAGGGCATCTCACTGCTTTGGGCCCCTGGGCATGTGCTCCACAAGCCAGTTCGATTCTTTTCTGGCACCAACTAAAGCCAAGTGCCCTAATAAGAGCATTGACAGAACTTGTTATAGCTAAGGCAATCCCGCGCTCCTTCTTGAAAGCTATTGAAAAACTTCAATCTCTGCAATTGACTTCTGAGAACAGATGCAACGCGCTCAGTGACCAGAGACACACTTCAAAAAGAATAAAACAGAATAGCGAAAAGCAAGGGCAGCTTCCCTCTGAAGAAAATCTTGCCCATCATGTGCACCATGTTCCGCTCTTGACATGCCTAGATGCAGCTGTTCCACAACAAATAGGGTGATGAGGTTGTGGACTTACTCTTTACAAGATGTTCTTGTCACTTTTTGAGGGTTAAACCTTTAAAACACACACACACACACACACACACACACACACACACACACACACACACACACACACACACACACACACACACACACACACACACACACACACACACACACACACACACACACACACACACACACACACACACACACATGTTGGTCTATGTGGTTTACAGGGACTCTCCATAGGCGTAATGGTTTTTATACTGTACAAACCGTATTTTCTATCCCCTTACACTGCCCCTGCCCCTGCCCCTAAACCTACCCATCACAGGAAACATTCTGCATTTTTACTTTCTCAAAAAACATCATTTAGTATGTTTTTAAGGCCATTTGAATTATGAGGACATTTGATTTTTCCTCATAAACCACATTTATAGTGTAATACCAGTGTAATACCCATGTAGTTATACAAATTTGTGTCCTCATAAACCACATAAACAGGCTCACACACACACACACACACACACACACACACACACACACACACACACACACACACACACACACACACACACACACACACACACACACACACACATTTGTTTTTGTGACATATGGGGACATTCCAGGCGTAATGGTTTTTATACTGTACAAACTGTATTTTCTATCCCCTTACACTGCCCCTGCCCCTAAACCTACCCATCACAGGAAACATTCTGCATTTTTAATAATAATAATAATAATAATAAAATGTATGTATGATTTATAAGCATTTAGAAAAGTGGGTACATGGCCAATGTCCTCATATTTCACCCTCTCCTTGTAATACCTATGTCATTATACACATAATGCCCCCCCACACACACACACAGACACACACACACACACAAACACACACACACACACACACACACACACACACACACACACACACACACACACACACACACACACACACACACACACACACACACACACACACACACACACACACACACACTTACACACACTAAAGATTAGAAATTGCATTTGGCAGATATCCCCATCAGGACTCAAGCGAGAAGTTTAATATTTTTTTCAGAGAACCATAATTGCAGTCGTTCATCCAGGATGAACCCCCCCCCCCTAAATGAACAGAACTCATGGTGAAGTGGCTAAAAGCTGGGAGGCGTCCACTTTGCATTCGCATTGATGACTAGGGTTAGGAAAATGAGAGAAAGAAATCACATGAGAGTCTTGTTTTGCCTGTGAGAGACGGAACGGGGTCAGACCGGGGGAACCGGGGGCGGGCGGCAGCTCCAGCACACGCTAATCTGATGAGGGGCAGCATTGTGTTCTGTGGCACAGAGGGAAACGATGTGAAGATGAAGCGCTCAGTCCTCACTGGAATGTGTGCAACCTCAGAGCAAAACAACTCACATTGTTGCAATTAGGTTATGGATGAAAAATTACACAGGACAGATGCGCTGTTTCATCACATGACAACAAAGTGTTTGACACACAAAAAAAAATCATTGCATTATGTACGGTGGTGCCTAAAGTCTGAGATCACATTAAAAAAACCTATTTAAGAGGGTTTCGGCATTTTGAAAAATTATAAACAAAGAAATAACTCACCGCCTTACTGTTGTTCAGGCCGACAACACTCTTGCTTGTGCTTTTACACAATAGTTCAATAAAGAAGAAGTTAAAATACATTTTAGATTCAATATTGCCATTCAATTTCACATTGATGGTTCCAAATGAATTTTAAAAAAAACAACCAACCATCATCTCAGATTAACTCTCAGTAGAATTTTCTTCTAATTTATGGTGTATATTTCAGCCAGTTTCTGATGTGAACATTGCTTTTTAATGAGGCGTTGTGAAGCGACATCACTGACAGGACACTAGGTAGGTCATATTATGACAATGACATGACAAATATAGTATGTCTGGATTTCGTTCATACTACATACGCACTTCGCAACCTTTTGCGAAGTAAAATAAAACAGGTTTAAATTCTCGCTATAGCTTATTAGCATGCATATTACTGGACATAAGCACATATTAATGCCTTCTTCTGTTTGACCATATTCTGCATCCCTTAAAGCTGCAGTATAGGTAACTTTTGAAAAAATGTATTTTTTACATGTTTGTTAAACCTGTCATTATGTACTGACAGTAGAATATGAGACTGATATGTGAAAATTTCAAGCTCCTCTCGCTCCTTCCAGTGGACCTATTGCCATTTGCCGAAATACACCGCTCCCGGTAGGAAACAACCAATCAGAGCCAGGAGGAGTGTCTTAGCAGTGTCAGTCAAGCTGGCGCTGAGCACACCCCTCTCATGCACAGCGAGAACAGGGCAGGCGTTCAAATTGAAGGACACATATTTTTGTTTTCCACAACCAGGAAAAGCACAATATCTTGATAACTTCTTCTTCTTCGTTTATTGCATCTAGCTAACGCGATCCACACAGCTCCATGAGTCGGTGGGCGGGGCTGTGCTTATTATTCTGTAGAAGCGGTGTTTCACAACAGATGAGGTCAGGATAAAGCACACGACCGTTTTCTGGACCTGGTGTCTATAAAAGCTTTTCTTTGACTAACAACGTTTTCAGCTCTGAAACTTACAGAATATTGTTTTATTACCATGAGCTTTTATATATCAAAAGCTCAAAGGAAAGTTGATTTCTCAATTCATCACCCCTTTAATCATACCCAATACCAACATTTAACAACTACCTTACTAACTATTAATAAGCAATAATTAGGAGTTTGTGAGTGAGAATTGGAGCCTAATCTAAAGTGTGACCAAAAAAGTAAAAAAAAGGTGCACATTACTTAAACACACATTGCACGTCTTTTTTGAGCAAACTCTGCAATATGGAGCTTAAAGAGTGAAAAGAATAATTTTGACATTACTTCAGTTTGTGAAGCAGCAATTAAACAAGCTTTTGAATAGGGTTGACATTGTGTTAGTGTAAAGGTATTAGAAATTCATACATCAAACACACTAGTGATTGCCCTATAGAGAAGGAAAACTGATTACCCTGAGCCAAACTGTCAATTTAGCTTTACTTAGCACATCTGCTTATAGTCTTCTCAAAATAAATGAAAGTTCAGAAGGAAAATGTTTAGATGTTTATGTTTTCTTCTGATATATATATATATATATCAGAAGAAAACATAAACATCTAAACATTTATATATATATATATATATATATCAGAAGAAAACATAAACATCTAAACATTTTCCTTCTGAACTTTCATTTATTTTGAGAAGACTATAAGCAGATGTGCTAAGTAAAGCTAAATTGACAGTTTGGCTCAGGGTAATCAGTTTTCCTTCTCTATAGGGCAATCACTAGTGTGTTTGATGTATGAATTTCTCAGGGGTGAAATCAAGAAAACACTTTATGTAGTTGCATATTCATTCAGGGTATGATTGTCTTGGTAGAAACCCCGTGGTCGCCCATCACAGGTGTCAGCTGTTTGAGAGAGAGGTAAACACCAATAGCTTTGAGAGCTACTTAAGACATCATAAAAAGGCCCATGGAAATAACATCTCTTGTTTTTTGCCACAAAAAAATAACAAGCTTGTTGCGCTGCAAATTAATTCCCACAAAAGTCAAAGATTATTTTTTTAATAATACTCATAACTCTTGAAAATACAATTACTTAAAGTGGTCCTATTATTTCCGGACCCACTTTATATTAGGGGGCCTTAACTATGTACTAACATTTAATTTAATCATTTGATACAATGCACTTCTTGTGTACATGCATGTATTTACATTGTACTTACATTAAAAAAATACCTGCATGTAATTACATCGGTAATTAATTTCTGTATATATTACATTAAGAATCACACTGTAGGCACTTCCCTTACACCTAAACCGACCCTTAAACTTACCCATACCACCACACCTGTCCCTAACTTTACTCGTATCCCACCTCAATATCAGCAACATATTTTGCAATATAACATGAAAACAATAAATCTATGGTACTTATTTCTGATCTGCGAGTTGAGTTGCCGTAGTTGGCTGTAGCTCTGAGAGAGAGAGAGAGAGAGAGAGAGAGAGAGAGAGAGAGAGAGAGAGAGAGAGAGAGAGAGAGAGAGAGAGAGAGAGAGAGAGAGAGAGAGAGAGAGAGAGAGAGAGAGAGAGAGAGAGAGAGAGAGAGAGAGAATATCAGCATTTCTTGCTTTTCATTTGACAGTACAAATCTACACTGTAACACATCGCTTTTGAACTATGCAGCGGTAAACATTACGGTAAACATTCTAGCACACTAGTGTGACATAGCGTTCGTGCAGTGTTTGCCTCAAATACTCAGAAATAAGAAACCAATAAATGACAGTTGTTGAAGGTTCCTTCACTTTATTCTTGGTCACACTTGTAATAACCAGCCTGAGGGGGTAATCTAGCGCTCGGAAAGCGTTCCACCCATAGGGGCGGCCATTGCTAACCAAGCCATCACCTGCTGTTAGCATCCCATTGACTCCCATTAATTTTTGAGTCACTTTGACAGTGAATAACTTTACATCTGAGACGTTTAAAGACTCCATTTGTCCATTGTTTATTTCTAAAGAAACACGACAATGCATAAAAGGCTCCGTTACCTTGTATCTTACACTATCGCCCCGCAGAAGCTGTTTTTGTAAAAATAGGCTAACTATTGCATCATAACCAACGCGACTCTGTCGCACAGTTGAGAAATTACCGTATAGACAGGAGGAGACGCTCAGAGGCAATCTTTTACTGTCTATGAGACAGTCGGGGGGACGTGGAGATACTTGGAGAATGTGATACAGTAAAGGGAGAAGAATGGAGAGAAGCCCATAGTGAGCCAAAAGCAACGGGAGAAAATATTTAAACAACCGGATTCAGGTTTCACTTTCCACAACTACTAGAAGACCTACAGCTGTCAGACAGGAGGCTCACGTCACATCTACGTCGTCAAGCTCAGTCTGAGCCTGCGCAGTTCGCTCAGCTATCAGGAAGTGAGTGCTCCTTTACTGACTTCACTTAAGGCCGTAGAAGTCAATGGGATAGCTCTGTCCATTTCTTTTACTGTCTATGGAAAAACCCGCTACACCCCAGTACAAAAAGTGCGCATGCTCCACCTTTATATGGCAAGCCCCGAGGGGAAAAATACATTGCAAACACACACAATGAGCGCCAGAACGACAGGATCAAATAAGGTCAATAAAATTACCTCCATTTCTCGCTGAAGAACTGACAATCCATGTTGAGCCTGTCTCCCCAACCATTGTCTAATCCACACTGGTTTATTCTTATGCTTTTGTTTGTTTTTTTCCACAACAAATGATCATTATTGATACAGCAGGTTTTCATGCAGTAGGCCTTTCCATTTTGTTTTCCCACTTACGATCTGCTGCGTAGATCACGTGACGCACTTCCTCTGGCACGATAATCTTAATAATATTTTATAGTGTGTGATGCTCCTTGATTTTCAAATCTTGTAGTGTGAGCATGTTTAAGATTTGAGTTAAGAAAATCTGCAAAGATTCTGGTGAAGTGTGTGCTGCAGCCAGACTTTACAATCGGAGAGGATTTTAAAACTCCTGTAGTGTGAGCCAGGCATAAGGGGTGGTAAACAGTCTTACAAAAGAGAACTTACTAAAACTACAGTAAACACTATATCAACACTAATGTTGGCTAGCAGGCAAGTGGAAGCAAAGCTTTATCCTTTGTTTATATCACAGCAAAAACATAAACCTTGAAACTGGAACTGTTAAAGCCTCACTTGGCTACTTTTGCTCTCTGGGTCCCCTACAGTTTGGAAAAAATAATGTCCTCAAATACTGTCGTAAGCTCTGTCATCCTACAACAGGGGATGCCATCTCGCGTGCATTTGTTGACATGACAACCCTGATAGCCCTAAACTAGTGATGCGTGGGTCGTCTCATAACCCATGGACCCCGTATGTCTATTTAATGGTCGTGGGTGTGGGGCGGGTTGTAAAAATATATACAGTGGTGCGGTGCGGGACAAATAACTTCATAAAAGCATCCCGGGGGTTGGTGCAGCACTAACAGTTCCCCTGAACACTGCAAGAGGAGTTCAGAGTTCTTCTGGCGTCGCGTGTGAAATGTCTTCAACCCAGGTAACGTTATGGTCAGTGGCATGTTTCAGCATGTCATTGTGGTGTGACAGGCAGCGGGGCGAGGGACCGCGAGAGCGGGCCGGTGATTAATGTTGACGAGTGCCAGCTGCGTGGCACACCGGTCTCGTCTCGCGGCCATGTGACGGGAGTATGAAAGGAGGAGCAAGGACAGCGGAAGAGGAGAGAGGACCAGGCCTGGATTTTATGTTATGTTTTGTTTATGTGTTTGTGGGCAGTCATCCGTGAGGGGCTGCCCACGTTTTATTTTGTGTGTTCGCGGGCAGCCCCTCACGGACGACTGCCCGCGAACACACAAAATAAAACGGTTTTACTTTCATTTTGTTTATTTATTTTGAGTTAATAAATGTTTGTGAAACGTTCGCCGGTTCCCGCCTCCTTCCTTCCATCCACGAACTGCGTTACAGTCATATTAATATAATTTCATGGGTTTTATTTTTTTCAAACGCCAAATAATCACGATGCTCACGTTTACAAGCCAGCGTCATTATAGTAGTCTATTGGTTACCGTTTTACAGAATCTATATGATACTTCAGTTCAATGTTTGAGTGGTAGCTCACCGTAACAAGCATGACAGCATCGGTCGGGCACGCCTCCTTCAGCTCACGCCGACACGCAAACGCTGGTCCAATGTTGATCCTCGTCCTACCTTTAATCCTTTAATCACTTTTTCGTTTCCTCTTATTGCTTTCCTCCAACAAAACCTTTTCTTTCTTATTTGTCTCTGCTGCTTCGGACATGACTATATTATCCCACGAACAAAGTTGGGCTCGCACGTCCGAATTTAAGGAAGTGTGGGTGGTGGTGGAAGTGACGTATATGCCGTAAAGCAGTCGAATTTTGTAGTTCTTTTTGTTCTCGGGTTACTACCCGAAACCCGAAGTTTAAAAGTAAGATTAAAAATGATACAGACCCCATCAGGCTATGGCAGACGTGTCATTCAACCTATTGTAAGTCGATGTATCATCACAAGAGTCTTAAAAAATATATTATGAAGGTTAAAAAGTTACCTAGTGCTGATTTAATAAAAAATAAAATAAATAATCAAAACGTGTTGTCTAGATCTTAGAAAGCGTAAAATCTTTGTTACCTTGCAGATTTTTTATGCTCAAACAGCAACATTACACACTAATAAAATACAAAAAAAGTGAAACATCATAATAGGACCCCTTTAACAAAATGATCTTGAGAACCTGAGCCAGAGAACACGTACAGCAACCTTAGTTTCAAATATTTTCCATCAGCCTTTATTTTATATTCTGCTCAATTGTAATAGGGTATTCTGAGATGCTGTAGGAAAAAAAAAAGTCTCTGAGCTCTTCTCAGCCTCAGATCCATCACCGTGGAATGAAAAAAAAAAAAAACATCTACTGGAGATAACCTATATGCACAGAAGCAAATGATATACCTTATTAAAAGAGAGAGTTTCTTTTCTTAGTTCTCTTGTTTCATTCATTAAAAGACTCAGGCATCAGCAAATTCGTGTCCTTTAACATATTTGGAGGATGTGTCAAGATGAGATTGGAGTATCTCTGATATCCTCAAGCTTTGAAACACAGATGTAAGGGATGAATGTGATGACTGCTGAGTGATGCAAGATGGCGTAATGTATGCACAGGAAGTGACTGGCTTAATAGCGCTGCTTGACAACATATAATGATAATTATGAGTCTTAACTTTAGAACATTTAATATAATATCCTCTTTTAAAGTTTTGAAAAAGAGCATCTGGTTTGAAGGACTTGAACAACAATTCAGACATCAAAATGACCAATATGAAATACAAGTTCTTAAGATATTGCAGAACCGATGGCAGTGAATTGTTGGGTCATTTTTGAAGTCCATAAAAGTGCATATATCCATACACTCTAAAAAATGCTGGGTTAAAAACAACCCAAGTTGGGTTGAAAATGCACCAACCCAACAATTGGGTTGTTTTAACCCAATAGTTGAGTTGTTTTAACCCAATGGTTGAGTTGTTTTAACCCAGTGGTTGGGTTAAATGTTGCTTAAGACAACCCAATTGCTGGGTAAGAACAACTCAACCATTGGGTTAAAACAACCCAATTGTTGGGTCGGTGCATTTTCAACCCAACTTGGGTTGTTTTTAACCCAGAATTTTTTAGAGAGTATAACTGCTCCACATATATAACTGCTCCACACGGCTGCTTAATAAAGGCCTTCTGAAGTGAAGTGGCACTTTTGTGTAAGAAAAATGTCCATATTTAAAAATGTATAGACTAAAATAACTGGATGGATAGATGCACTTTTATGGACTTTAAAAATGACCCAATAATCCACAGCCATAATAAAGCTTGGAAGAGTCTTTCTTGAATAAAGTATTTGGCTTTAGGCAGAACTTTAGCATTGTTATTTTTCCCTGCTGTCCAAAATCTTATAAAAACGGACCTATAAACCTGTTCTGAGTTGCAGCTTACCAGCTGAGTACCACTGTTTGATACCCTAAACGTAAAAATTCACAGAAACATGATAAAATATCACTAGATCTGAAAGTGATCCCTGCTGGTCATCATTCAAATCAAATTTTTGGGGCACAGCTGGCATGTAGAGGAAATCACAGCAGCCCAGTGGGACACAACAAAAAAGGCAAAGAGAGAGATCAAAAACAAAAGGACTGCCACACGCTCTCAAAAGCCAGAAGAGAGAATCAGTAAAGGACACTGATAGACAGACACATTTATCCTTTGTGGAGCAGGCAGTCCCAGAATGCTTTTTGGAAATTAAACAAAATTTGAATAATAATTATTTCAATAATGATGTACTGATTAAAAATTAAATTATAAATACATTTTAATAAATAAATAAATTAAATAAATTTTAAAAAATTACCCCGTTTCACCCCAAATGTGTGTGCTACAGTAAATACATAAAAAAAGTAACTTTAATAATTATCATTGTGAAGCTGTAATTGAAAGTGTCTTTAAAGGGGTCATATCATGCCATTTTTGTGTCTAAATGAAAACTTTGTAATATACTTTAATAAAAAATTATCATTAGTATTGTAAGAAAACACAAATTTTACCTGGTCAAAAACAGCTCTGTTTTCACCAAGCCATTTCAGTGCATGTGTCTTTAATGCTAATGAGCTTTCCTCACCCCGCCCCTCTCTTCTGTGGGGCCGTGAAGCGTTGCCTTGACAACAGTAGAGGGGAAAGAATGGCTATGGGAGTCTCTGAGGAAGCGTCTGTGCAACTGTATCAATTTGAACTGGAGTTGGACCCGGGACAAGATGTCAACCCCAACGAAATTCAACAATTAAGGCTTGAACAGGACATTTCTGAATGGTTAGTTAATGTAATGTGTTTACTGATTTATACGTTAGTGATTGAAAGATTGATGTTACAGCTAATGCCAATAAAAACTTTTTATCTGCAGTAAATGTAGGCTTGTCAGTGATGCGTAACATTATCTATGTAGTATAATAACTGTTACAACATGATTTTTTGTTTGTTTTGACAGTATCAGACACTGTTATAAACCACCAACAAAAGTAAGCTTAGTGTAGTGTGACCACGTTAACTTTCTCACCAGCGTACACAGTTTGTAATAACACAATAAGTGTAATGCGTTGTTCATTATAAACATGGGATTATGAATTATATTGAGAACGTCATACATAGAAAGCATGCCGTAATGTAATTTAACCTACCCTGTAAACTTTAGCTGCTAAAATTCATCATGAAACGTGCAAGTGTTTCAAACTACACTCACTTCTTCTGCAGGTGCAGCAGGAACACGAAGAGCTGGTACAGATCTTTATTCAGTAGCGGCTTCTTAGCCAAACCTGTTCCATACTAACCCTCGGTTATAAAGCGGTCTGGTGAGAAATGCTTCGCGGTTCGCGCAAACACAAAATCAAAAGTGTTTTTTTTTCTTCTAAGGGCTGGAAACTTGTTGAAAGTAAAGATCAACGTAAATTGTACTTAATTTGTCCCTTGATCTCTTTTGTTAAAATTATTCACATTTACACACATTCTCAACACTGTTCACATACTTTTCTTGCAATTGTATATTTATAATATTTAGAGTATTACATTGTTCCTTTGCCTCTATAAATTGTGAGCCAAACAGCTGAACTTGACGTTGATCGGGGGGAATATTCCCTTCAAAAACAAAACTCAGCCTCTGCGTCTTCAGCAGTTCGGATTTAGGAATATCAAAATGACTGCTGTGTATATTATTACACCCAAGAACAGAACACGCTTAGATGGCATTCTGCTCCAGCAGATCAACAATGGCGGACTATGATGAAAGCTCGCTCAGGGCGGGTCTGAGGTGAAACGCTGCTGTCAATCAACAGTTTGGGAGGGGCGTCCGACCATATGATGTCACACGGTCAAACGGCTTGATGTGAGAAAAGGGAAAACATTTAAAGATGGATTAAAAAACAGTGGATGGATTATCATTATAGGATAGTTGTGTACAGGCACTGCCAACACACATTTCCATACAATCAACTTGTAAAAGTGCATGTACCATTATATGACCCCTTTAAACACTTTTATTCTTGCCAAGAAGGTCAGTTCGGATGTACAGGTTGTCTGCAGTCAGGAAAGACAAAGTGGAAGCCTCACACTCGTTCTTTTATACTCTCATTTCAGAGGGTGAGGCCTTCTAAACACAAAAACACAATAACAACCTTGAATGAATCACACAACTTTCCAAGAACTTGTTCAAGGCTACAGACAACGAACACTAGTCCTATTGAGAAAAGTATCAATATTTTATCAAACAAGAATGTGTTTACTGCAGAAAATGCATGTTATTTCTTATTTAGTTTTGTCCTGAATAAGATATTTTACATAAAAAATATTTACATATAGTCCACAAGACAAAAAATAAAACCATGAATTTATTAAAATGACCCCATTCAAAAGTTTGAACCATTGATTGATCCCAGATGATTTTTTTTCTTTTTCTCAGGGCTGGAAACTTGTTGAAATTGAAGATCAAGGTAAATTGTACTTAATTTGTCCCTTGATCGCTTTAATTTTGTTACAATTATTCACATTTAGACAGATTCTGAACGCTGGTCACATACTTTTCTTGTAATTGTATATTTATGATAATCAGAATATTACATTGTTCCTTTGCCTCTATCAGTTGTGAGCCAAACACCTGAAGAATGTCACAGGTTCCCATGTGTTTGGTGTTTAAGGACTTATTATTATGTAGTGTTTCATGGCTTTGTTTCCTGTATCAGTTTTGTAGTCACTTTGAAGTTGTTACATTGGTTCCCATTGATTGTATCCTCAGGTGTGTAAATAGGCAAGCCTCTACTCTTCCCTTCTACGACCCTGACAGAACAACAGACCATGGATCTAGCAGCAGTATGCCTCCTTCTCCTGGAACAGATCAATCCCTCAAGGACTATATGAGGGACTTTTTAAATCAGCCATGCCTGACCCACTACCCTGACAACTCACTTTGTGGATCCTTTCATAAAGGGCTTCCCCTCGAGGGACATTTGCAGAGTATGTGGAGTGGGTGTTCTGTCAGTACAGACCACAAACATTGAGCCCAACTACGGCGCCAGAGCCAGGCATCATGTCCATCACAAAGCCAGAGCCTACAGCCAGATCCATGCCGAGTCAGGCTACTTAGCCCCTCCCATTCTTCTTATCCGAGATCAGGTAAAAATCAGATACAAGTGCACAGATCGCGTATCAGCAAACCATAATTTCTCAAAGGTTTAGAAGTTTCACAAAGCATGTTTAGAAAGCCATAAAAGACATATAGGAAGTAGACAGTGAGGCAGCTGAGCAGGGGCGTGGGACTGGGGGGATAAAGGGTACTGAGTAACCAGGGCCCAAGGCAGGGAAGTTCGTTTTCTATACATACACATACATGGTACGGGGGCCCAGCAAGATGGTTTGTACCCAGGGCCCAAAATTTGGTGCTACGCCCCTGCAGCTGAGTATGTTTTGGAAAGGAACCAAATATATGTGAAGAAAGAGACAAAAGCAAAGAGAAGAAAAGAGAAAAAAGGCAAAACCTTACCCTGAAGTCTTCATTATGTGTATTGAAAGCAGAAAACCCATCACTGTCTCTAAGCGTCTGAAAGTCACATCAACAACATTCATAATATATTTTGCTTGCAGGACAACACATTTCCAATGAAACCTCAAACTGCTCATGATGAATAGACCTATATGCACACCTGTGTTCAAATGAACAGAGAGGAAACAAGATGACACAATGATTTGTCGGCACTTGCAAAGATGCTTCTTTCGGCCCTTGATGTAAGAGCAGCGTCTGAATGCAACCACAGCCTCCTTATTGCCTCTAAATAGATTCTGGATTAGTTCACTTCAATCGAAACGGGTTGGCCATTCACCCAGTTTTCTTCCCTGCCTATGGCCCAAGACACTGGGATAGGCTCGCTCCAGTATTTACAATAATGCACTAATGCATTAATTCATGCTTAACTAATGCACAGATAATCATGAGTTAATGTATTATTAAAGAGGTACTTCAGTGCTGGGAAGATGAATCTGTATTTAAACTGGGTCATCAATGTAGTAGAAATGTGAAATTATTTTTTAATTTGGTACCTTCTAGACTGAGAAAAGACAAAAAATGTATTTTTGTCTCATGGGGATGAAAGACTACAATTCCCAGAATGCTTCCCTGCCCTGTGAGGCCATTCCCAACACCACCAACTTCATTACTGTGACTGAGTTAGAGAAGACACTACAATTAAAAACTGAATGTGTCTGTTCAATACAATGAGTGAGTCACCTCGCGAGTATCACAGCACTGAGCACTAACTGCAGGAGTGAGATAAATGAGCTGATGAGCTCTCATGATGAGAGCTGAGGTAATCGCGACTACACTCGCCGCATACATTCACAACGCGAGTTCAGTCTGGCACGCGTTTCAGTTCATGCCTTTGCAAGCTTAATTTTCATAGAAATTAATTTGAGAAGTTAAAAGACTTACATTGCTCACCATAGCTCCGTCTAGATGAGCGCCTGTAGCTGCGAGGTGTGCTGTGAGTGTAATCTCCCATCCCCCATGCGCAGATTCAAAACATGCGGAAATGGCTCCCTCTGCTGGCTGTAGTCTTTAGCCTTTGGGCAAACATTCCTTTTATTATTTTTTAATTTTAATTTTATTTCTGGAAAAATTCCTCCTATGATGCAAATTGAGGGCCAGTTGTTGCTCATCCCGGGCCAGTTCTCGGGGGCAACAGTCTAAGCAGTGTCGCCCAGACTTCCCTCTCCCTAGCCACTTCTTCCACCTCTTCCAGGGGAACCCTGGATTCCAGGCCAACCGGGAAACATAATCCCTCCAGTGTGTCCTAGGTCTTCCCCAGGGTCTCCTCCCGGTAGGATGTTCCCGGAACACCTCCCTTGGGAAGGCGTCCGGGAGGCATCCGAAATAGATGCCCGAGCCACATCAGCTGGCTCCTCTCGATGTGGAGGAGCAACGGCTCTACTCTGAGCTCCTCCCGAGTGACCGAGCTTCTCACCCTGTCTCTAAGGGAGCACCCAGCCACCCTGCGGAGAAGCCTGCCTGTATCCGGGATCTTGTCCTTTCGGTCATGACCCACAGCTCATGACCATAGGTGAGAGTAGGGACGTAGATTGACCAGTAAATCGAGAGCTTCGCCTTACAGCTCAGCTCCTTCTTCACCACGACAGATCAGTACATCGTCCGCATTACTGCAGATGCTGCACCGATCCGTCTGTCAATCTCTCGTTCCATCCTTCCCTCACTCGTGAACAAGACCCCAAGATACCTGAACTCCTCCACCTGAGGCAGAAACTCTCCACCAACCTGAAGGCTTTTTATAATAACTTGATAAATTCATGACATATTTCACTTCATTCAATAAAACCCATTTAATTTAAATTAATTTTTCGTAAATAATACACATTATTTTGTTTTATCTTAAACCTCAAAATGGTGCAACTGTCTGAAAAATGTACAGACTATTTTAAATGGTGTCTTAATAATAAAATAATAAAAACTATTATACGCTAAAATATTATGGCATTTTAGGATTGAAACTTTTCATATAAACATTTTTTTTTAAAGCTGTTGAGATAATTGAAAACCTTTTGCCCAGCAATTTGTGTATTCTCAAATGTCAGTGTGGGAAAAACTGCACACATGGCTCTTTTATTATGAAGAACTTGTTTCTTTTTATTATGATAATAACACGATGATAATGCACCATCCAGAGGAGCCCAACTGATCCTTGTGGCAGAATGAAAAGGCTTGTAGATCTCAGATACTGGTAAAAGCTGAACATTTGAAATAAGTTGGTACACTTTTCATGCCAGGTACAACTACAGTATATATAACTATTTGATTGCACCGCCTGATATAAAAAGTTTCAAAAATATTTATGAAATGTTATTTAACAACTGAAACTTTTATAAACACATTGTTTATGACTCAAAAATATGCATTACATCAGTTTTGTAAAGATAAAAATTTGCTTTGTGTTAGTGACACAATATAAAAATAAACATAATGCTATGATAAACCATTAACATTTTTTTTTTCAATTTACAAAGGATTTTATTGTGTGTACTCAAGGGATGTAGCAATAGGATTATAAAAACAACAGCAAAACTGGTCAGCGGCAAATGCATGAAATTCCAGCGATCTGAGGGGAATTGCTGACTGAAATACGTTCACCCTCGGGGCTAACAGGATATTTAGAAGCACGATAATATCTGATGACAATGAAAAGGGCTCAGAGGCAAACAATAGAAACTTATACTCGGAACAATCAGTAGAGTCAGAGGTGCTTGTGGCTTTTTGATGGGGTCAATAAAAGAAGGAAGATTCATCTCTGTCTGAGAATTCAATCTAGTTCTACACAAAGACTTTTGACAAGCATTCACATACAAAGGCCTACCAGCAAAACTTTATGCGAAAAACGGTTTACATACCATAAGTATACATATTGCATACTAAAGTGCCATAACCAATTTGTGAATTTGCCCCTTGATGTGTTAAAATGCCCCTTTTACGCTATTTTAAAGGTTCCTCATTTTGTTTTGGAGGTCTCCTACAAAAGGCTTAAATATATTCAAGGTCAAAAACACTTTCATTTTCTCATAATATACAGCTCTGGAAAAAATTAAGAGACCACTTAACATTGAGAGGTCTCTTTTTTTTTTCCAGAGCTGTACATTGAGCCTCACCTGTTTTAACTGTAACTGTTAATTTCATAAAAAGTCGTCTGTATCGTGTCTGTAAACCAGAGCAGACTGTGTGTGCATGACATTAACGCAAAACCAGTCTACATTCACTCCAATGGAAAGCATACTTACACTGTCTGAATCGTTCCCTATCCCCCATATAGTGTACACTGCCATTCACAGTTTAGAAAATAGTAAATGTGTGAACAAGTGACGATTTTTTGAGATGGATTTTGTTTAAATGGCTAAAATAAGGTCTGTGGTGAACACAAGCTCAAGACACTTTCACGCTTTTTTCTATGACATGAAATACATCATTATTACAACACTATTATACTATCATTATTTTAAAATAATTAAGCTGTTACGGTTTACGGTTGCTAACAAGTAGCTAAATAGGACTACAGAGGCTGTTGGGAGATTAAACATCATCACACTGAAAAGGTAAACCCAGTCAACTTTTACAACCTCATTATGCTCATAATTGTGCTCTTATAAACAATTCAGAGTTCTGGGGAAATCTCTTTTAAAGGTGTCATGAACTGGCTTTTTAAAAAAAATGTATACTGTTGTCTGAGGTCAACTAATGACGTTTGTGTGGTTTTTACATTTTCCACACTAATATTAAGTATCACACGTATCTAATATTAGGATCTGAAGGACGCTTATGCAGTGACTGTGTTCTTCCACAATATCTTGCTATCTTCAGCATGTTTATTGCTGCTGGCTAGCGTGATTCGATGAGTCAGTGGCCGGGGCTACTGAATTAGACGTGCTTATTCTGTAGAGGCATGTTTCGTCACATGATATCGAGGGGACCAGTGTGAGGCTAACTAGCTTAACAGTAAGGCTAACATATTCATTCTAAAAGACAGAAAACTTCTACTGTAATTTCATGACGACTTTAAGTTTACTTATGATCTGCTATTTTTCTCTTTAGAAACCTCACTTGTGTATTTTTTTTCCGGATTCGATCATAATGTGGTGCATCATGTACACACAGAAAAATAGGGTGTCAAAATTGTACCTTTAGCTTGTCGCTGGGGCAGTACCCTTAAAAGGACATCTTTGTACCTTTTTTACTCCTAAATGGTGCATATTAGTACCTTTGAGTACAGATGCGTACCTTAAGGTACTACTATGAACCTTTTTGTGGTAAAAATGATACAACGTTGTTCTTTTAAGGGTACTGCCCCAGCGACAAGCTGTAGTACCCCTAAAGGTACAATTTTGACACCCTATTTTTCTGTGTGTACCGTATACACTAAGCTGGGAAACGATCTAAGCTTCAGCATCGTTACTACGGCACAGCCCTTTATGGCATCGATCCTACCTTTTGTTTACACAATGCTCATTTCAGGACTTGTCCCAGGAATGTTACTATAAGTGTCATGTGTCTTTACGGGATGTGTGTGAAATCACGCACAGATTCCTGAAAATCGCTGGCAGTGTGAATGAATCAAAATCAATCGATCCCGGGACACATCAGTGTATTTTCTCATCATTAGCAAATTAGTTAGTGAGCGAGAATAAAAGCAAAACTGGTGAAAGTGAGCAAAGAAGTCAGGACGGCACAGACAGAAGGCGGTTATAACTGACCTATCGGTAGGCCCCTCCCCTCGAATGCAGATGAGCCAATAGCCATTGAGCATCAGTTGCACGGGCACCGGAACTCGGACATCTTTAGGTTTCGGTGCCATAAAGAAGCATTGGAAAATTGGTTGTCATACTTGGTTATTATGATTAAAGTTAGTGATAGCTAACTAACTGTTCTTAAGTCATGTTAGATCAAAAACACATAAATGATGGTTTACATTCAGTGCATTTCTCCATTTTAAGATGGTTAAATGTAAATTAATTTAACCTAACCCTGTGGTACATGAACATTGTTGATCCTGGATGTTAGCTATCATCTGGGATCGTAATGAGGCTTCTTCTCATATTCTTCTTTATCGTTTAGTTTGTTTTTGTAAACATTTTTGATATTCCTGTGAGTTGAAATATGTTTAAGGTCTACATTATCTGTCTAACTATAGTTGAGGGACTCTTATTCTGATGGGTATTATAGTTTACGTTTTTTGTGAAAGGGAGAGCTTGCGTGCAGTTTATCGGAGTTGTCTTGCAGATACAGATTTACCAGTTATAAACTGCACCCACGAAAAGGCACATGGTCTGTATATGTTTGTTTATTGTAAGTTGTATGAGTGTTTTTGTGTCATTTGCTGTGTATGTTAATGATAATGCAACGAAGAGAGAAAGAGTTTGTGAATGAGACGTTAATGCGCACACTTTGTTCAGCTTTTACAGTGATTTTTTTGGAGTGAAAAATTATGTAATAAACTTCATAAACCATCAGTAAAGTTTGGTCATCATTCAGACGGGGTATGCGCTACATTTTGTGTCCAAAAACATCTTGGGATGAGGTTTTCACACTGACAGCTGTCATTGTAAGACAGCAAATCCGTTTGTTTGTCCGAGTTAGCAACAGTAACTAAGTCGGGCGGGGCTTACTGATTGGTCAATACCTTACCTTACAATACCTTACCTTAGCATTCTAATACGCAAACATTTTAAACTTTTTTCTCTTTGTTTTTGGTTTAAAATATATTATGTTAATACGTTTGTTTAGTCAGTGAGGACCTCAGCAGTCAACAGTTGTGTCATTCTTTAGCTGTCATTGTGATCGTAGGAAGTCACTGGAGAGAGATAGAGAGGGGGAAAAAACGAAACGCAGCCAGTCAAGCATAAATCTGTTTTTAAAAATCCAGGCACGACTGACAGCCATGCCACTCTCACGTTCTGTTTTTGTTTGTTTAATTTTCATTGACTTTAAATGTTATTCTTTTTTTCTGTCTTCTTTGATCCTATTTTCCCTTCACCTAATGAGCTGCCATAGTGACTAATTAAGTTGCTCACCTGGTTCTTGTTGAATTGCTGCTATGTCTAAATTAATCCAGATACATTTGAAAACGGTCTCCGTCCACACTACAGTGCGAAAACACAGTTGTGGCCAGCAGCGAGGCCAAGGAACCGTGAGAACGGGGGCGAGCCCACTGGCATGATGATAATGAGCACTAGCTGCGCAATGCACCGGTCTCGTGTCTCACGGAGGAGCTCGGATGCATAAAAGGAGCAACGACAGTGAAGGACGAGAGAGAACCAGGCCTGAATTTCACATTGTGTTTTATGTTTTTTTATGTGTGTGAGCAGCAGTTGTCCACGAGGAGGCTGCCGTTTTTACTTAATTTTATATTTTGTTTTGATTAAAGTGTTTAAACTAGTGGTGTACCACTTACATCACGGTTCATCTTACATCTCATGACGCATTTTTAATATGGGTTGTAACCGACAATAATGCTTATTGTATGTTTCTCTCGATGGATACACGTGCTGGCTTCTCAGTGATACATTACAACAGCGATGATAAAAGAAAAATGTGGGCAAAACGGTCTCTCTTTGTAAACTGTTCATGCATGCGAGTACTGCCGTATGTTCGAATATGAGCAATCATTTTCTCCGTCATCACCCGGGTGTGTAGCCAGAAGACGCGAGTGAGAACTCACGCACGCTGTGAGAAGATTTGTCTCTGTGTACTCGTCCCAAAGCGTGCAAATATTGAGTTACCTTTCAAGTCGTGCACTTGAACGGACAAACTCACACAAGAAGTATACACTCTAAAAAATAATTCAGTGGCTTAGTAAATATCACAGTAATAATTAACTTTATTACCATAATAAAATCTCTCAATATCATTTACTTGATGGTTTTAGTTAAACATACCAAAATAATTGACTAAAAATCCAACAGTTAATTTTGTCTAAAATGTATAGTTATATTTAAGTTTTTTTCACTAAAATAATTTAGTATTCAAATAACCAATTATTTATTTTAAATATACTTAATACATTTGTGAAATTTATTTCAAAATATTTGAGAATGGAGAATTAAACCGATATGTTTTAAGAACCACAAATATTACTTAATTAAAATCAAGATTATTAATATTTAACACACACTGAGGAAAATTGAGTAAATTTACTCGATTAAAACAATGCACCCCTCCCCCACCCTCTGACGTGAGGACAGCTCGACGGTTGAGTGAGTGCGGATATTTGAATTCTCCTCAGTCACCAGAGCAGTTTTTTCTTCTCAGCTTCGCAGAATTGGGGCATTTCCTCTGTGAAATTCAGGTTTGTATGTTTTGTTTTATCTATATAATCATTACTGTGCTAAAAGGCATTTTGTTTAATTCAAAACAACATCTAGGGACGCAGTGTGAGTCACTTTAAGTTAACGTGTGGCGTTGGTCTTTGAAACGCCTGCTGTGTTGCTCAAAACACACAACTTTATTCGTAAAGATAATAATATAATGAATTTGGATGATAAAATCTTATTTAAACTGGGCACTGTTTATTTATTGTCAGGTTATGGAGTGTGGCACCTCGCAGCATCTTTCAGCTACGAATGAAACCGGTCTCAAGTTCAAAGTCCACCCGCAGACCGTAACGTTAGTCCATCTCAGGCTCGAGAAACAGCGCTGATACGGTGGAAATGGGATAACAGACCGGTTGATTACACTTGAATTACTTTTAAATGTTTCATTTTTACTTCTAAAATGTCTGTTACATGAGTTTAAATGTTGTAAAATAACTGTTATTCTTAACATGTCAAAACAGTATATGCTGTAACGTTATTGCTGTAACTTACTCATCGACAATAAAGGCCATGTCATGTATGTGTTTGTGTGGACTGTGGAGTATTTTACAAAGGTTTAGAGGAAATTAAAGTTATACTATACAAGTTAGTAATACTCATAAGTAAAAACAGTTCATATTAGTCATAAATATTGGTTTTTAAATGCTTTTTACCCAATTTTTTCTACTCAATTGAATTTGTTAATGTAACAAATGATGTTACTCAGATCTACTTAATTTTTTTACTTACATTTACTCAATTCATATGGTGTCTATAATTGATTTCACTGCTTTAAAATTTACTCAATTTTTTTAGTGTAAAAATGTTTCACCAAAAAAATTGAGTAAATCATAGTATTAGTTTTTAGAGTGTATGTCAACATGTCCATCTTGATGAGTATCCAAGCAGACATAGTCTGTAAATGACTTAAAGGGGGGGTGAAATGCTGTTTCATGCATACTGATCTTTTTACACTGTTAAAGACTTGGAATCCCATACTAAACATAGACAAAGTTTCAAAAGTTAAGGTGGACGTTTGATGGGAGTATTTCTTTGTCAAAAATACTACTTCCGGTTAGTCATAAGTTTCGGCAAGTTTTTTGAGATCATGCGTCCCCATTGACGTTAGTGGGGGCGGAATTTCCTTGTATGGGCCTTACGGACAATTCTACCGGAAGCGCGTGAGAGAGAGCGAGGGAGAGAGCGAAAGCAACAGCCTACGCCCATCAAAGCGCTGGTTTGTAGATTGCTGGACAGGTGACAATTACACATAATGTCACCAAAAAAGTGCGTTTTTGGTTGCCAGACCAAGACAGTCTTGCACAGATTCTCCAAAACCCCGCGTTAAGGCAACAGTGGATGTAATTTGCTTTTCCGGATCAGCAACTGAGTTGCGCGAATGTTTATATCTGTTCGCTGCATTTCGGTGCCGACTGTTTCATAAACAAGGCCCAGCTCGACGCCGCATTTTCCCAATCGCCTAATGCTGAAGGATGGAGCAGTCCCAACGTTAGAAGGGTGAGTGAGACTGCTTCAAATGTCTCTACACAAACCACGCGTAAACACACAAACACACGTGCACAACTGCACTTCCCACATGTACACCTTCAAAGACAAAAATACGACGATATAATTCAAGTATAAATATGTAAATAACACAAGCCGCTAAGCATATTATATAGTTAGTGTATAACTTGTAACTTACCACATACAGACGTCCTGCTCTAGTCGTTTTTGCTGCTGCTCCTGTTCAACTGCAGTCTCTGGGTCTGATTCCGGATCATAGATGTATGGCTGTATCTGATTAAAAGCCATATTTTTATTTTGAATAAAGTTTTTTTCCCGCTGTTAGGGATGACGGACTCGACTCAACACTACAGCGCTGCTGTACACGTCATTATTTAGCTCCGCTCACACGACACGCCCCCACCCGCTCGGCTTTTTTCGGAAAGACTCGGAACAGCGCATCTTTCTTATATAATTATTAAAAAAATAAAGACTTTTCGGAGATATGCAGGATGCAATGCTACTCTATAGGTACTCAAGATTGACATGACACTGACTGAAACTGAGTGTTTCACCCCCCCTTTAAGTGAACTTTATACAGTCGAGAAAGATGACGCATATCCCTGTATTAGGTCTTAAAGGGGCAGTAGCCTTTACTGCTGTCTGTTTAATGTCAAACAAAAGATAAGGACATCACTCACTGTTCTTGCTTAAATAGCTTGTGTAAGTATAATAAGGATTAAGCTTTAATTTAAACAGTGAAATATGCAATTATTTTACATTTGATTACTTTATTCAATTTCTCTACCTAAAAACTGATGTTAGACCTACATGAAAACCTGAAAAGCATTGTTTATTTTATTAGTATCTTTTCCCAATAGTATCTATTTGTGTTGCTGCTTGTATTTAAGTTATTTGTTCTTATTTTCTTTATTTTTATTTGACAGTAGTCATTTTTTCCCTGAACATAGTAAAAACAGAACCGAAAACCGTGATACCTAGTAAGAACAAAACCTAAAACCGTGATACCGTGAGCAATCTGTAACGTTACACCTCTAGCGTATATGTATGTGAGAGGGTAGCACACACATTCTGAAAGCCTTTGGCAGAATTCAGATGAGCCATTTTAATCTAGATTAATTTAAAAATGTATTTCAATTTTTTTTAATCTATGCCCACCTCTAGTTTAAACGTTCACCGGCTCCCGCCCCCTTCCCATAACAACATACTTCATTACACTGGTGCCAGAACCTGGGATGAAGAAGGGACATACTGTGGGAGAGCCCTCGCTGCTGAGGGGGATCACAGTGCTGAGAAACAGAGAGAAGGCTGGGCGATAAAACGATAACGATAATTATCACAAGACACCGGAGCTGACCCCTCTTGATGAGAATTTCTAATTTTCTTTCTGAATGGTTGAAACATATGCCATACGTTATTTTATTAAAAAAATAAAACAAACTAAAGGCACATGCATGAATACCATGATTCCGTAGCTGATGAAGAACTTTTTACTATGAAAACAACTTTCCCCAGATCCATCCATCTATCTTATCTCCCTAATTATCCGTCTATCTAATTGCATCTATATGTGTTCCGCAAGATGGACACATTGACGAGAATATCAGTTTTGTACATTATTTTGCACATTTTGTTCTATTTACCATACTATTTATATGAGGATGAACTACATAACGCCAATATCACTGAAGAATATATTTCACTTTTCTTTTTGCAAATGTGTTAATTTGCATTTCTGTTGTAATTCTCGTTTGCTTTTGTTTGTTTTACACTGCAGATCGATCAAACGGGTGTTTGTGTAGGCTGTTAATTGTAAGACTTGCTTTGTGAAGTCTTCATGTTATTTATGAGAGGCAGTATTGCCATTTCTTTTACACAGCGGTCTACAGTTTCACACACTTTCGTGGGTTTCTTCCATCTGCCGACGGTGTGGCCATTTCTCATTTTACCTGTTTTTGTGTGTACGCCTGAGTCAGAGCTTGCGTGAAGGACCGCACATTTTCCCATCAAGTTTGCTTTTTAAAAATACCAATTATTCCGTAGAGAGCGGCATACGCCTTATTTTGTGTGTGCACAACGTTTATAGATGAGGCCCCGGGACTTCACGTTATGTTTTGTTTATGTATTATTATGTGTGTATTATTGTGTGTGATATTCGGATTATCTCTTTTGTGGCATACTCATATTTTATTTACTTGTTAAATAAAATTGGAAGTCTGCTGCAGAGATGCCTCCCCTCATTGTCGTCTTCCTCACTTACCAGACGTGTCCCTCATCCATCAATCTGATCCATCGCAGAAAACATTCTTATTTTTGTCTAACTCTCTGCAACAACTTGACATTCTCTCAATCACATAGTCAAATGAAAGCATGCCCTATGCATTTGCATCACTCCCCCCTCAATGCTATTTTAAGTGGGAAAGAAATGCTCTAGATTAAACTAATTGCCAAAGAACAATAATTCTAAAGACTGGTACTGCAAAGTTGAAGATGGTTAATAAGTGAAGCCATAGCCTGTGGAAAACTGCTTTATCCTTAGCAAATATTGTAGTTTCTGTGGGTGTGTTTTCATTTTGATGCTGAGTCATTTAAAGCTAAATGAGATTAGTTCACTGTGTACTCTTATGAAGAAAAAAAAACAAAACAAAAAAACAGGCTGCCTCTCTTTCGTAATATTTAATATGAGGGCAGCATGACTAAGAACAGTGCATCCCTGCTAACATTACTGGAAGGTGTCATCAGTGCAGGTCACAGAGAGTGTGTGTAAATGGGTCAATAACTTGTTTGGTCCTAATCATTTAGACAAAAATGCAATTCATGACTTGAATGCAACGTATGTTTTGTTACGTGTAAGATTCAAGGAAGATAAAACTCACAAGTTTAATACAATAATGCACAAGTAATACTGGACGTAACAGCAGGAACTAAATAAACAGACTGACGATGAACAAAAAAAGAGACATGACGAGTGAAAACCAAAACTAAAAGAACATTGTTACAGTCAGGCTGAAGTAAGCACACGACAAAGGAGATGAACGTAACAGAAGAGTCTTTATTTAAAAAAAAAAACTGAGAAAGTTCACGACAGGCGTTCAATCAAGCATGTGTATAAACAATAACCGACAAAGGACTGAACAGAACAGGGAGTATAAATACACAGGGTAAAGGAGGGAACTAATTAGACACAGGTGGAGAAGATAAAGTAATCAGGGATAAATGAGCACAGGTGAAGACAAAACAGAACATAATTGTAACATTACGCCCCCCCTCAAAAAGGCGTGTCATCGCAACGTGAAAGTCAAATATAAGAAAAAATGGGGGAGGCTTCAGCGGAGGGCGTGAAGCTGGTGACTGGTAGAATCCTAACCGCAGGGGCGGATGGAACCCTGGGACCAATCGGCGTAAGTGGAACCTTGGCGAGTCGAGGAACCGGCGGAACAGAGCGGTTGACGGACCAAGGCATCACTGCAGGCCTGGAGCTGAGCTGCTGGCTCACGGGACTGAGGCGGCAACGGGGACAACAATGACGATGTGGCAAGGGAGGCAGACGGGGAGGCAGGAGGAAGGGAGGAGCATGATGATGCCGTAGGGGTGCAGGGTGAGGGCGCAGCCTGAATCCCGGAAGTCCGTGGTATAGGCTCTGCATTGACCGCCGGAGGCTGACCTGGAGTGACGAGGGAGCCCAGCAGAGTTTCCGGGCAGATGTGCCGCGGATGCAATAGAGCGGTGAGCTAAGGCGATGGTGACGGGCTGACAGGCCGAGGTGGAGATATGGGCCTGGAAGCCCAAGGTGTAGCTGGGAACTCAGCCTCTACACTCTTAGAAGAAAAGGTTCTATCGGCGCTACGTATTTGGAACCCTTAAAAGGTTATATATAGAAGTATAGTTGAGTATACTCCAAAGACCCTTTTATGCTAAAAGGGTTCTATAATGTCAAAAAAGAACCCTTTTGGCACTTAGAAAGGATTCTATATAGAACACTGCAAAAAATGCATTTCTTATCTTAGCAAAAACTCTTATGAGTTATTTTTTCCCAAAATAAGACAATTACTTTTGCTTGTCTAGTAAATACTTCTTGTTTTAAGAATGTTTAGATGTTTGGACTAGAAACAAGACAAAAATACTAAGTAAGAAAAGCATTTTTTGCAGTGAACCTTTTAGGGGTTCCAACTACGTAGCACCGATAAAACCTTTTAAGGTTCTATATAGAACCTTTTTTTCTAAGTTTGTAGATGAGCTGGTGGCAGGGAAGCCCAAGGCGCAGATGAGCCCCATGGAATGAACGGCGGTGGCAGAGCTGAGGAGCTGGATAACACCAGTGGTGCCGATGGATCCAGGGGACTGGCCACAACCAGTGATGGTGACGGGCTAAGGAGAGACAGGGATACAGGCATAAGACTTTCGGCGAAGAAGAGGATGCTGATGATAGGGTGAGGACTAGGGTGGGAAAAGGATCCGTGGACCACACATCTATTAGGTCTAAGTCCGCTACTGGCTCTGTGTTGAAATGTTCTGCCTGCATCCCCTCCAGGGCTCTGAAGATCTCCGGCTCTGGAACTTTCTTGGTAGGTGCCGTGGGTTTGTTGGTGATGAGAGAGAGGTCGCCATTCTTGAACATCAACACCAGGTATCCCAGGTATGGATGGCTCTCCAAGCGGAGGAGCAAGCGCAGTGCAGGTGAGTCCATTTTTTCATACTTACATTGAGGGTCGGTTATTCTGTTACAGTCAGGCTGTAGTAAGCGCATGACGAAGGAGATGAAGGTAACATAAGAGTCTTTTATTTAAAGGTTCATGACAGATGCTCAATCAAGCATGAGTACAAACAGTAACCAACAAAGGACTGAACAGAACAGGGAGTATAATGCTGCCTTCACATGCTATTGGAAGTTGTGATTATGAGCTTTTTGTGTTCACGTGCTTTGTTGTCGGAAAGAATGGAGGGCGCCAGGTTCATACTTTTGTGCGGTTTGGGAAAATGTTATTTTTAAAACTATAACCATTTCAGTCATTTCCCAGTCCCAGAAAATCATAGAATCACTGGCAAACACTAGAAGCACAACACAAAAGCATATTGTTTATAATCACATTCACAATAAAGCCATAATATAGACAAGTTCAGACTGCAAGATTTTCAAACTCATCGGGTCACTGCTCTTTTCACACTGCATGACTATCTGGGGTATCATTCAGTCACTGCTGTGTTCACACTGCACGATGGTTTGACGACAGAGGAGTTCACACTGCATGACTGAACAAGAGGAAGAATCACCGACAACTCTCTCTCTCCGGTGCGCAAACTACGTTTCCCAACTACACGTGTGATGTGACAGGTAAACAACGCTAGATCACACGTGTGTCAGACCGGAGTTATCGCGCGAGACTTGGAATTGTTATTAAAAATGATAAACTGCACAAAGTTTGCTTCAAATTGTATGTGCGCTGATTTGTGGAGAAGAAGAAAAAGATTAAGGCGGAAGAAACTGTTGGAGAGACAGATGGGAGCCAGGATTGTGTTCTGCAAAGAAAGTTTGAGGTAAATAAATAATTGTGTCATGTGCTGCTGCTGAGGCTGGACGTGCAAATGTTTGGGCTTTGTTTCTGTTTGATAAAACTGTAAATATATCTATTAAAATACTGATATTCTACTCTATAACTCCTCTCTGAACATCCCTCTGCCCTGTATCTCACTCTTTTGTTTCCTGTCGGTAATCGCTGATGTAATTTTCAGTCAGAACTATTACGGTGGCCCAGTAGTGCAGCTGTACTAAATTAAACCACAACACAACGGAAAAGGGGCACAACACAATGGAAATGCTCCCATTCACGAGGAGGCTCTCGGAGTGCAATAAAGTTAGTTTCCCTTGCCATTGCTCTATAGATTGGCCAGTCTTACAAAGATTTAAACACTACGATCAGTTTTAAGTGTTTAACCATTGCATATGGACATGAAATATAAACTCAAAATCAAAGGCATTATAGCTGCATATTTATACTCGAAAACGTTTTTACAAGCTGCCATGGCACTAGATGCCCAAGGGAACGTCTGCCAATTCCACCATGCAGTTGAAACATGTAATTTGTATGAATTCAAATTACTTTTAACATTCAAAAACAGACATGTTAAAATCCCACAGCTTTTTGTATTCTAAAAAACTGACTCAATGCATAACATTAGAATTTGAACATTTAAATAAAACAAAAAAAATAATTTTAATTAATAAAAGTATACGTTTCAAACACTTGGTGGAATTGGCAGACGTTCCCTTAGGCATCAAGCGCCGTGATCGCGAGTAAAAACGTTTTTGAGTATAAATATGCAGCTATAATAGGGGGGGTCTATAATAAGAGGGCTAGGCAACGTGGGGGAGAGGACGCTGGCGTCGTCTGTTCGCCGCTTCTCCACCCACAACAAATCATGTTAATGTACTATTAGATTTACATTTTATTTTATTTCCTTATGTTTGTGACTAGTCTAACAGTCAGAGCTACAATTGGGACTGTTGCTGATTGCTGGCTGCCACTGAGAAGTCGTTGTTCGTCGTTTCGCCGTTTTCAACCGCTTCTCTAATGTTTACATTTGAATTGCTGCGGTTGGTTTCTGGTTTGGAGGACATTTTATGTTTCTCGCCGCGGGTGCTCACTGGTGGTCTCCCTTGGGCTTAAGCTGCATGGTGGCTGAAGTTTGCACCGGGCTAGCGTCATGAAGAAGACCCATCATCTGGTCTTCAGCTGTCGTGCCTCGGCGATGTCATCGGGACACTGCCGCTGGGAGAAATCTGAAACATGGAGTGGACCACAGTGTGCTGCGGAGCTAACAGTGTGCTGCAGAGCTAACAGAGACTTCCACCATCAGCTGTTTTCTGTCCACCATCAGCTCTGTTTCTGTTCACCATCAGCTCTGTTTCTGTTCACCATCAGCTCTGTTTCTGTTCTGTTTTCTGTGTTGGTTGATTGTTTGTAGTATTCTATATTTTTACTTGTTATTCATTTTTTGTTATTCCCCCCCCCTTGTTGCACTTTGAGATTCTTCGGAATGAAAAGTGCATTATAAATAAAATCTATTATTATTATTATTATTATTATAATGCATGTAGGTGATTTTGAGTTGATATTTCATGTCGATATACAATGGTTAAACACTTAAAACTGATCGTAGTGTTTAAATCTTTGTAAGACTGGCCAATCTATAGAGAAATGGCAAGGAAAACGTCTCAGGTTACGTATGTAACCATGGTTCCCTGAGAGGGAACGAGACGCTGCGTCGAAACGCTAGGGGACGCCTCTGCGTGCCATGTCATGAAGCACTTGTGTAATCAGTCCAATAGCGGGACGATACGTCACGGGCGGGTGACGTCATCGACCAGGAAGCTATAAAGCATGCCCGGACCAAACAGTCACTAGCTTCTGGAAAAGTCGAACAAATCGATCACAGGCATGCCGGGAGTATGGCATCTCGACGCAGCGTCTCATTCCCTCTCAGGGAACCATGGTTACATACGAAACCTGAGACGTTCCCTATCTCGAGGGAACTTCGACCTGCGTCGAACCGCTAGGGGACCTCAATACCCACGTCGCCAGAGTCCCAAATTTCTGTATGTGTGATTTAACCCAGAAACACCCGGGACCCCGGAGTAGAGGCTACGTATAGATTGTAAAACCTCACAAATGTATGCGGAGAGGACCACCCAGCCGCATCACAAACCTCTGACAGTGAAACTCCCGAAATAAGAGCCATAGAGGCAGCAATACTCCTAGTAGAGTGGGCGCGGACCCTCATAGGTGAAGGATGTCCGACCGACTCATAAGCGAGCGAGATAGCCTCGACTATCCACTTGCTAAGCGTCTGCTTTGAAGCCGATTTTCCCTTACTCGAGGACCCAAAACATACGAACAACTGTTCTGACTTTAGCCACAGGGCAGCTCTGTGGACATATGCATCTAGGGCCCTGACCGGACATAGCAGATTTAGCTTCTCTTGGCCTTGACTAGTGAACGGAAGCGGACAGAAAGCCTGCAGCATTACTGGTCCCGGCATGTTGATCAGGACTTTGGGAACATATCCTTCCCTCGGGAAGAGAAATGCTTTCACCATTCCTGGTGCAAATTCAAGGCAAGAAGGTGCTACTGATAGAGCCTGTAGGTCTCCTACTCTTTTCAGTGATGAAATCGCTAGGAGAAACACTGTTTTTAGTGTGAGGAACTTTTCTGACACTTCCTCTAACGGCTCGAAGGGAGCCAACATAAGGCCTTCCAGCACTATGGCCAGGTCCCAAGTCGGCACCCTATAGCGTGCCGCAGGTCTGAGCCTCAAGGTACCACGGAGGAAACGCCTGACCCACGGGTGTCTCCCTAATGATGCGTTATCTAATGGATTATGATACGCAGATATCGCCGACACATACACTTTCAGAGTCGACGGGGATAACCCTGCGGAGAATTTTTCTTGCAAGAACTCGAGAACTGAACCGACCGGGCAGTTAACAGGGTCCAAAGTCTGGTGCGTACACCAGGCGACAAAAACTCTCCATTTGAGTGCGTAAAGTCTCCTTGTGGATGGTGCTCTGGAGTGCAACATGGTCTCTATCACCTCAGTCGATAGACCCGTGTTTATGAACTGGGCCCCCTCAGGGGCCAAGCCCACAGTTTCCACAGTTCCGGGCGCGGGTGCAGTACTGACCCCCCGGCCTGTGAAAGAAGATCCCTCCTGACTGGGATTTCCCAGGGAGGACCCTCTAGGAGAGACATGATGTCTGAGAGCCATACTCGGCCCGGCCAGAACGGGGCTACCAATAAGAGCTGAACCCCGTCCCGGCGGACTCTCTCCAGCACTCCTGGGATCAACGCCAGAGGGGGAAAGGCGTACAGACGCAGCCTCGGCCACGTCTGTACCATTGCGTCCAGCCCCAGTGGGGCTGGATGTGTGAGGGAAAAGAATGCTGGACAGTGTGTCGTCTCTCGAGACGCAAACAGATCCACCTGGGCTCGCCCAAAGCGGATTCACAGCTCCTCCACCACCTCGGGGTGGAGCCTCCATTCCCCCGGCACCACTCCCTGCCTCGACAGGGAGTCTGCCGCTACATTCAGGACCCCCGGGATGTACATCGCCCTGAGCGAGAGCATCTTGCCTTGGGCCCATATTAGAATGTGATGCGTGAGCTTCCACAACCGACGCGATCTCAATCCCCCCTGGTGATTTATATACGAGACCACCGAAGTGTTGTCTGACCGAACTAACACATGGCGGCCCCGTAGGTCTGGGAGGAAGTGTTTGAGTGCTTGAAACACAGCCATCAGTTCCAGCTGGTTTATGTGCCAGGAGAGCTGATGGCCCCTCCACAGACCTTGGGCCGAGCGGCCACTCATGACCGCCCCCCAGCCAGTTAGGGAGGCATCCGTCGTTAGCATTACGCGACGACAAGGAGCCCCCAGAACTGGACCTTGGGAAAGGAACCAAGGATCTTTCCACTTCACCAAGGCACGTAGGCAGCGCCGCGTGACCTTGATTAAGCGAAAAGGGTTTCCCCTCGGGGAGAACCCCTTGGTCCTGAGCCACCACTGTAAGGGTCTCATGTACAGCAGGCTAAAAGGTATCACGTTGGACGCTGCTGCCATCAAACCCAACACTCTTTGAAAGTGTTTGACAGTGAGTGACTGGCCTAGCTTGGTTGACGGTATTCAGGATCGTTTTTACCCTGGGCGGAGATAGCCGAGCCGACATTGTTCTCGTGTCCCAAGCTACCCCCAGAAAAGTAATGCTCTGCTGTGGTGCCAACATACTTTTCTTTTCGTTCAACCTTAGCCCCAACACCTTCACCTTCACCTTCACACCTTCTCGATGCTGAACCGCCAGTTGTTTCGACTGTGCTAACACTAGCCAATCGTCGATGTAATTTAGCACGCGGATGCCCTGGAGTCGCAGCGGAGCCAGAGCTGCATCCACGCACTTCGTGAAAGTGCGGGGCGATAAAGCTAGACCGAATGGCAGCACTCGATATTGGTAAGCTTTTCCCCCAAAAGCGAAACTGAGGAACTGTCTGTGCTGCGGAAGGATGGAGATGTGGAAGTACGCATCTTTTAAATCTATCGTGACACACCAGTCCTCGGACCTGATGTGACACACGATCTGTTTTATCGTGAGCATTTTGAATTTTAATCTTTTTACTGCTCTGTTTAGATGACGCAGATCTAAGATAGGCCTTAACCCCCCATCCTTCTTTGGAACTATGAAGTACCGGCTGTAAAACCCCGACTCTCTGCAGTGGGGAGGGACCCGTTCTATAGCCTCTTTTCGCAGAAGAGTCTGTACCTCTTGTTCCATTACCAGAGCCTGCTCGGGGCTTACTACTGTGGCAGTAACCCCGTTGAAAACGGGCGGGTGTAACCCGAATTGAATTCTGTACCCTTTTTCTATTGTACGCAGGACCCATTCTGAGACATTCGGCAGAAGTTTCCACGCTGCCAGAAAATCTACTAAGGGAACCAGCCTCTCGAGGCTGGTCTCTGGATTTTCCTGTGTGGTCAGCCCGGTGTCCTGTAACGGAAAACCGACAGGTAGCAACCGAACTGACCGCCCAGGGGCCCTCCCGAGAGGGCGCGAGCATCCCCAAGCCGCTACGTTTCCGGGCGGACATGGAGATATGCGTTCGCCGGGGACCGCCGCGCCCTGAAGCACCAATGGTGGCAGGGTTGGCAGACCGGCCCCCCGATGGCACCGGGAAAGAGCGGGCGCCTCGGCGAGCCGCACTTTCCCGGAGGGGACTGCCATCGGAAGCCCTGCGCTCTTGGCGTCAGGACTTCTTAGCCGAGGCCTTCCTAGCGATAAGGACGGTCCTCAGATCCGTCCTATCACGGGAAGGTCCCGGCTGAGCGCGTCGCCCGGACCCCCGTTCTCTCTGCGGGGGGTGCCCGAGCGGCCACGCTCTGTTTCTGTTGCGTTCGATGCGCTGCGGAGGAGGACGTACTCGTCTGGGGCTGCCCCCGCCCGGCAGCCCCTGGGGGATATGATTTGCGGGGGAGAAATTTTGAGAATGCCGCGGCCTGCTTCGTGGCCTCCTGGTAACGGTCGACGACTGTTGTTACAGCGTCACCAAAGAGGCCAGACGGGCAAATCCATAAGAAACTTCTTATCCTTTTCTTTTATATCTGATAGATTTTACCATAAATGTCTCTCCGTGGCCACCAGGGCTGCCATAGAGCGGCCGATGGATCTGGCCGTCTCCCTGGTGGCACGAAGAGACAAATCTGCCGCCCGTCTAATTTCGGCGATCGTTTCTCTCCCCACTTCCTCAGTTTCTTCATTTATATCCCCCAATAAATCTGCCTGATATGCTTGCAGGACGGCCACCGTATGTAAACAGGCGGCCGCCTGCCCGGCTGCCGAGTACGCCCTGCCCACCAGCGCTGATGTTGTTCTTACGGGCTTGGTGGGCAGCTGCGGGGCTTGCAGCGACGTTGCTGACTCGGGAGAGAGATAGCTCGCGAGCGTCTCTTCCACCCGCGGCATCGCCACATAACCATGAGCCTTCAACCCGTTTATATTTGAATATTCAGATGTTGACGGGTTGAAAACTCTGGATGACACTGGTTTAGCCCAGGACCTCCACACCTCGGTGTGGAGGTCCGGGAAAAATGGCAAGCCCCGCTTAGGAGGTTGTGTATATGAGGGCAGAAATCTTTCATCTAGCCTGTTTGTGTGCTTTTGTGACTCATAACGCTCGGCCGGCCAGTCTAAACTTAATCTGGCAACGGCGCGAGTGACAACCTCCATTAGCTCCTCCTGTGCGTGTGTGTGTAATGGTGGAAGTAGTTCGTCAGTTTCATTTACGCTTACAACATCCAGTTCCTCGGAACTGGAGTGCTGCAGCTGATCTTGTGCCTCAGCGCGAGCGGAAGAAACCGCAGAGCGTGCTTCCAACTCGCGAGCTGAGGCTTGAGATCCAGCGGGTAAGGGCAGAGATAGGGGATCACCCGTCTCTAACCCCGCCACCAGATCTAACTGCGATCCCCAAGACGCGAGCCTTCGCTGTGCCTCGGCAGCAGCGGGACCCGAGCCCTGAGGATTGCGAGCCAAAGCACTCTCCTCGAAGAGTGCCCGGCGTGATCTTAATGTACGCATTGGGAGACTCTCGCAATGCTCGCAGCCAACCCCCTCGAGAGCTGACTGGGCATGCTCGAGCCCCAAACACATTACACACAGGTCGTGTGTATCCCCACCCGTGATGTAACGAGGGCAGGGAGTGACACATCGCCTGAACTGACTAGACATTCTTTTTCGTTTTCTTTTGACACACACACAATAAATGGACATCCAATATCACACAGAGCGCTTTGTGAAGACACAGAAGCTGGTGACTGTTTGGTCCGGGCATGCTTTATAGCTTCCTGGTCGATGACGTCACCCGCCCGTGACGTATCGTCCCGCTATTGGACTGATTACACAAGTGCTTCATGACATGGCACGCAGAGGCGTCCCCTAGCGTTTCGACGCAGCTCGAAGTTCCCTCGAGATAGGGAACTAACTTTATTGCACTCCGAGAGCCCCCTCGTGGACGGGAGCATTTCCGTTGTGTTGTGGCGTTTCCGTTGTGCTGTGGTGATTTTGTTGTGTTGTGGCTCGTTTCCGTTGTGTTGTGGCTCGTTTCCGTTGTGTTGTGGCGATTCCGTCGTGCTGTGGTGATTTCATAGCGTTGTGGCTCGTTTCCGTTGTGTTGTGGCGATTCCGTCGTGCTGTGGTGGTTTCGTTGTGTTGTGGCTTGTTTCCGTTGTGTTGTGGCTCGTTTCCGTTGTGTTGTGGCGATTCCGTCGTGCTGTGGTGGTTTCGTTGTGTTGTGGCTTGTTTCCGTTGTGTTGTGACTCGTTTCTGTTGTGTTGTGGCTCGTTTCCGTTGTGTTGTGGCGATTCCGTTGTGCTGTGGTGGTTTCGTTGTGTTGTGGCTTGTTTCCGTTGTGTTGTGGCTCGTTTCCGTTGTGTTGTGGTGATTCCGTTGTGCTGTGGTGATTTTGTTGTGTTGTGGCTCGTTTCCGTTGTGTTGTGGCTCGTTTCCGTTGTGTTGTGGCTCGTTTCCGTTGTGTTGTGGCGATTCCGTCGTGTTGTGGTGATTCCATAGCGTTGTGGCTCGTTTCCGTTGTGTTGTGGCTCGTTTCCGTTGTGTTGTGGCTCGTTTTCGTTGTGTTGTGGCTCGTTTCCGTTGTGTTGTGGCGATTCCGTTGTGCTGTGGTGATTTTGTTGTGTTGTGGCTCGTTTCCGTTGTGTTGTGGCGATTCCGTTGTGCTGTGGTGATTTCATAGCGTTGTGGCTCGTTTCCGTTGTGTTGTGGCGATTCCGTCGTGCTGTGGTGGTTTCGTTGTGTTGTGGCTCGTTTCCGTTGTGTTGTGGCTCGTTTTCGTTGTGTTGTTGCGATTCCGTCGTGCTGTGGTGATTTCGTTGTGTTGTGGCTCGTTTCCGTTGTGTTGGGGCTCGTTTCCAAATATCTCACAGGCGTCAGCAACTCGTCGGCGATTCTCTCTGATCTCTTTGATTATTCACTCTCGTGCACGAGCACCGATTTGCCTATGATCTCAGGCATTTTTCGGCGATTTCGCAAAACCTGTCGGCGACTCAAATCGTGAAAAAATCAGGCAGTGTGAACTAGGCTTAAGGCTGCTTAAAGACTAAAGTGTTAATAATTTTCAGTCATACATCCTATTGTATAGCTACTTTTTTACCACACTATCTAGATAGTTAGCAAATATCAAAATTGATTTAGCATTACCAAAATGGAAATGTTTCATGTCACAATAAAAAAAATAAAAATAAAAAATAAAAACATTCGCCGTATCCGGTCGGCAAAACTCTGAACACATCTTCCCTTTTTAAGAATGACTTCAGTGCCGTTCTTTGTTATTTTCTCAGAGAAAAGCTTAACTGCAAGTCTTCCAGAGTCGTGGTCAAAAGTGATTCGAAAGACCGCCGTTCGCCAGTTTCTGTGTTTACTAGAAGCAAACGCAACTCGGCCATCATCATTATGGCCCCGCCCACCGACTCTATACACGATGTGATTGGCCCGGCAAGAGTTTGGCGATGACACTCGCGGGGAGATTAGATTTGCTGCCGCTAGGGTGTGTCTAGATTTCTAGGCTCATAGATCATAATAACGAATGAAGAAAGGCTGTAACTGATTAACTTTTGATACAAATTTTTTAATAGTGTTGGAATAATCTTTCATTCTACATTTCTTTAAATAAAAGAGAAAGCGAGAAGTAAAATCATCTCTACAATCCCAGCATTATCAATTAGCTTTAATATCTTCAAATCCAAATGTCACACAAAGCCAAAAGCTTTTGCAAAGCATCCCAGCATTCAATTCAAAAGACAAAACATTGGTTGATATACGAGGGAAATTAAACATTCTCAGAGAGATTGAGAGAGTCATTGGCTTCATGCACTAGAACAGTGGTTCCAAACTCATCTCCTGGAGGGCCACCGTACTGCAGAGTTTAGATCCAGCCAGCTCCAACTCACCTGCCTGGAAGGTTCTAGCCTTAAGCTGAATCAGGTTATAGTGTTGAAGCTAATGGGCAGTGGCCCTCCAGGAGTTTGTGACCACTGCACTGGAGAACCTTTGACACGTTTGCTGAGAACCAAAGGAATTCAGGTAAAATTTAGATGAACAAAAATCAGTGTGCCCACTGCCTCAAATTGTGATTCCCAACCTTTCTATGAGTGTATGATGTACTTTTCTCCACCAGTAGCATTCTCAGTGGAGTTCATACCTTTATCTCTGACAGCCTTTAGGTCTTTCATACCTGCAGAATCTCCCACAAAGAGGCTTGACTCAGAAAAGCCCAAGTCAACCAGAGAATATGTTCCAGTTATTTTACCAGCTATATGAAATATTAATGGCTGCATTTGGCATCTGTCATCTTGTTTCTCACGGTCCTTCAGATGTGAGTTTTGAACGGAGTTGTGAGTTTATGGCTTGAAATTCACACAAAACCACAGACCTCTGAGAAAATCTAGATTTATTTATAACTGACTTGCATGGCTGAATTTTAGGGGTTTCATATCCAAGCTTGTATGAGTGTGATGCAATTCATCAACTTTTTATGTCCCAAGTAACAAATAAATATGTTTTACTATTTCAAAGGGCAAATAAATCTCTGGATTGTCAGGCTTCTGTTATGAAGGCTGGTTTAAAACCCTGGCTGGTTTAAACTGGATTTTTATTAGACTATGGCAGTCAATGAAAAAGTGAATTAAAGAAAACAATTGGGGGGGGGGGGCGACGACAACAACAACAACAAAAAACATGCTTAGTGAAAACAAAACAATCAATTTAATGACTTCTATCAACATTTTATAATGGCCAGTTAAAAGTTTTAGTTGCCAGAATAATGCATTGTCTTTGAATTGTCTATATTTGAACACATGGGCGTCGGAAGCAAATAAAAAGTGGGTGGGTCAGTAGCGGCTAAGACAAAATATGATAGGTGGGGAAATTGTTTTGCGGGGGGTCTGGGGGTTCTTCCCCAGGAAAAAAATTATATTATTTCATAGATGTGATTTCCTGCATTATGGTGCGTTTTAGGCCATATCCCTTTCCTATACCAAAAAAGACCTCAAACCAGTCAATACAAATAGTCTAATAAAAAGGCTATATTCATTTAACTGCCATAGAAATCAACAGTTTCACAGATAATGATAATG